>NC_082723.1:30818008-31133425 GCF_030144855.1 Hypanus sabinus | reverse complement strand
GATTGTACACCTGCTCAGTGTAAAGGTGTGATATCAGAGTGATTGTACACCTGGTCAGTGTGAAATCAGAGTGATTGTACACATGGTCGGTGTCTCAGTGTGACATCAGAGAGGTGTGTACACCCGGTCAGTGCATCAGTGTGATTGTACATCTGGTCAGTGTGTCAGTGTGATATCAGAGAAACTCTACACAAGGCCTGTGTGTCAGTGTGATATCAGGGTGATTGTACACAGGGCCAGTGTATCAGTGTGATATCTGAGTGATTGTACTCCCGGCCAGTGTATCAGAGTCATATCAAAATGATTGTACACCTGATCAGTGTATCAGCGAGATTTCAGTGTGATTGTACACCTGCTCAGTGTGGCTGTGTTATATCAGAGAGGATGTACACCCTCTCAGTGTATCAGTGTGATATCAGAGTGATTGTACACATGGTCAGTGTCTCAGTGTGATATCAGAGAGGATGTACACCCGGCCGGTGTATCAGTGTGATATCAGACTGATTGTACACTTGGTCAGTGTATCAGTGTGATATCACATTGATTGTACACATGCTCAGTGTGTCAGTGTGATATCAGAGTGACTGAACAGCTGGACAGTGTAAAAGTGTGATATCAGAGTGATTGTACACCTGGACAGTGTGAAATCAGAGTGATTGTACACATGGTCAGTGTCTCAGTGTGACATCAGAGAGGTGTGTACACCCGGTCAGTGCATCAGTGTGATTGTACATCTGGTCAGTGTGTCAATGTGATATCAGGGTGATCGTACACAGGGCCAGTGTATCAGTGTGATATCCGAGTGATTGTACTCCCGGCCTGTGTACCAGAGTAATATCAAAATGATTGTACACCTGATCAGTGTATCAGTGAGATTTCAGTGTGATTGTACACCTGCTCAGTGTGGCTGTGTTATATCAGAGAGGATGTACACCCTCTCAGTGTATCAGTGTGATATCACAGTGATTGTACACATGGTCAGTGTCTCAGTGTGATATCAGAGAGGATGTACACCCGGCCAGTGTATCAGTGTGATATCAGACTGATTGTACACTTGGTCAGTGTATCAGTGTGATATCACATTGATTGTACACATGCTCAGTGTGTCAGTGTGATATCAGAGTGACTGAACAGCTGGACAGTGTAAAAGTGTGATATCAGAGTGATTGTACACCTGGACAGTGTGATATCACAATGATTGTACACCCGGCTGGTGTATCAGTGTGATATCAGAGTGATTGTACACCCGGCCAGTGTATCAGTGTGATATCAGACTGATTGTACACATGTTCAGTGTATCAGTGCGATATCACAGTGATTGTACACATGGTCAGTGTGTCAGTGTGATATCAGAGTTATTGTACACCAGGTCAGTGTGTCAATGTGATATCAGAGTGATTGTACACCTGGTCAGTGTCACAGTGTGATATCAGAGAAGATGTACACCCGGTAAGTGTATCAGTGTGATATCACAGTGATTGTTCACCTGATCAGTATGTCAGTGTGATGTCAGAGAAACTGTACACAAGTTCAGTGTATCAGTGTGATATCAGAGTGATTGTACACATGGTCATTGTGTCAGTGTGATATCGGAGGGAGTGTACACCCGGAAAGTCTGTCAGAGTGATATCAGAGTCATTGTACACCTGGACAGTGTATCAGTGTGATATCAGAGAGATGTGTACACCCGGTCCGTGTATCAGTGTGATATCAGGGTGATGGTACACCTGGCCAGTGTAAAGGTGTGATATCAGAGTGATTGTACACCTCGTCAGTGTGAAATCAGAGTGATTGTACACTTGTTCAGTTTTGTCAGTCTGATGTCAGTGTGATTGTACACACGGCCAGTGTATCAGTGTGATATCAGAGTGATTGTACTCCCGGCCATTGTATCAGTGTGATATCAGAATGATTGTTCACCTGGTCAGTGTATCAGTGAGATCTCAGTGTGATTGTACACGTGCTCAGTGTGGCTGTGTGATATCAGAGAGGATGTACACCCGCTGAGTGTATCAGTGTAATATCACAGTGATGGTACACATGGTCAATGTCTCACTGTGATCTCAGACTGACTGTACACTTGGACAGTGTATCGGTGTGGTATCAGATTGATTGTACACCCGGAGAGCGTGTCAGAGTGAGATCAGAGTCATTGTACACCTGGTCAGTGTGGCTGTGTGAGATTGGATTGATTGTACACATGGTCAGTGTCTCCGTGTGATATCAGAGAAGATGTACAACCGGGCAGTGTAAAGGTGTGAAATCAGAGTGATTTTACACATGGTCAGTGTATCAGTGTAATATCAGAGTGCTTGTACACCTGGTCAATGTCTCAGTGTGACATCAGAGAGGTGTGTACACACGGTCAGTGTATCAGTATTAATGTACATCTGGTCAGTGTGTCAGTGTGATATCAGAGAAACTGTACACCAGGTCTGTGTATCAGTGTGATATCAGGGTGATTGTACACCTGGTCAGTGTAAAGGTGTGATATCAGAGTGATTGTACACCTGGTCAGTGTGAAATCAGAGTGATTGTACACATGGTCAGAGTCTCAGTGTGACATCAGAGAGGTGTGAACACCCGGTCAGTGCATCAGTGTGATGGTACATCTGGTCAGTGTGTCAGTGTGATATCAGAGAAACTGTACACAAGGTCAGTGTATCAGTGTGATATCAGAGTGATTGTACACATGGTAATTGTTTCAGTGTGATATTGGAACGAGTGTACACCCGGAAAGTCTGTCAGAGTGATATCAGAGTCATTGTACACCTGGTCAGTGTATCAGTGTCATATCAGAGTGATTTTACACATGATCAGTGTATCAGTGTGATATCAGAGAGGTGTGTACACCCGGTCCGTGTATCAGTGTGATATCAGGGTGATGGTACACCTGGTTAGTGTAAAGCTGTGATATCAAAGTGATTGTACACCTGGTCAGTGTGAAATCACAGTGATTGTACACTTGTTCAGCTTGTCAGTCTGATGTCAGAGTGATTGTACACACGGCCAGTGTATCAGTGTGATATCAGAATGATTGTTCACCTGGTCAGTGTATCAGTGAGATCTCAGTGTGATTGTACACGTGCTCAGTGTGGCTGTGTGATATCAGATAGGATGTAAACCCGCTGAGTGTATCAGTGTAATATCACAGTGATTGTACACATGGTCAGTGTGTCAGTGTGATATCAGAGTGATAGTACACCTGGTCAGTGTAAAAGTGTGATATCAGAGTGATTGTACACCTGGACAGTGTGATATCACAGTGATTGTACACCCGGCCGGTGTATCAGTGTGATATCAGACTGATTCTACACATGGTCAGTGTATCAGTGTGACATCACAGTGACTGTACACCAGGTCAGTGTATCCGTGTGATAGCAGAGTGATTGTACACCTGGTCAGTGTGTCAGTGTGATAGCAGAGTGAATTCACACCTGCACAGAGTATCAGTGTGATCTCAGAGTGACTGTACACTTGGGCAGTGTATCAGTGTGGTATCAGATTGATTGTGCACCCGAACAGCGTGTCAGAGTGAGATCAGAGTCATTGTACACCTGGTCAGTGTGGCTGTGTGATATTGGATTGATTGTACACATGGTCAGTGTACCAATGAGATATCAGGGTGATTGTACACCTGGTCAGTGTAAAGGTGTGATATCAGAGTGATTGTACACCTGGTCAGTGTGAAATCAGAGTGATTGTACACATGGTTAGTGTCTCAGTGTGACATCAGAGAGGTGTGAACACCCGGTCAGTGCATCAGTGTGATTCTACATCTGGTCAGTGTGTCAGTGGAATATCAGAGAAACTATACACAAGGTCAGTGTATCAGTGTGATATCAGAGTGATTGTACACATGGTCATTGTTTCAGTGTGATATCGGAACGAGTGTACACCCGGAAAGCCTGTCAGAGTGATATCAGAGTCATTGTACACCTGGTCAGTGTATCAGTGTCATATCAGAGTGATTTTACACATGGTCAGTGTATCAGTGTGATATCAGTGAGGTGTGTACACCCGGTCCGTGTATCAGTGTGATATCAGAGTGATGGTACACCTGGTCAGTGTAAAGGTGTGATATCAGAGTGATTGTATACCTCATCAGTGTGAAATCAGAGTGACTGTACACTTGTTCAGTTTTGTCAGTCTGATGTCAGTGTGATTGTACACACGGCCAGTGTATCAGTGTGATATCAGAATGATTGTTCACCTGGTCAGTGTATCAGTGAGATCTCAGTGTGATTGTACACGTGCTCAGTGTGGCTGTGTAATATCAGATAGGATGTACACCCGCTGAGTGTACCAGTGTAATATCACAGTGATGGTACGCATGGTCAATGTCTCAGTGTGATCTCAGAGTGACTGTACACTTGGGCAGTGTATCGGTGTGGTATCAGATTGATTGTACACCCGGAGAGCGTGTCAGAGTGAGATCAGAGTTATTGTACACCTGGTCAGTGTGGCTGTGTGATATTGGATTGATTGTACACATGGTCAGTGTCTCCATGTGATATCAGAGAAGATGTACACCCGGGCAGTGTAAAGGTGTGAAATCAGAGTGATTTTACACATGGTCCGTGTATCAGTGTGATATCAGAGTGATTGTACTCCCAGCCATTGTATCAGTGTGATATCAGAATGATTGTTCACCTGGTCAGTGTATCAGCGAGATCTCAGTGTGATTGTACACGTACTCAGTGTGGCTGTGTAATATCAGATAGGATGTACACCCGCTGAGTGTATCAGTGTAATATCACAGTGATGGTACACATGGTCAATGTCTCAGCGTGATCTCAGAGTGACTGTACACTTGGGCAGTGTATCGGTGTGGTTTCAGATTGATTGTACACCCGGAGAGCGTGTCAGAGTGAGATCAGAGTTATTGTACACCTGGTCAGTGTGGCTGTGTGATATTGGATTGATTGTACACATGGTCAGTGTCTCCGTGTGATATCAGAGAAGATGTACACCCGGGCAGTGTAAAGGTGTGAAATCAGAGTGATTTTACACATGGTCAGTGTATCAGTGTGATAGCAGAGTGAATTCACACCTGCACAGTGTATCAGTGTGATCTCAGAGTGACTGTACACTTGGGCAGTGTATCAGTGTGGTATCAGATTGATTGTGCACCCGAACAGCGTGTCAGAGTGAGATCAGAGTCATTGTACACCTGGTCAGCGTAAAGGTGTGATATCAGAGTGATTGTACACCTGGTCAGTGTGAAATCAGAGTGATTGTACACATGGTTAGTGTCTCAGTGTGACATCAGAGAGGTGTGAACACCCGGTCAGTGCATCAGTGTGATTGTACATCTGGTCAGTGTGTCAGTGGGATATCAGAGAAACTATACACAAGGTCAGTGTATCAGTGTGATATCAGAGTGATTGTACACATGGTCATTGTTTCAGTGTGATATTGGAACGAGTGTACACCCGGAAAGCCTGTCAGAGTGATATCAGAGTCATTGTACACCTGGTCAGTGTATCAGTGTCATATCAGAGTGATTTTACACATGGTCAGTGTATCAGTGTGATATCAGAGAGGTGTGTACACCCGGTCCGTGTATCAGTGTGATATCAGGGTGATGGTACACCTGGTTAGTGTAAAGCTGTGATATCAAAGTGATTGTACACCTGGTCAGTGTGAAATCACAGTGATTGTACACTTGTTCAGCTTGTCAGTCTGATGTCAGAGTGATTGTACACACGGCCAGTGTATCAGTGTGATATCAGAGTGATTGTACTCCCGGCCATTGTATCAGTGTGATATCAGAATGATTGTTCACCTGGTCAGTGTAACAGTGAGATCTCAGTGTGATTGTACATGTGCTCAGTGTGGCTGTGTGATATCAGATAGGATGTAAACCCGCTGAGTGTATCAGTGTAATATCACAGTGATGGTACACATGGTCAGTGTCTCAGTGTGATATCCGAGGGGATGTACACCCGGTCAGTGTATCAGTGTGATATCACAGTGATTGTACACATGGTCAGTGTGTCAGTGTGATATCAGAGTGATAGTACACCTGGTCAGTGTAACACTGTGATATCAGAGTGATTGTACACCTGGACAGTGTGATATCACAGTGATTGTACACCCGGCCGGTGTATCAGTGTGATGTCAGACTGATTCTACACATGGTCAGTGTATCAGTGTGATATCACAGTAACTGTACACCAGGTCAGTGTATCCGTGTGATAGCAGAGTGATTGTACACCTGGTCAGTGTGTCAGTGTGATAGCAGAGTGAATTCACACCTGCACAGAGTATCAGTGTGATCTCAGAGTGACTGTACACTTGGGCAGTGTATCAGTGTGGTATCAGATTGATTGTACACCCAGACAGCATGTCAGAGTGAGATCAGAGTCATTGTACACCTGGTCAGTGTGGCTGTGTGATATTGGATTGATTGTACACATGATCAGTGTACCAATGTGATATCAGGGTGATTGTACACCTGGTCAGTGTAAAGGTGTGATATCAGAGTGATTGTACACCTGGTCAGTGTGACATCAGAGTGATTGTACACATGGTTAGTGTCTCAGTGTGACATCAGAGAGGTGTGAACACCCGGTCAGTGCATCAGTGTGATTGTACATCTGGTCAGTGTGTCAGTGGGATATCAGAGAAACTATACACAAGGTCAGTGTATCAGTGTGATATCAGAGTGATTGTACACATGGTAATTGTTTCAGTGTGATATTGGAACGAGTGTACACCCGGAAAGTCTGTCAGAGTGAGATCAGAGTCATTGTACACCTGGTCAGTGTGGCTGTGTGATATTGGATTGATTGTACACATGATCAGTGTACCAATGTGATATCAGGGTGATTGTACACCTGGTCAGTGTAAAGGTGTGATATCAGAGTGATTGTACACCTGGTCAGTGTGACATCAGAGTGATTGTACACATGGTTAGTGTCTCAGTTTGACATCAGAGAGGTGTGAACACCCGGTCAGTGCATCAGTGTGATTGTACATCTGGTCAGTGTGTCAGTGGGATATCAGAGAAACTATACACAAGGTCAGTGTATCAGTGTGATATCAGAGTGATTGTACACATGGTAATTGTTTCAGTGTGATATTGGAACGAGTGTACACCCGGAAAGTCTGTCAGAGTGATATCAGAGTCATTGTACACCTGGTCAGTGTATCAGTGTCATATCAGAGTGATTTTACACATGATCAGTGTATCAGTGTGATATCAGAGAGGTGTGTACACCCGTTCCGTGTATCAGTGTGATATCAGGGTGATGGTACACCTGGTTAGTGTAAAGCTGTGATATCAAAGTGATTGTACACCTGGTCAGTGTGAAATCACAGTGATTGTACACTTGTTCAGCTTCTCAGTCTGATGTCAGAGTGATTGTACACACGGCCAGTGTATCAGTGTGATATCAGAATGATTGTTCACCTGGTCAGTGTATCAGTGAGATCTCAGTGTGATTGTACATGTGCTCAGTGTGGCTGTGTAATATCAGATAGGATGTACACCCGCTGAGTGTACCAGTGTAATATCACAGTGATGGTACGCATGGTCAATGTCTCAGTGTGATCTCAGACTGACTGTACACTTGGACAGTGTATCGGTGTGGTATCAGATTGATTGTACACCCGGAGAGCGTGTCAGAGTGAGATCAGAGTTATTGTACACCTGGTCAGTGTGGCTGTGTGATATTGGATTGATTGTACACATGGTCAGTGTCTCCATGTGATATCAGAGAAGATGTACACCCGGGCAGTGTAAAGGTGTGAAATCAGAGTGATTTTACACATGGTCCGTGTATCAGTGTGATATCAGAGTGATTGTACTCCCAGCCATTGTATCAGTGTGATATCAGAATGATTGTTCACCTGGTCAGTGTATCAGCGAGATCTCAGTGTGATTGTACACGTGCTCAGTGTGGCTGTGTAATATCAGATAGGATGTACACCCGCTGAGTGTATCAGTGTAATATCACAGTGATGGTACACATGGTCAATGTCTCAGCGTGATCTCAGAGTGACTGTACACTTGGGCAGTGTATCGGTGTGGTTTCAGATTGATTGTACACCCGGAGAGCGTGTCAGAGTGAGATCAGAGTTATTGTACACCTGGTCAGTGTGGCTGTGTGATATTGGATTGATTGTACACATGGTCAGTGTCTCCGTGTGATATCAGAGAAGATGTACACCCGGGCAGTGTAAAGGTGTGAAAACAGAGTGATTTTACACATGGTCAGTGTATCAGTGTGATAGCAGAGTGAATTCACACCTGTAACAGTGTATCAGTGTGATCTCAGAGTGACTGTACACTTGGGCAGTGTATCAGTGTGGTATCAGATTGATTGTGCACCCGAACAGCGTGTCAGAGTGAGATCAGAGTCATTGTACACCTGGTCAGCGTAAAGGTGTGATATCAGAGTAATTGTACACCTGGTCAGTGTGAAATCAGAGTGATTGTACACATGGTTAGTGTCTCAGTGTGACATCAGAGAGGTGTGAACACCCGGTCAGTGCATCAGTGTGATTGTACATCTGGTCAGTGTGTCAGTGGGATATCAGAGAAACTATACACAAGGTCAGTGTATCAGTGTGATATCAGAGTGATTGTACACATGGTCATTGTTTCAGTGTGATATCGGAACGAGTGTACACCCGGAAAGCCTGTCAGAGTGATATCAGAGTCATTGTACACCTGGTCAGTGTATCAGTGTCATATCAGAGTGATTTTACACATGGTCAGTGTATCAGTGTGATATCAGAGAGGTGTGTACACCCGGTCCGTGTATCAGTGTGATATCAGGGTGATGGTACACCTGGTTAGTGTAAAGCTGTGATATCAAAGTGATTGTACACCTGGTCAGTGTGAAATCACAGTGATTGTACACTTGTTCAGCTTGTCAGTCTGATGTCAGAGTGATTGTACACACGGCCAGTGTATCAGTGTGATATCAGAGTGATTGTACTCCCGGCCATTGTATCAGTGTGATATCAGAATGATTGTTCACCTGGTCAGTGTATCAGTGAGATCTCAGTGTGATTGTACATGTGCTCAGTGTGGCTGTGTGATATCAGATAGGATGTAAACCCGCTGAGTGTATCAGTGTAATATCACAGTGATGGTACACATGGTCAGTGTCTCAGTGTGATATCAGAGTGATTGTACACCCGGTCAGTGCGTCAGTGTGATATCAGAGTGACTGTACACCTGGTGAGTGTAAACATGTAATATCAGAGTGATTGTACACCTGGTCAGTGTGATATCACAGTGATTGTACAACGGGGCAGTGTATCAGTGTGGTATCAGACTAATTCTACACATGGTCAGTGTATCAGTGTGACATCACAGTGACTGTACACCAGGTCAGTGTATCCGTGTGATAGCAGAGTGATTGTACACCTGGTCAGTGTGTCAGTGTGATAGCAGAGTGAATTCACACCTGCACAGAGTATCAGTGTGATCTCAGAGTGACTGTACACTTGGGCAGTGTATCAGTGTGGTATCAGATTGATTGTGCACCCGAACAGCGTGTCAGAGTGAGATCAGAGTCATTGTTCACCTGGTCAGTGTGGCTGTGTGATATTGGATTGATTGTACACATGGTCAGTGTACCAATGTGATATCAGGGTGATTGTACACCTGGTCAGTGTAAAGGTGTGATATCAGAGTGATTGTACACCTGGTCAGTGTGAAATCAGAGTGATTGTGCACATGGTTAGTGTCTCAGTGTGACATCAGAGAGGTGTGAACACCCGGTCAGTGCATCAGTGTGATTGTACATCTGGTCAGTGTGTCAGTGGGATATCAGAGAAACTATACACAAGGTCAGTGTATCAGTGTGATATCAGAGTGATTGTACACATGGTCATTGTTTCAGTGTGATATCGGAACGAGTGTACACCCGGAAAGCCTGTCAGAGTGATATCAGAGTCATTGTACACCTGGTCAGTGTATCAGTGTCATATCAGAGTGATTTTACACATGGTCAGTGTATCAGTGTGATATCAGTGAGGTGTGTACACCCGGTCCGTGTATCAGTGTGATATCAGGGTGATGGTACACCTGGTCAGTGTAAAGGTGTGATATCAGAGTGATTGTACACCTCATCAGTGTGAAATCAGAGTGACTGTACACTTGTTCAGTTTTGTCAGTCTGATGTCAGTGTGATTGTACACACGGCCAGTGTATCAGTGTGATATCAGAATGATTGTTCACCTGGTCAGTGTATCAGTGAGATCTCAGTGTGATTGTACACGTGCTCAGTGTGGCTGTGTAATATCAGATAGGATGTACACCCGCTGAGTGTACCAGTGTAATATCACAGTGATGGTACGCATGGTCAATGTCTCAGTGTGATCTCAGAGTGACTGTACACTTGGGCAGTGTATCGGTGTGGTATCAGATTGATTGTACACCCGGAGAGCGTGTCAGAGTGAGATCAGAGTTATTGTACACCTGGTCAGTGTGGCTGTGTGATATTGGATTGATTGTACACATGGTCAGTGTCTCCATGTGATATCAGAGAAGATGTACACCCGGGCAGTGTAAAGGTGTGAAATCAGAGTGATTTTACACATGGTCCGTGTATCAGTGTGATATCAGAGTGATTGTACTCCCAGCCATTGTATCAGTATGATATCAGAATGATTGTTCACCTGGTCAGTGTATCAGCGAGATCTCAGTGTGATTGTACACGTGCTCAGTGTGGCTGTGTAATATCAGATAGGATGTACACCCGCTGAGTGTATCAGTGTAATATCACAGTGATGGTACACATGGTCAATGTCTCAGCGTGATCTCAGAGTGACTGTACACTTGGGCAGTGTATCGGTGTGGTTTCAGATTGATTGTACACCCGGAGAGCGTGTCAGAGTGAGATCAGAGTTATTGTACACCTGGTCAGTGTGGCTGTGTGATATTGGATTGATTGTACACATGGTCAGTGTCTCCATGTGATATCAGAGAAGATGTACACCCGGGCAGTGTAAAGGTGTGAAATCAGAGTGATTTTACACATGGTCAGTGTATCAGTGTGATAGCAGAGTGAATTCACACCTGTAACAGTGTATCAGTGTGATCTCAGAGTGACTGTACACTTCGGCAGTGTATCAGTGTGGTATCAGATTGATTGTGCACCCGAACAGCGTGTCAGAGTGAGATCAGAGTCATTGTACACCTGGTCAGCGTAAAGGTGTGATATCAGAGTAATTGTACACCTGGTCAGTGTGAAATCAGAGTGATTGTACACATGGTTAGTGTCTCAGTGTGACATCAGAGAGGTGTGAACACCCGGTCAGTGCATCAGTGTGATTGTACATCTGGTCAGTGTGTCAGTGGGATATCAGAGAAACTATACACAAGGTCAGTGTATCAGTGTGATATCAGAGTGATTGTACACATGGTCATTGTTTCAGTGTGATATCGGAACGAGTGTACACCCGGAAAGCCTGTCAGAGTGATATCAGAGTCATTGTACACCTGGTCAGTGTATCAGTGTCATATCAGAGTGATTTTACACATGGACAGTGTATCAGTGTGATATCAGAGAGGTGTGTACACCCGGTCCGTGTATCAGTGTGATATCAGGGTGATGGTACACCTGGTTAGTGTAAAGCTGTGATATCAAAGTGATTGTACACCTGGTCAGTGTGAAATCACAGTGATTGTACACTTGTTCAGCTTGTCAGTCTGATGTCAGAGTGATTGTACACACGGCCAGTGTATCAGTGTGATATCAGAGTGATTGTACTCCCGGCCATTGTATCAGTGTGATATCAGAATGATTGTTCACCTGGTCAGTGTATCAGTGAGATCTCAGTGTGATTGTACATGTGCTCAGTGTGGCTGTGTGATATCAGATAGGATGTAAACCCGCTGAGTGTATCAGTGTAATATCACAGTGATGGTACACATGGTCAGTGTCTCAGTGTGATATCCGAGAGGATGTACACCCGGTTAGTGTATCAGTGTGATATCACAGTGATTGTACACATGGTCAGTGTGTCAGTGTGATATCAGAGTGATAGTACACCTGGTCAGTGTAACAGTGTGATATCAGAGTGATTGTACACCTGGACAGTGTGATATCACAGTGATTGTACACCCGGCCGGTGTATCAGTGTGATATCAGACTGATTCTACACATGGTCAGTGTATCAGTGTGATATCATAGTAACTGTACACCAGGTCAGTGTATCCGTGTGATAGCATAGTGATTGTACACCTGGTCAGTGTGTCAGTGTGATAGCAGAGTGAATTCACACCTGCACAGAGTATCAGTGTGATCTCAGAGTGACTGTACACTTGGGCAGTGTATCAGTGTGGTATCAGATTGATTGTACACCCAGACAGCGTGTCAGAGTGAGATCAGAGTCATTGTACACCTGGTCAGTGTGGCTGTGTGATATTGGATTGATTGTACACATGATCAGTGTACCAATGTGATATCAGGGTGATTGTACACCTGGTCAGTGTAAAGGTGTGATATCAGAGTGATTGTACACCTGGTCAGTGTGAAATCAGAGTGATGGTACACATGGTTAGTGACTCAGTGTGACATCAGAGAGGTGTGAACACCCGGTCAGTGCATCAGTGTGATTGTACATCTGGTCAGTGTGTCAGTGGGATATCAGAGAAACTATACACAAGGTCAGTGTATCAGTGTGATATCAGAGTGATTGTACACATGGTCATTGTTTCAGTGTGATATCGGAACGAGTGTACACCCGGAAAGCCTGTCAGAGTGATATCAGAGTCATTGTACACCTGGTCAGTGTATCAGTGTCATATCAGAGTGATTTTACACATGGTCAGTGTATCAGTGTGATATCAGTGAGGTGTGTACACCCGGACCGTGTTTCAGTGTGATATCAGGGTGATGGTACACCTGGTTAGTGTAAAGCTGTGATATCAAAGTGATTGTACACCTGGTCAGTGTGAAATCACAGTGATTGTACACTTGTTCAGCTTGTCAGTCTGATGTCAGAGTGATTGTACACACGGCCAGTGTATCAGTGTGATATCAGAATGATTGTTCACCTGGTCAGTGTATCAGTGAGATCTCAGTGTGATTGTACACGTGCTCAGTGTGGCTGTGCGATATCAGATAGGATGTAAACCCGCTGAGTGTATCAGTGTAATATCACAGTGATTGTACACATGGTCAGTGTCTCAGTGTGATATCCGAGAGGATGTACACCCGGTCAGTGTATCAGTGTGATATCACAGTGATTGTACACATGGTGAATGTGTCATTGTGATATCAGAGTGATAGTACACCTGGTCAGTGTAAAAGTGTGATATCAGAGTGATTGTACACCTGGACAGTGTGATATCACAGTGATTGTACACCCGGCCGGTGTATCAGTGTGATATCAGACTGATTCTACACATGGTCAGTGTATCAGTGTGACATCACAGTGACTGTACACCAGGTCAGTGTATCCGTGTGATAGCAGAGTGATTGTACACCTGGTCAGTGTGTCAGTGTGATAGCAGAATGAATTCACACCTGCACAGAGTATCAGTGTGATCTCAGAGTGGCTGTACACTTGGGCAGTGTATCAGTGTGGTATCAGATTGATTGTGCACCCGAACAGCGTGTCAGAGTGAGATCAGAGTCATTGTACACCTGGTCAGTGTGGCTGTGTGATATTGGATTGATTGTACACATGGTCAGTGTACCAATGTGATATCAGGGTGATTGTACACCTGGTCAGCGTAAAGGTGTGATATCAGAGTAATTGTACACCTGGTCAGTGTGAAATCAGAGTGATTGTACACATGGTTAGTGTCTCAGTGTGACATCAGAGAGGTGTGAACACCCGGTCAGTGCATCAGTGTGATTGTACATCTGGTCAGTGTGTCAGTGGGATATCAGAGAAACTATACACAAGGTCAGTGTATCAGTGTGATATCAGAGTGATTGTACACATGGTCATTGTTTCAGTGTGATATCGGAACGAGTGTACACCCTGAAAGCCTGTCAGAGTGATATCAGAGTCATTGTACACCTGGTCAGTGTATCAGTGTCATATCAGAGTGATTTTACACATGATCAGTGTATCAGTGTGATATCAGAGAGGTGTGTACACCCGGTCCGTGTATCAGTGTGATATCAGGGTGATGGTACACCTGGTTAGTGTAAAGCTGTGATATCAAAGTGATTGTACACCTGGTCAGCGTGAAATCACAGTGATTGTACACTTGTTCAGCTTGTCAGTCTGATGTCAGAGTGATTGTACACACGGCCAGTGTATCAGTGTGATATCAGAGTGATTGTACTCCCGACCATTGTATCAGTGTGATATCAGAATGATTGTTCACCTGGTCAGTGTATCAGTGAGACCTCAGTGTGATTGTACATGTGCTCAGTGTGGCTGTGTGATATCAGATAGGATGTAAACCCGCTGAGTGTAACAGTGTAATATCACAGTGATGGTACACATGGTCAGTGTCTCAGTGTGATATCCGAGAGGATGTACACCCGGTCGGTGTATCAGTGTGATATCACAGTGATTGTACACATGGTCAGTGTGTCAGTGTGATATCAGAGTGATAGTACACCTGGTCAGTGTAAAAGTGTGATATCAGAGTGATTGTACACCTGGACAGTGTGATATCACAGTGATTGTACACCCGGCCGGTGTATCAGTGTGATATCACAGTAACTGTACACCAGGTCAGTGTATCCGTGTGATAGCAGAGTGATTGTACACCTGGTCAGTGTGTCAGTGTGATAGCAGAGTGAATTCACACCTGCACAGAGTATCAGTGTGATCTCAGAGTGACTGTACACTTGGGCAGTGTATCAGTGTGGTATCAGATTGATTGTACACCCAGACAGCGTGTCAGAGTGAGATCAGAGTCATTGTACACCTGGTCAGTGTGGCTGTGTGATATTGGATTTATTGTACACATGGTCAGTGTACCAATGTGATATCAGGGTGATTGTACACCTGGTCAGTGTAAAGGTGTGATATCAGAGTGATTGTACACCTGGTCAGTGTGAAATCAGAGTGATTGTACACATGGTTAGTGTCTCAGTGTGACATCAGAGAGGTGTGAACACCCGGTCAGTGCATCAGTGTGATTGTACATCTGGTCAGTGTGTCAGTGGGATATCAGAGAAACTATACACAAGGTCAGTGTATCAGTGTGATATCAGAGTGATTGTACACATGGTCATTGTTTCAGTGTGATATCGGAACGAGTGTACACCCGGAAAGCCTGTCAGAGTGATATCAGAGTCATTGTACACCTGGTCAGTGTATCAGTGTCATATCAGAGTGATTTTACACATGGTCAGTGTATCAGTGTGATATCAGTGAGGTGTGTACACCCGGTCCGTGTATCAGTGTGATATCAGAGTGATGGTACACCTGGTCAGTGTAAAGGTGTGATATCAGAGTGATTGTACACCTCATCAGTGTGAAATCAGAGTGACTGTACACTTGTTCAGTTTTGACAGTCTGATGTCAGTGTGATTGTACACACGGCCAGTGTATCAGTGTGATATCAGAATGATTGTTCACCTGGTCAGTGTATCAGTGAGATCTCAGTGTGATTGTACACCTGCTCAGTGTGGCTGTGTAATATCAGATAGGATGTACACCCGCTGAGTGTACCAGTGTAATATCACAGTGATGGTACGCATGGTCAATGTCTCAGTGTGATCTCAGAGTGACTGTACACTTGGGCAGTGTATCGGTGTGGTATCAGATTGATTGTACACCCGGAGAGCGTGTCAGAGTGAGATCAGAGTTATTGTACACCTGGTCAGTGTGGCTGTGTGATATTGGATTGATTGTACACATGGTCAGTGTCTCCATGTGATATCAGAGAAGATGTACACCCGGGCAGTGTAAAGGTGTGAAATCAGAGTGATTTTACACATGGTCCGTGTATCAGTGTGATATCAGAGTGATTGTACTCCCAGCCATTGTATCAGTGTGATATCAGAATGATTGTTCACCTGGTCAGTGTATCAGCGAGATCTCAGTGTGATTGTACACGTGCTCTGTGTGGCTGTGTAATATCAGATAGGATGTACACCCGCTGAGTGTATCAGTGTAATATCACAGTGATGGTACACATGGTCAATGTCTCAGCGTGATCTCAGAGTGACTGTACACTTGGGCAGTGTATCGGTGTGGTTTCAGATTGATTGTACACCCGGGGAGCGTGTCAGAGTGAGATCAGAGTTATTATACACCTGGTCAGTGTGGCTGTGTGATATTGGATTGATTGTACACATGGTCAGTGTCTCCGTGTGATATCAGAGAAGATGTACACCCGGGCAGTGTAAAGGTGTGAAATCAGAGTGATTTTACACATGGTCAGTGTATCAGTGTGATAGCAGAGTGAATTCACACCTGTAACAGTGTATCAGTGTGATCTCAGAGTGACTGTACACTTGGGCAGTGTATCAGTATGGTATCAGATTGATTGTGCACCCGAACAGCGTGTCAGAGTGAGATCAGAGTCATTGTACACCTGGTCAGCGTAAAGGTGTGATATCAGAGTAATTGTACACCTGGTCAGTGTGAAATCAGCGTGATTGTACACATGGTTAGTGTCTCAGTGTGACATCAGAGAGGTGTGAACACCCGGTCAGTGCATCAGTGTGATTGTACATCTGGTCAGTGTGTCAGTGGGATATCAGAGAAACTATACACAAGGTCAGTGTATCAGTGTGATATCAGAGTGATTGTACACATGGTCATTGTTTCAGTGTGATATCGGAACGAGTGTACACCCGGAAAGCCTGTCAGAGTGATATCAGAGTCATTGTACACCTGGTCAGTGTATCAGTGTCATATCAGAGTGATTGTACACACGGCCAGTGTATCAGTGTGATATCAGAGTGATTGTACTCCTGGCCATTGTATCAGTGTGATATCAGAATGATTGTTCACCTGGTCAGTGTATCAGTGAGATCTCAGTGTGATTGTACATGTGCTCAGTGTGGCTGTGTGATATCAGATAGGATGTAAACCCGCTGAGTGTATCAGTGTAATATCACAGTGATGGTACACATGGTCAGTGTCTCAGTGTGATATCCGAGAGGATGTACACCCGGGCAGTGTATCAGTGTGATATCACAGTGATTGTACACATGGTCAGTGTGTCAGTGTGATATCAGAGTGATAGTACTCCTGGTCAGTGTAACAGTGTGATATCAGAGTGATTGTACACCTGGACAGTGTGATATCACAGTGATTGTACACCCGGCCGGTGTATCAGTGTGATATCAGACTGATTCTACACATGGTCAGTGTATCAGTGTGACATCACAGTGACTGTACACCAGGTCAGTGTATCCGTGTGATAGCAGAGTGATTGTACACCTGGTCAGTGTGTCAGTGTGATAGCAGAGTGAATTCACACCTGCACAGAGTATCAGTGTGATCTCAGAGTGACTGTTCACTTGGGCAGTGTATCAGTGTGGTATCAGATTGATTGTGCACCCGAACAGCGTGTCAGAGTGAGATCAGAGTCATTGTACACCTGGTCAGTGTGGCTGTGTGATATTGGATTGATTGTACACATGGTCAGTGTACCAATGTGATATCAGGGTGATTGTACACCTGGTCAGTGTAAAGGTGTGATATCAGAGTGATTGTACACCTGGTCAGTGTGAAATCAGAGTGATTGTACACATGGTTAGTGTCTCAGTGTGACATCAGAGAGGTGTGAACACCCGGTCAGTGCATCAGTGTGATTGTACATCTGGTCAGTGTGTCAGTGGGATATCAGAGAAACTATACACAAGGTCAGTGTATCAGTGTGATATCAGAGTGATTGTACACATGGTCATTGTTTCAGTGTGATATCGGAACGAGTGTACACCCGGAAAGCCTGTCAGAGTGATATCAGAGTCATTGTACACCTGGTCAGTGGATCAGTGTCATATCAGAGTAATTTTACACATGGTCAGTGTATCAGTGTGATATCAGTGAGGTGTGTACACCCGGTCCGTGTATCAGTGTGATATCAGGGTGATGGTACACATGGTCAGTGTAAAGGTGTGATATCAGAGTGATTGTACACCTCATCAGTGTGAAATCAAAGTGACTGTACACTTGTTCAGTTTTGTCAGTCTGATGTCAGTGTGATTGTACACACGGCCAGTGTATCAGTGTGATATCAGAATGATTGTTCACCTGGTCAGTGTATCAGTGAGATCTCAGTGTGATTGTACACGTGCTCAGTGTGGCTGTGTAATATCAGATAGGATGTACACCCACTGAGTGTACCAGTGTAATATCACAGTGATGGTACGCATGGTCAATATCTCAGTGTGATCTCAGAGTGACTGTACACTTGGGCAGTGTATCGGTGTGGTATCAGATTGATTGTACACCCGGAGAGCGTGTCAGAGTGAGATCAGAGTTATTCTACACCTGGTCAGTGTGGCTGTGTGATATTGGATTGATTGTACACATGGTCAGTGTCTCCGTGTGATATCAGAGAAGATGTAAACCCGGGCAGTGTAAAGGTGTGAAATCAGAGTGATTTTACACATGGTCAGTGTATCAGTGTGATAGCAGAGTGAATTCACACCTGCACAGAGTATCAGTGTGATCTCAGAGTGACTGTACACTTTGGCAGTGTATCAGTGTGGTATCAGATTGATTGTGCACCCGAACAGCGTGTCAGAGTGAGATCAGAGTCATTGTACACCTGGTCAGCGTAAAGGTGTGATATCAGAGTGATTGTACACCTGGTCAGTGTGAAATCAGAGTGATTGTACACATGGTTAGTGTCTCAGTGTGACATCAGAGAGGTGTGAACACCCGGTCAGTGCATCAGTGTGATTGTACATCTGGTCAGTGTGTCAGTGGGATATCAGAGAAACTATGCACAAGGTCAGTGTATCAGTGTGATATCAGAGTGATTGTACACATGGTCATTGTTTCAGTGTGATATCGGAACGAGTGTACACCCGGAAAGCCTGTCAGAGTGATATCAGAGTCATTGTACACCTGGTCAGTGTATCAGTGTCATATCAGAGTGATTTTACACATGATCAGTGTATCAGTGTGATATCAGAGAGGTGTGTACACCCGGTCCGTGTATCAGTGTGATATCAGGGTGATGGTACACCTGGTTAGTGTAAAGCTGTGATATCAAAGTGATTGTACACCTGGTCAGTGTGAAATCACAGTGATTGTACACTTGTTCAGCTTGTCAGTCTGATGTCAGAGAGATTGTACACATGGCCAGTGTATCAGTGTGATATCACAGTGATTGTACTCCCGGCCATTGTATCAGTGCGATATCAGAATGATTGTTCACCTGGTCAGTGTATCAGTGAGATCTCAGTGTGATTGTACATGTGCTCAGTGTGGCTGTGTGATATCAGATAGGATGTAAACCCACTGAGTGTATCAGTGTAATATCACAGTGATGGTACACATGGTCAGTGTCTCAGTGTGATATCCGAGAGGATGTACACCCGGTCAGTGTATCAGTGTGATATCACAGTGATGGTACACATGGTCAGTGTGTCAGTGTGATATCAGAGTGATAGTACACCTGGTCAGTGTAACAGTGTGATATCAGAGTGATTGTACACCTGGACAGTGTGATATCACAGTGATTGTACACCCAGCCGGTGTATCAGTGTGATATCAGACTGATTCTACACATGGTCAGTGTATCAGTGTGATATCACAGTAACTGTACACCAGGACAGTGTATCCGTGTGATAGCAGAGTGATTGTACACATGATCAGTGTACCAATGTGATATCAGGGTGATTGTACACCTGGTCAGTGTAAAGGTGTGATATCAGAGTGATTGTACACCTGGTCAGTGTGAAATCAGAGTGATTGTACACATGGTTAGTGTCTCAGTGTGACATCAAAGAGGTGTGAACACCCGGTCTGTGCATCAGTGTGATTGTACATCTGGTCAGTGTGTCAGTGTGATATCAGAGAAACTATACACAAGGTCAGAGTATCAGTGTGATATCAGAGTTATTGTACACATGGTCATTGTTTCAGTGTGATATCGGAACGAGTGTACACCCGGAAAGCCCGTCAGAGTGATATCAGAGTCATTGTACACCTGGTCAGTGTATCAGTGTCATATCAGAGTGATTTTACACATGGTCAGTGTATCAGTGTGATATCAGTGAGGTGTGTACACCCGGTCCGTGTATCAGTGTGATATCAGGGTGATGGTACACCTGGTTAGTGTAAAGCTGTGATATCAAAGTGATTGTACACCTGGTCAGTGTGAAATCACAGTGATTGTACACTTGTTCAGCTTGTCAGTCTGATGTCAGAGTGATTGTACACACGGCCAGTGTATCAGTGTGATATCAGAATGATTGTTCACCTGGTCAGTGTATCAGTGAGATCTCAGTGTGATTGTACATGTGCTCAGTGTGGCTGTGTGATATTAGATAGGATGTAAACCCGCTGAGTGTATCAGTGTAATATCACAGTGATTGTACACATGGTCAGTGTCTCAGTGTGATATCCGAGAGGATGTACACCCGGTCAGTGTATCAGTGTGATATCACAGTGATTGTACACATGGTCAGTGTGTCAGTGTGATATCAGAGTGATAGTACACCTGGTCAGTGTAAAAGTGTGATATCAGAGTGATTGTACACCTGGACAGTGTGATATCACAGTGATTGTACACCCGGCCGGTGTATCAGTGTGATATCAGACTGATTCTACACATGGTCAGTGTATCAGTGTGACATCACAGTGACTGTACACCAGGTCAGTGTATCCGTGTGATAGCAGAGTGATTGTACACCTGGTCAGTGTGTCAGTGTGATAGCAGAGTGAATTCACACCTGCACAGAGTATCAGTGTGATCTCAGAGTGACTGTACACTTGGGCAGTGTATCAGTGTGGTATCAGATTGATTGTGCACCCGAACAGCGTGTCAGAGTGAGATCAGAGTCATTGTACACCTGGTCAGTGTGGCTGTGTGATATTGGATTGATTGTACACATGGTCAGTGTACCAATGTGATATCAGGGTGATTGTACACCTGGTCAGTGTAAAGGTGTGATATCAGAGTGATTGTACACCTGGTCAGTGTGAAATCAGAGTGATTGTACACATGGTTAGTGTCTCAGTGTGACATCAGAGAGGTGTGAACACCCGGTCAGTGCATCAGTGTGATTGTACATCTGGTCAGTGTGTCAGTGTGATATCAGAGAAACTATGCACAAGGTCAGTGTATCAGTGTGATATCAGAGTGATTGTACACATGGTCATTGTTTCAGTGTGATATCGGAACGAGTGTACACCCGGAAAGCCTGTCAGAGTGATATCAGAGTCATTGTACACCTGGTCAGTGTATCAGTGTCATATCAGAGTGATTTTACACATGATCAGTGTATCAGTGTGATATCAGAGAGGTGTGTACACCTGGTCCGTGTATCAGTGTGATATCAGGGTGATGGTACTCCTGGTTAGTGTAAAGCTCTGATATCAAAGTGATTGTACACCTGGTCAGTGTGAAATCACAGTGATTGTACACTTGTTCAGCTTGTCAGTCTGATGTCAGAGTGATTGTACACACGGCCAGTGTATCAGTGTGATATCAGAGTGATTGTACTCCCGGCCATTGTATCAGTGCGATATCAGAATGATTGTTCACCTGGTCAGTGTATCAGTGAGATCTCAGTGTGATTGTACATGTGCTCAGTGTGGCTGTGTGATATCAGATAGGATGTAAACCCGCTGAGTGTATCAGTGTAATATCACAGTGATGGTACACATGGTCAGTGTCTCAGTGTGATATCCGAGAGGATGTACACCCGGTCAGTGTATCAGTGTGATATCACAGTGATTGTACACATGGTCAGTGTGTCAGTGTGATATCAGAGTGATAGTACACCTGGTCAGTGTAACAATGTGATATCAGAGTGATTGTACACCTGGACAGTGTGATATCACAGTGATTGTACACCCAGCCGGTGTATCAGTGTGATATCAGACTGATTCTACACATGGTCAGTGTATCAGTGTGATATCACAGTAACTGTACACCAGGTCAGTGTATCCGTGTGATAGCAGAGTGATTGTACACATGATCAGTGTGCCAATGTGATATCAGGGTGATTGTACACCTGGTCAGTGTAAAGGTGTGATATCAGAGTGATTGTACACCTGGTCAGTGTGAAATCAGAGTGATTGTACACTTGTTCAGCTTGTCAGTCTGATGTCAGAGTGATTGTACACACGGCCAGTGTATCAGTGTGATATCAGAATGATTGTTCACCTGGTCAGTGTATCAGTGAGATCTCAGTGTGATTGTACACGTGCTCAGTGTGGCTGTGTGATATTAGATAGGATGTAAACCCGCTGAGTGTATCATTGTAATATCACAGTGATTGTACACATGGTCAGTGTCTCAGTGTGATATCCGAGAGGATGTACACCCGGTCAGTGTATCAGTGTGATATCACAGTGATTGTACACATGGTCAGTGTGTCAGTGTGATATCAGAGTGATAGTACACCTGGTCAGTGTAAAAGTGTGATATCAGAGTGATTGTACACCTGGACAGTGTGATATCACAGTGATTGTACACCCGGCCGGTGTATCAGTGTGATATCAGACTAATTCTACACATGGTCAGTGTATCAGTGTGACATCACAGTGACTGTACACCAGGTCAGTGTATCCGTGTGATAGCAGAGTGACTGTACACTTGGGCAGTGTATCAGTGTGGTATCAGATTGATTGTGCACCCGAACAGCGTGTCAGAGTGAGATCAGAGTCATTGTTCACCTGGTCAGTGTGGCTGTGTGATATTGGATTGATTGTACACATGGTCAGTGTACCAATGTGATATCAGGGTGATTGTACACCTGGTCAGTGTAAAGGTGTGATATCAGAGTGATTGTACACCTGGTCAGTGTGAAATCAGAGTGATTGTACACATGGTTAGTGTCTCAGTGTGACATCAGAGAGGTGTGAACACCCGGTCAGTGCATCAGTGTGATTGTACATCTGGTCAGTGTGTCAGTGGGATATCAGAGAAACTATACACAAGGTCAGTGTATCAGTGTGATATCAGAGTGATTGTACACATGGTCATTGTTTCAGTGTGATATCGGAACGAGTGTACACCCGGAAAGCCTGTCAGAGTGATATCAGAGTCATTGTACACCTGGTCAGTGTATCAGTGTCATATCAGAGTGATTTTACACATGGTCAGTGTATCAGTGTGATATCAGTGAGGTGTGTACACCCGGTCCGTGTATCAGTGTGATATCAGGGTGATGGTACACCTGGTCAGTGTAAAGGTGTGATATCAGAGTGATTGTACACCTCATCAGTGTGAAATCAGAGTGACTGTACACTTGTTCAGTTTTGTCAGTCTGATGTCAGTGTGATTGTACACACGGCCAGTGTATCAGTGTGATATCAGAATGATTGTTCACCTGGTCAGTGTATCAGTGAGATCTCAGTGTGATTGTACACGTGCTCAGTGTGGCTGTGTAATATCAGATAGGATGTACACCCGCTGAGTGTACCAGTGTAATATCACAGTGATGGTACGCATGGTCAATGTCTCAGTGTGATCTCAGAGTGACTGTACACTTGGGCAGTGTATCGGTGTGGTATCAGATTGATTGTACACCCGGAGAGCGTGTCAGAGTGAGATCAGAGTTATTCTACACCTGGTCAGTGTGTCAGGGTGATATCAGAGTGATAGTACACCTGGTCAGTGTAAAAGTGTGATTTCAGAGTGATTGTACACCTGGACAGTGTGATATCACAGTGATTGTACACCCGGCCAGTGTATCAGTGTGATATCAGAGTGAATGTACTCCCGGCCATTGTATCAGTATGATATCAGAATGATTGTTCTCCTGGTCATTGTATCAGTGAGATCTCAGTGTGATTGTACACGTGCTCAGTGTGGCTGTGTGATATCAGATAGGATGTAAACCCGCTGAGTGTATCAGTGTAATATCACAGTGATTGTACACATGGTCAGTGTCTCAGTGTGATATCAGAAAGGATGTACACCCGGTCAGTGTATCAGTATGATATCACAGTGATTGTACACCCGGTCAGAGTATCAGTGTGATATCACATTGATTATACACCTGGTCAGTGTACAAGTGCGATATCAGGGGATTGTACACCTGGTCAGTGTGCTATCAGGGTGATTGTACAACTGCTCAGTTTGTCAGTGTGATGTCAGAGTGATTGTACACCCGGCCGGTGTATCAGTGTGATATCAGAGTGAATGTATACTCGGCCAGTGTATCAGTGTGATATCAGAGTGATTGTACACACGGCCAGTGTATCAGTGTGATATCAGAGTGATTGTACTCCCAGCCATTGTATCAGTGTGATATCAGAATGATTGTTCACCTGGTCAGTGTATCAGTGAGATCTCAGTGTGATTGTACACCTGCTCAGTGTGGCTGTGTGATATCAGATAGGATGTACACCCGCTGAGTGTACCAGTGTAATATCACAGTGATGGTTCACATGGTCAATGTCTCAGCGTGATCTCAGAGTGACTGTATACTTGGGCAGTGTATCAGTGTTAATGTACATTTGGTCAGTGTGTCAGTGTGATATCAGAGAAACTGTACACCAGGTCTGTGTATCAGTGTGATATCAGAGTGATTGTACACCTGGTCAGTGTGAAATCAGAGTGATTCTACACATGGTCAGTGTCTCAGTGTGACATCAGAGAGGTGTGAACACCCGGTCAGTGCATCAGTGTGATTGTACATCTGGTCAGTGTGTCAGTGGGCTACCAGAGAAACTGTACACAAGGTCAGTGTATCAGTGTGATATCAGAGTGATTGTACACATGGTCATTGTTTCAGTGTGATATCGGAACGGGTGTACACCCAGAAAGTCTGTCAGAGTGATATCAGAGTCATTGTACACCTGGTCAGTGTATCAGTGTCATACCAGAGAGGTGTGTACACCCGGTCCGTGTATCAGTGTGATATCAGGGTGATGGTCCACCTGGTTAGTGTAAAGCTGTGATATCAAAGTGATTGTACACCTGGTCAGTGTGTAATCAGAGAGATTGTACACCTGGTCAGTTGGTCAGTGTGATGTCAGAGTGATTGTACATCCGGCCGGTGTATCAGTGTGATATCAGAGTGAATGTACACCCGGCCAGTGTATCAATGTGATATCAGACTGATTGTACACCTGGTCAGTGTATCAGTGTGATATCACAGTGATTGTACACATGGTCAGTGTGTCAGGGTGATATCAGAGTGATAGTACACCTGGTCAGTGTAAAAGTGTGATATCAGAGTGATTGTGCACCTGGACAGTGTGAAATCACAGTGATTGTACACCCGGCCAGTGTATCAGTGTGATATCAGAGTGATTTTACTCCCGGCCATTGTATCAGTATGATATCAGAATGATTGTTCTCCTGGTCATTGTATCAGTGAGATCTCAGTGTGATTGTACACGTGCTCAGTGTGGCTGTGTGATATCAGATAGGATGTAAACCCGCTGAGTGTATCAGTGTAATATCACAGTGATGGTACACATGGTCAGTGTCTCAGTGTGATATCGGAGTGATTGTACACCCGGTCAGTGTATCAGTGTGATATCACAGTGATTGTACACCCGGTCAGTGTATCAGTGTGATATCACATTGATTATACACCTGGTCAGTGTACAAGTGCGATATCAGGGGATTGTACACCTGGTCAGTGTGCTATCAGGGTGATTGTACAACTGCTCAGTTTGTCAGTGTGATGTCAGAGTGATTGTACACCCGGCCGGTGTATCAGTGTGATATCAGAGTGAATGTATACTCGGCCAGTGTATCAGTGTGATATCAGAGTGATTGTACACACGACCAGTGTATCAGTGTGATATCAGAGTGATTGTACACATGGTCAGTGTGTCAGGGTGATATCAGAGTGATAGTACACCTGGTCAGTGTAAAAGTGTGATTTCAGAGTGATTGTACACCTGGACAGTGTGATATCACAGTGATTGTACACCCGGCCAGTGTATCAGTGTGATATCAGAATGATTGTTCACCTGGTCAGTGTGTCAGTGAGATCTCAGTGTGATTGTACACGTGCTCAGTGTGGCTGTGCGATATCAGATAGGATGTAAACCCGCTGAGTGTATCAGTGTAATATCACAGTGATTGTACACATGGTCAGTGTCTCAGTGTGATATCCGAGAGGATGTACACCCGGTCAGTGTATCAGTGTGATATCACAGTGATTGTACACATGGTCAGTGTGTCAGTGTGATATCAGAGTGATAGTACACCTGGTCAGTGTAAAAGTGTGATATCAGAGTGATTGTACACCTGGACAGTGTGATATCACAGTGATTGTACACCCGGCCGGTGTATCAGTGTGATATCAGACTGATTCTACACATGGTCAGTGTATCAGTGTGACATCACAGTGACTGTACACCAGGTCAGTGTATCCGTGTGATAGCAGAGTGATTGTACACCTGGTCAGTGTGTCAGTGTGATAGCAGAGTGAATTCACACCTGCACAGAGTATCAGTGTGATCTCAGAGTGACTGTACACTTGGGCAGTGTATCAGTGTGGTATCAGATTGATTGTGCACCCGAACAGCGTGTCAGAGTGAGATCAGAGTCATTGTACACCTGGTCAGTGTGGCTGTGTGATATTGGATTGATTGTACACATGGTCAGTGTACCAATGTGATATCAGGGTGATTGTACACCTGGTCAGTGTAAAGGTGTGATATCAGAGTGATTGTACACCTGGTCAGTGTGAAATCAGAGTGATTGTACACATGGTTAGTGTCTCAGTGTGACATCAGAGAGGTGTGAACACCCGGTCAGTGCATCAGTGTGATTGTACATCTGGTCAGTGTGTCAGTGTGATATCAGAGAAACTATGCACAAGGTCAGTGTATCAGTGTGATATCAGAGTGATTGTACACATGGTCATTGTTTCAGTGTGATATCGGAACGAGTGTACACCCGGAAAGCCTGTCAGAGTGATATCAGAGTCATTGTACACCTGGTCAGTGTATCAGTGTCATATCAGAGTGATTTTACACATGATCAGTGTATCAGTGTGATATCAGAGAGGTGTGTACACCTGGTCCGTGTATCAGTGTGATATCAGGGTGATGGTACACCTGGTTAGTGTAAAGCTCTGATATCAAAGTGATTGTACACCTGGTCAGTGTGAAATCACAGTGATTGTACACTTGTTCAGCTTGTCAGTCTGATGTCAGAGTGATTGTACACACGGCCAGTGTATCAGTGTGATATCAGAGTGATTGTACTCCCGGCCATTGTATCAGTGCGATATCAGAATGATTGTTCACCTGGTCAGTGTATCAGCGAGATCTCAGTGTGATTGTACACGTGCTCAGTGTGGCTGTGTGATATCAGATAGGATGTAAACCCGCTGAGTGTATCAGTGTAATATCACAGTGATGGTACACATGGTCAGTGTCTCAGTGTGATATCCGAGAGGATGTACACCCGGTCAGTGTATCAGTGTGATATCACAGTGATTGTACACATGGTCAGTGTGTCAGTGTGATATCAGAGTGATAGTACACCTGGTCAGTGTAACAGTGTGATATCAGAGTGATTGTACACCTGGACAGTGTGATATCACAGTGATTGTACACCCAGCCGGTGTATCAGTGTGATATCAGACTGATTCTACACATGGTCAGTGTATCAGTGTGATATCACAGTAACTGTACACCAGGTCAGTGTATCCGTGTGATAGCCGAGTGATTGTACACATGATCAGTGTGCCAATGTGATATCAGGGTGATTGTACACCTGGTCAGTGTAAAGGTGTGATATCAGAGTGATTGTACACCTGGTCAGTGTGAAATCAGAGTGATTGTACACTTGTTCAGCTTGTCAGTCTGATGTCAGAGTGATTGTACACACGGCCAGTGTATCAGTGTGATATCAGAATGATTGTTCACCTGGTCAGTGTATCAGTGAGATCTCAGTGTGATTGTACACGTGCTCAGTGTGGCTGTGTGATATTAGATAGGATGTAAACCCGCTGAGTGTATCATTGTAATATCACAGTGATTGTACACACGGTCAGTGTCTCAGTGTGATATCAGAGTGATTGTACACCCGGTCAGTGCGTCAGTGTGATATCAGAGTGACTGTACACCTGGTGAGTGTAAACATGTAATATCAGAGTGATTGTACACCTGGTCAGTGTGATATCACAGTGATTGTACAACGGGGCAGTGTATCAGTGTGGTATCAGACTAATTCTACACATGGTCAGTGTATCAGTGTGACATCACAGTGACTGTACACCAGGTCAGTGTATCCGTGTGATAGCAGAGTGATTGTACACCTGGTCAGTGTGTCAGTGTGATAGCAGAGTGAATTCACACCTGCACAGAGTATCAGTGTGATCTCAGAGTGACTGTACACTTGGGCAGTGTATCAGTGTGGTATCAGATTGATTGTGCACCCGAACAGCGTGTCAGAGTGAGATCAGAGTCATTGTTCACCTGGTCAGTGTGGCTGTGTGATATTGGATTGATTGTACACATGGTCAGTGTACCAATGTGATATCAGGGTGATTGTACACCTGGTCAGTGTAAAGGTGTGATATCAGAGTGATTGTACACCTGGTCAGTGTGAAATCAGAGTGATTGTGCACATGGTTAGTGTCTCAGTGTGACATCAGAGAGGTGTGAACACCCGGTCAGTGCATCAGTGTGATTGTACATCTGGTCAGTGTGTCAGTGGGATATCAGAGAAACTATACACAAGGTCAGTGTATCAGTGTGATATCAGAGTGATTGTACACATGGTCATTGTTTCAGTGTGATATCGGAACGAGTGTACACCCGGAAAGCCTGTCAGAGTGATATCAGAGTCATTGTACACCTGGTCAGTGTATCAGTGTCATATCAGAGTGATTTTACACATGGTCAGTGTATCAGTGTGATATCAGTGAGGTGTGTACACCCGGTCCGTGTATCAGTGTGATATCAGGGTGATGGTACACCTGGTCAGTGTAAAGGTGTGATATCAGAGTGATTGTACACCTCATCAGTGTGAAATCAGAGTGACTGTACACTTGTTCAGTTTTGTCAGTCTGATGTCAGTGTGATTGTACACACGGCCAGTGTATCAGTGTGATATCAGAATGATTGTTCACCTGGTCAGTGTATCAGTGAGATCTCAGTGTGATTGTACACGTGCTCAGTGTGGCTGTGTAATATCAGATAGGATGTACACCCGCTGAGTGTACCAGTGTAATATCACAGTGATGGTACGCATGGTCAATGTCTCAGTGTGATCTCAGAGTGACTGTACACTTGGGCAGTGTATCGGTGTGGTATCAGATTGATTGTACACCCGGAGAGCGTGTCAGAGTGAGATCAGAGTTATTCTACACCTGGTCAGTGTGTCAGGGTGATATCAGAGTGATAGTACACCTGGTCAGTGTAAAAGTGTGATTTCAGAGTGATTGTACACCTGGACAGTGTGATATCACAGTGATTGTACACCCGGCCAGTGTATCAGTGTGATATCAGAGTGAATGTACTCCCGGCCATTGTATCAGTATGATATCAGAATGATTGTTCTCCTGGTCATTGTATCAGTGAGATCTCAGTGTGATTGTACACGTGCTCAGTGTGGCTGTGTGATATCAGATGGGATGTAAACCCGCTGAGTGTATCAGTGTAATATCACAGTGATGGTACACATGGTCAGTGTCTCAGTGTGATATCAGAAAGGATGTACACCCGGTCAGTGTATCAGTGTGATATCACAGTGATTGTACACATGGTCTGTGTCTCAGTGTGATATCAGAGGCATTGTACACCTGGTCAGTGTATCAGTATGATATCACAGTGATTGTACACCCGGTCAGAGTATCAGTGTGATATCACATTGATTATACACCTGGTCAGTGTACAAGTGCGATATCAGGGGATTGTACACCTGGTCAGTGTGCTATCAGGGTGATTGTACAACTGCTCAGTTTGTCAGTGTGATGTCAGAGTGATTGTAAACCCGGCCGGTGTATCAGTGTGATATCAGAGTGAATGTATACTCGGCCAGTGTATCAGTGTGATATCAGAGTGATTGTACACACGGCCAGTGTATCAGTGTGATATCAGAGTGATTGTACTCCCAGCCATTGTATCAGTGTGATATCAGAATGATTGTTCACCTGGTCAGTGTATCAGTGAGATCTCAGTGTGATTGTACACCTGCTCAGTGTGGCTGTGTGATATCAGATAGGATGTACACCCGCTGAGTGTACCAGTGTAATATCACAGTGATGGTTCACATGGTCAATGTCTCAGCGTGATCTCAGAGTGACTGTATACTTGGGCAGTGTATCAGTGTTAATGTACATTTGGTCAGTGTGTCAGTGTGATATCAGAGAAACTGTACACCAGGTCTGTGTATCAGTGTGATATCAGAGTGATTGTACACCTGGTCAGTGTGAAATCAGAGTGATTCTACACATGGTCAGTGTCTCAGTGTGACATCAGAGAGGTGTGAACACCCGGTCAGTGCATCAGTGTGATTGTACATCTGGTCAGTGTGTCAGTGGGCTACCAGAGAAACTGTACACAAGGTCAGTGTATCAGTGTGATATCAGAGTGATTGTACACATGGTCATTGTTTCAGTGTGATATCGGAACGAGTGTACACCCAGAAAGTCTGTCAGAGTGATATCAGAGTCATTGTACACCTGGTCAGTGTATCAGTGTCATACCAGAGAGGTGTGTACACCCGGTCCGTGTATCAGTGTGATATCAGGGTGATGGTCCACCTGGTTAGTGTAAAGCTGTGATATCAAAGTGATTGTACACCTGGTCAGTGTGTAATCAGAGAGATTGTACACCTGGTCAGTTGGTCAGTGTGATGTCAGTGTGATTGTACATCCGGCCGGTGTATCAGTGTGATATCAGAGTGAATGTACACCCGGCCAGTGTATCAATGTGATATCAGACTGATTGTACACCTGGTCAGTGTATCAGTGTGATATCACAGTGATTGTACACATGGTCAGTGTGTCAGGGTGATATCAGAGTGATAGTACACCTGGTCAGTGTAAAAGTGTGATATCAGAGTGATTGTGCACCTGGACAGTGTGAAATCACAGTGATTGTACACCCGGCCAGTGTATCAGTGTGATATCAGAGTGATTTTACTCCCGGCCATTGTATCAGTATGATATCAGAATGATTGTTCTCCTGGTCATTGTATCAGTGAGATCTCAGTGTGATTGTACACGTGCTCAGTGTGGCTGTGTGATATCAGATAGGATGTAAACCCGCTGAGTGTATCAGTGTAATATCACAGTGATGGTACACATGGTCAGTGTCTCAGTGTGATATCGGAGTGATTGTACACCCGGTCAGTGTATCAGTGTGATATCACAGTGATTGTACACCCGGTCAGTGTATCAGTGTGATATCACATTGATTATACACCTGGTCAGTGTACAAGTGCGATATCAGGGGATTGTACACCTGGTCAGTGTGCTATCAGGGTGATTGTACAACTGCTCAGTTTGTCAGTGTGATGTCAGAGTGATTGTACACCCGGCCGGTGTATCAGTGTGATATCAGAGTGAATGTATACTCGGCCAGTGTATCAGTGTGATATCAGAGTGATTGTACACACGACCAGTGTATCAGTGTGATATCAGAGTGATTGTACACATGGTCAGTGTGTCAGGGTGATATCAGAGTGATAGTACACCTGGTCAGTGTAAAAGTGTGATTTCAGAGTGATTGTACACCTGGACAGTGTGATATCACAGTGATTGTACACCCGGCCAGTGTATCAGTGTGATATCAGAGTGAATGTACTCCCGGCCATTGTATCAGTATGATATCAGAATGATTGTTCTCCTGGTCATTGTATCAGTGAGATCTCAGTGTGATTGTACACGTGCTCAGTGTGGCTGTGTGATATCAGATAGGATGTAAACCCGCTGAGTGTATCAGTGTAATATCACAGTGATGGTACACATGGTCAGTGTCTCAGTGTGATATCGGAGTGATTGTACACCCGGTCAGTGTATCAGTGTGATATCACATTGATTATACACCTGGTCAGTGTACAAGTGTGATATCAGGGGATTGTACACCTGGTCAGTGTGCTATCAGGGTGATTGTACAACTGCTCAGTTTGTCAGTGTGATGTCAGAGTGATTGTACACCCGGCCAGTGTATCAGTGTGATTTCAGAGTGATTGTACACCTGGACAGTGTGATATCACAGTGATTGTACACCCGGCCATTGTATCAGTATGATATCAGAATGATTGTTCTCCTGGTCATTGTATCAGTGAGATCTCAGTGTGATTGTACACGTGCTCAGTGTGGCTGTGTGATATCAGATAGGATGTAAACCCGCTGAGTGTATCAGTGTAATATCACAGTGATGGTACACATGGTCAGTGTCTCAGTGTGATATCAGAGTGATTGTACACCCGGTCAGTGTATCAGTGTGATATCACAGTGATTGTACACATGGTCAGTGTCTCAGTGTGATATCAGAAAGGATGTACACCCGGTCAGTGTATCAGTATGATATCACAGTGATTGTACACCCGGTCAGTGTATCAGTGTGATATCACATTGATTATACACCTGGTCAGTGTACAAGTGCGATATCAGGGGATTGTACACCTGGTCAGTGTGCTATCAGGGTGATTGTACAACTGCTCAGTTTGTCAGTGTGATGTCAGAGTGATTGTACACCCGGCCGGTGTATCAGTGTGATATCAGAGTGAATGTATACTCGGCCAGTGTGTCAGGGTGATATCAGAGTGATAGTACACCTGGTCAGTGTAAAAGTGTGATATCAGAGTGATTGTACTCCCAGCCATTGTATCAGTGTGATATCAGAATGATTGTTCTCCTGGTCATTGTATCAGTGAGATCTCAATGTGATTGTACACGTGCTCAGTGTGGCTGTGTGATATCAGATAGGATGTAAACCCGCTGAGTGTATCAGTGTAATATCACAGTGATGGTACACATGGTCAGTGTCTCAGTGTGATATCGGAGTGATTGTACACCCGGTCAGTGTATCAGTGTGATATCACAGTGATTTTACTCCCGGCCATTGTATCAGTATGATATCAGAATGATTGTTCTCCTGGTCATTGTATCAGTGAGATCTCAATGTGATTGTACACGTGCTCAGTGTGGCTGTGTGATATCAGATAGGATGTAAACCCGCTGAGTGTATCAGAGTAATATCACAGTGATGGTACACATGGTCAGTGTCACAGTGTGATATAAGAGTGATTGTACACCCGGTCAGTGTATCAGTGTGATATCACAGTGATTGTACACCCGGTCAGTGTATCAGTGTGATATCACATTGATTATACACCTGGTCAGTGTACAAGTGCGATATCAGGGGATTGTACACCTGGTCAGTGTGCTATCAGGGTGATTGTACAACTGCTCAGTTTGTCAGTGTGATGTCAGAGTGATTGTACACCCGGCCGGTGTATCAGTGTGATATCAGAGTGAATGTATACTCGGCCAGTGTGTCAGGGTGATATCAGAGTGATAGTACACCTGGTCAGTGTAAAAGTGTGATATCAGAGTGATTGTACTCCCAGCCATTGTATCAGTGTGATATCAGAATGATTGTTTACCTGGTCAGTGTATCAGTGTGATATCAGAGAGGTGTGTACACCCGGTCCGTGTATCAGTGTGATATCAGGGTGATGGTCCACCTGGTTAGTGTAAAGCTGTGATATCAAAGTGATTGTACACCTGGTCAGTGTGTAATCAGAGTGATTGTACACCTGGTCAGTTGGTCAGTGTGATGTCAGAGTGATTGTACACCCGGCCGGTGTATCAGTGTGATATCAAAGTGATTGTACACCTGGTCAGTGTGCTATCAGGGTGATTGTACAACTGCTCAGTTTATCAGTGTGATATCAGAGTGATTGTACACACGGCCAGTGTATCAGTGTGATATCAGAGTGATTGTACACATGGTCAGTGTGTCAGGGTGATATCAGAGTGATAGTACACCTGGTCAGTGTAAAAGTGTGATTTCAGAGTGATTGTACACCTGGACAGTGTGATATCACAGTGATTGTACACCCGGCCAGTGTATCAGTGTGATATCAGAGTGAATGTACTCCCGGCCATTGTATCAGTATGATATCAGAATGATTGTTCTCCTGGTCATTGTATCAGTGAGATCTCAGTGTGATTGTACACGTGCTCAGTGTGGCTGTGTGATATCAGATAGGATGTAAACCCGCTGAGTGTATCAGTGTAATATCACAGTGATGGTACACATGGTCAGTGTCTCAGTGTGATATCGGAGTGATTGTACACCCGGTCAGTGTATCAGTGTGATATCACAGTGATTGTACACATGGTCAGTGTCTCAGTGTGATATCAGAAAGGATGTACACCCGGTCAGTGTATCAGTATGATATCACAGTGATTGTACACCCGGTCAGTGTATCAGTGTGATATCACATTGATTATACACCTGGTCAGTGTACAAGTGTGATATCAGGGGATTGTACACCTGGTCAGTGTGCTATCAGGGTGATTGTACAACTGCTCAGTTTGTCAGTGTGATGTCAGAGTGATTGTACACCCGGCCGGTGTATCAGTGTGATTTCAGAGTGATTGTACACCTGGACAGTGTGATATCACAGTGATTGTACACCCGGCCAGTGTATCAGTGTGATATCAGAGTGAATGTACTCCCGGCCATTGTATCAGTATGATATCAGAATGATTGTTCTCCTGGTCATTGTATCAGTGAGATCTCAGTGTGATTGTACACGTGCTCAGTGTGGCTGTGTGATATCAGATAGGATGTAAACCCGCTGAGTGTATCAGTGTAATATCACAGTGATGGTACACATGGTCAGTGTCTCAGTGTGATATCGGAGTGATTGTACACCCGGTCAGTGTATCAGTGTGATATCACAGTGATTGTACACATGGTCAGTGTCTCAGTGTGATATCAGAAAGGATGTACACCCGGTCAGTGTATCAGTATGATATCACAGTGATTGTACACCCGGTCAGTGTATCAGTGTGATATCACATTGATTATACACCTGGTCAGTGTACAAGTGCGATATCAGGGGATTGTACACCTGGTCAGTGTGCTATCAGGGTGATTGTACAACTGCTCAGTTTATCAGTGTGATGTCAGAGTGATTGTACACCTCATCAGTGTGAAATCAGAGTGACTGTACACTTGTTCAGTTTTGTCAGTCTGATGTCAGTGTGATTGTACACACGGCCAGTGTATCAGTGTGATATCAGAATGATTGTTCACCTGGTCAGTGTATCAGTGAGATCTCAGTGTGATTGTACACCTGCTCAGTGTGGCTGTGTGATATCAGATAGGATGTACACCCGCTGAGTGTACCAGTGTAATATCACAGTGATGGTTCACATGGTCAATGTTTCAGCGTGATCTCAGAGTGACTGTACTCTTGGGCAGTGTATCAGTGTTAATGTACATTTGGTCAGTGTGTCAGTGTGATATCAGAGAAACTGTACACCAGGTCTGTGTATCAGTATGATATCAGAGTGATTGTACACCTGGTCAGTGTGAAATCAGAGTGATTCTACACATGGTCAGTGTCTCATTGTGACATCAGAGAGGTGTGAACACCCGGTCAGTGCATCAGTGTGATTGTACATCTGGTCAGTGTGTCAGTGGGCTACCAGAGAAACTGTACACAAGGTCAGTGTATTAGTGTGATATCAGAGTGATTGTACACATGGTCATTGTTTCAGTGTGATATCGGAACGAGTGTACACCCGGAAAGTCTGTCAGAGTGATATCAGAGTCATTGTACACCTGGTCAGTGTATCAGTGTGATATCAGAGAGGTGTGTACACCCGGTCCGTGTATCAGTGTGATATCAGGGTGATGGTCCACCTGGTTAGTGTAAAGCTGTGATATCAAAGTGATTGTACACCTGGTCAGTGTGTAATCAGAGTGATTGTACACCTGGTCAGTTGGTCAGTGTGATGTCAGAGTGATTGTACACCCGGCCGGTGTATCAGTGTGATATCAGAGTGAATGTATACTCGGCCAGTGTGTCAGGGTGATATCAGAGTGATAGTACACCTGGTCAGTGTAAAAGTGTGATATCAGAGTGATTGTACTCCCAGCCATTGTATCAGTGTGATATCAGAATGATTGTTTACCTGGTCAGTGTATCAGTGTGATATCAGAGAGGTGTGTACACCCGGTCCGTGTATCAGTGTGATATCAGGGTGATGGTCCACCTGGTTAGTGTAAAGCTGTGATATCAAAGTGATTGTACACCTGGTCAGTGTGTAATCAGAGTGATTGTACACCTGGTCAGTTGGTCAGTGTGATGTCAGAGTGATTGTACACCCGGCCGGTGTATCAGTGTGATATCAAAGTGATTGTACACCTGGTCAGTGTGCTATCAGGGTGATTGTACAACTGCTCAGTTTATCAGTGTGATATCAGAGTGATTGTACACACGGCCAGTGTATCAGTGTGATATCAGAGTGATTGTACACATGGTCAGTGTGTCAGGGTGATATCAGAGTGATAGTACACCTGGTCAGTGTAAAAGTGTGATTTCAGAGTGATTGTACACCTGGACAGTGTGATATCACAGTGATTGTACACCCGGCCAGTGTATCAGTGTGATATCAGAGTGAATGTACTCCCGGCCATTGTATCAGTATGATATCAGAATGATTGTTCTCCTGGTCATTGTATCAGTGAGATCTCAGTGTGATTGTACACGTGCTCAGTGTGGCTGTGTGATATCAGATAGGATGTAAACCCGCTGAGTGTATCAGTGTAATATCACAATGATGGTACACATGGTCAGTGTCTCAGTGTGATATCGGAGTGATTGTACACCCGGTCAGTGTATCAGTGTGATATCACAGTGATTGTACACATGGTCAGTGTCTCAGTGTGATATCAGAAAGGATGTACACCCGGTCAGTGTATCAGTATGATATCACAGTGATTGTACACCCGGTCAGTGTATCAGTGTGATATCACATTGATTATACACCTGGTCAGTGTACAAGTGCGATATCAGGGGATTGTACACCTGGTCAGTGTGCTATCAGGGTGATTGTACAACTGCTCAGTTTATCAGTGTGATGTCAGAGTGATTGAACACCCGGCCGGTGTATCAGTGTGATATCAGAGTGATTGTACACACGGCCAGTGTATCAGTGTGATATCAGAGTGATTGTACTCCCAGCCATTGTATCAGTGTGATATCAGAATGATTGTTCACCTGGTCAGTGTATCAGTGAGATCTCAGTGTGATTGTACACCTGCTCAGTGTGGCTGTGTGATATCAGATAGGATGTACACCCGCTGAGTGTACCAGTGTAATATCACAGTGATGGTTCACATGGTCAATGTTTCAGCGTGATCTCAGAGTGACTGTACTCTTGGGCAGTGTATCAGTGTTAATGTACATTTGGTCAGTGTGTCAGTGTGATATCAGAGAAACTGTACACCAGGTCTGTGTATCAGTATGATATCAGAGTGATTGTACACCTGGTCAGTGTGAAATCAGAGTGATTCTACACATGGTCAGTGTCTCATTGTGACATCAGAGAGGTGTGAACACCCGGTCAGTGCATCAGTGTGATTGTACATCTGGTCAGTGTGTCAGTGGGCTACCAGAGAAACTGTACACAAGGTCAGTGTATCAGTGTGATATCAGAGTGATTGTACACATGGTCATTGTTTCAGTGTGATATCGGAACGAGTGTACACCCGGAAAGTCTGTCAGAGTGATATCAGAGTCATTGTACACCTGGTCAGTGTATCAGTGTCATATCAGAGAGGTGTGTACACCCGGTCCGTGTATCAGTGTGATATCAGGGTGATGGTCCACCTGGTTAGTGTAAAGCTGTGATATCAAAGTGATTGTACACCTGGTCAGTGTGTAATCAGAGAGATTGTACACCTGGTCAGTTGGTCAGTGTGATGTCAGAGTGATTGTACATCCGGCCGGTGTATCAGTGTGATATCAGAGTGAATGTACACCCGGCCAGTGTATCAATGTGATATCAGACTGATTGTACACCTGGTCAGTGTATCAGTATGATATCACAGTGATTGTACACATGGTCAGTGTGTCAGGGTGATATCAGAGTGATAGTACACCTGGTCAGTGTAAAAGTGTGATATCAGAGTGATTGTACACCTGGACAGTGTGATATCACAGTGATTGTACACCCGGCCAGTGTGTCAGGGTGATATCAGAGTGATAGTACACCTGGTCAGTGTAAAAGTGTGATATCAGAGTGATTGTACACCTGGACAGCGTGATATCACAGTGATTGTACACCCGGCCAGTGTATCAGTGTGATATCAGAGTGATTTTACTCCCGGCCATTGTATCAGTATGATATCAGAATGATTGTTCTCCTGGTCATTGTATCAGTGAGATCTCAATGTGATTGTACACGTGCTCAGTGTGGCTGTGTGATATCAGATAGGATGTAAACCCGCTGAGTGTATCAGAGTAATATCACAGTGATGGTACACATGGTCAGTGTCACAGTGTGATATAAGAGTGATTGTACACCCGGTCAGTGTATCAGTGTGATATCACAGTGATTGTACACCCGGTCAGTGTATCAGTGTGATATCACATTGATTATACACCTGGTCAGTGTACAAGTGCGATATCAGGGGATTGTACACCTGGTCAGTGTGCTATCAGGGTGATTGTACAACTGCTCAGTTTGTCAGTGTGATGTCAGAGTGATTGTACACCCGGCCGGTGTATCAGTGTGATATCAGAGTGAATGTATACTCGGCCAGTGTGTCAGGGTGATATCAGAGTGATAGTACACCTGGTCAGTGTAAAAGTGTGATATCAGAGTGATTGTACTCCCAGCCATTGTATCAGTGTGATATCAGAATGATTGTTTACCTGGTCAGTGTATCAGTGTGATATCAGAGAGGTGTGTACACCCGGTCCGTGTATCAGTGTGATATCAGGGTGATGGTCCACCTGGTTAGTGTAAAGCTGTGATATCAAAGTGATTGTACACCTGGTCAGTGTGTAATCAGAGTGATTGTACACCTGGTCAGTGTGATGTCAGAGTGATTGTACACCCGGCCGGTGTATCAGTGTGATATCAGAGTGAATGTATACTCGGCCAGTGTATCAGTGTGATATCAGAGTGATTGTACACACGGCCAGTGTATCAGTGTGATATCAGAGAGGTGTGTACACCCGGTCCATGTATCAGTATGATATCAGGGTGATGGTACACCTGGTTAGTGTAAAGCTGTGATATCAAAGTGATTGTACACATGGTCAGTGTATCAGCGTGATATCACAGTGATTGTGCACATGGTCAGTGTGTCAGTGTGATATCAGAGTGATTGTACACCAGGTCAGTGTATCCGTGTGATAGCAGAGTGATTGTACACCTGCTCAGTGCAGCTGTGTGTTATCAGAGAGGATGTACACCCGATCAGTGTGTCATTGTAATATCACAGTGATTGTACACATGGTCAGTGTCTCAGAGTGATATCAGAGTGATTGTACACCCGGTCTGGGTATCAGTGATATCACAGTGATTGTACACATGGTCAGTGTCTCAGTGTGATATCAGAGAGGATGTACCACCCGTCGGTGTATCAGTGTGATATCACAGTGAATGTACACCCGGTCAGTGTATCAGTGTGATATCACATTGATTATACACATGGTCAGTGTACAAGTGCGATATCCGAGTGATTGGACACCTGGTCAGTGTGATATCAGGGTGTTTGTACACCTGGTCAGTTTAAAAGGGTGATATCAGAGTGATTGTACACCTGGACAGTGTGTCAGTGTAATAGCCGATTGAATTCACACCTGCTCAGAGTATCAGTGTGTTCTCAGAGTGACTGTACACTTGGGCAGTGTATCGGTGTGTTTTCAGAGTCGCTGTACACTTGGGCAGTGTATCAGTGTGGTATCAGATTGATTGTACACCCGGACAGCGTGTCAGAGTGAGATCAGAGGCATTGAACACCTGGTCAGTGTACAAGTGTGATATCAGTGTGATTGTACACCTGGTCTGTTTCTCATTGTGATGTCAAATTGATTGCACACACGGCCAGTGTATCAGTGTGATATCAGAGTGATTGTACTCCCAGCCATTGTATCAGTGTGATATCAGAATGATTGTTTACCTGGTCAGTGTATCAGTGTGATATCAGAGAGGTGTGTACACCCGGTCCGTGTATCAGTGTGATATCAGGGTGATGGTCCACCTGGTTAGTGTAAAGCTGTGATATCAAAGTGATTGTACACCTGGTCAGTGTGTAATCAGAGTGATTGTACACCTGGTCAGTTGGTCAGTGTGATGTCAGAGTGATTGTACACCCGGCCGGTGTATCAGTGTGATATCAGAGTGAATGTATACTCGGCCAGTGTATCAGTGTGATATCAGAGTGATTGTACACACGGTCAGTGTATCAGTGTGATATCAGAGAGGTGTGTACACCCGGTCCATGTATCAGTATGATATCAGGGTGATGGTACACCTGGTTAGTGTAAAGCTGTGATATCAAAGTGATTGTACACATGGTCAGTGTATCAGCGTGATATCACAGTGATTGTGCACATGGTCAGTGTGTCAGTGTGATATCAGAGTGATTGTACACCAGGTCAGTGTATCCGTGTGATAGCAGAGTGATTGTACACCTGCTCAGTGCAGCTGTGTGTTATCAGAGAGGATGTACACCCGATCAGTGTGTCATTGTAATATCACAGTGATTGTACACATGGTCAGTGTCTCAGAGTGATATCAGAGTGATTGTACACCCGGTCTGGGTATCAGTGATATCACAGTGATTGTACACATGGTCAGTGTCTCAGTGTGATATCAGAGAGGATGTACCACCCGTCGGTGTATCAGTGTGATATCACAGTGAATGTACACCCGGTCAGTGTATCAGTGTGATATCACATTGATTATACACATGGTCAGTGTACAAGTGCGATATCCGAGTGATTGGACACCTGGTCAGTGTGATATCAGGGTGTTTGTACACCTGGTCAGTTTAAAAGGGTGATATCAGAGTGATTGTACACCTGGACAGTGTGTCAGTGTAATAGCCGATTGAATTCACACCTGCTCAGAGTATCAGTGTGTTCTCAGAGTGACTGTACACTTGGGCAGTGTATCGGTGTGTTTTCAGAGTCGCTGTACACTTGGGCAGTGTATCAGTGTGGTATCAGATTGATTGTACACCCGGACAGCGTGTCAGAGTGAGATCAGAGGCATTGAACACCTGGTCAGTGTACAAGTGTGATATCAGTGTGATTGTACACCTGTTCTGTTTCTCATTGTGATGTCAAATTGATTGCACACACGGCCAGTGTATCAGTGTGATATCAGAGTGATTGTACACATGGTCAGTGTATCAGTATGATATCACAGTGATTGTACACATGGTCAGTGTGTCAGTGTGATATCAGAGTGATTGTAATCCCGGCCATTGTATCAGTGTGATATCAGAATGATTGTTCACCTGGTCAGTGTAAAAGTCTGATATCAGAGTGATTGTACACCTGCACAGTGTGATATCAGAGTGATTGTACACGCGGCCTCTGTATCAGTGTGATCTCAGACTGATTGTACACATGGTCAGTGAATCAGTGTTATATCACAGTGATTGTACACATGGCCAGTGTATCAGTGTGATATCACAGTGATTGTACTTCCGGCCATTGTATCAGTGTGATATCAGAATAATTGTTCACCTGGTCAGTGTATCAGTGAGATCTCAGTGTGATTGAACACCTGCTCAGTGCGGCTGTAGAGAGGATGTACACCCGATCAGTGTGTCATTGTAATATCACAGTGATTGTACAAACGGCCAGTGTATCAGTGTGATATCAGAGTGATTGTACTCCCGGCCATTGTATCAGTGTGATATCAGAATAATTGTTCACCTGGTCAGTGTATCAGTGAGATCTCAGTGTGATTGTACACCTGGTCAGTGTGTCAGTGTGATATCACAGTGATTGTACACATGGACAGTGTCTCAGTGTGATATCAGAGAGGATGTACACCCGTCAGTGTATCAGTGTGATATCACATTGATCATACACCTGGTCAGTGTACAAGTGCGACATCTGAGTGATTGTACAACTGGTCAGTGTGATATCAGGGTGATTGTTCACCTGGTCTGATTGTCAGTGTGATGTCAGAGTGATTGTACACCTGGCCGGTGTATCAGTGTGATATCAGAGTGAATGTACACCCGGCCGGTGTATCAGAGTGATATCAGTCTGATTGTACACATGGTCAGTGTATCAGTGTGATATCACAGTGATTCTGCACATGGTCAGTGTGTCAGTGTGATATCAGAGAGGATGTACGCCCGATCAGTGTGTCATTGTGATATCACAGTGATTGTACACACGACCAGTGTATCGGTGTGATATCTGAGTGATTGTACTCCCGGCCATTGTATCAGTGTGATATCAGAATGATTGTTCACCTGGTCAGTGTATCAGTGAGATGTCAGTGTTATTGTACACCTGCTCAGTGTGGCTGTGAGATATCAGAGAGGATGTACACCCGCAGAGTGTATCAGTGTAATATCACAGTAATTGTACACATTGACAGTGTCTCACAGTGAGATCAGAGTGATTGTACACCCGGTCAGTGTATCAGTGTGATATCACAGTGATTGTACACATGGTCTGTGTCTCAGTGTGATATTAGAGAGGAAGTACACCCGGTCAGTGTATCAGTGTGTTATCACCGTGATTGTACACCCGGTCAGTGTATCAGTGTGATATCACATTGATTATACACCTGGTCAGTGTACAAGTGTGACATCCGAGTGATTGTACAACTGGTCAGTGTGATATCAGGGTGATTGTTCACCTGGTCTGTTTGTCAGTGTGATGTCAGAGTGATTGTACACCTGGCCAGTGTATCAGTGTGATATCAGAGTGAATGTACACCCGGCCGGTGTATCAGAGTGATATCAGACTGATTGTACACATGGTTAGTGTATCAGTGTGATATCACAGTGATTCTGCACATGGTCAGTGTGTCAGTGTGATATCAGAGGCATTGTACACCTGGTCAGTGTATCAGTGTCATATCAGTGTGATTGTACACCTGGTCACTGTTTCAGTATGATATCTGTATGATTGTACAGCTGGTCAGTGTAAAGGTGTGATATCAGAGTGATTTTACACATGGACAGTGTATCGGTGTGATATCAGAGAGGTGTGTACACCCGGTCCGTGTATCAGTGTGATATCAGGGTGATGGTACACCTGGTCACTGTAAAGGTGTGATATCAAAGTGATTGTACACCTGGTCAGGTTGTCAGTCTGATGTCAGAGTGATTGTACACACGGACAGTGTATCAGTGTGATATCAGAGTGATTGTACTCCCGGCCATTGTATCAGTGTGATATCAGAATGATTGTTCACCTGGTCAGTGTATCAGTGAGATGTCAGTGTTATTGTACACCTGCTCAGTGTGGCTGTGAGATATCAGAGAGGATGTACACCCGCAGAGTGTATCAGTGTAATATCACAGTAATTGTACACATTGACAGTGTCTCACAGTGAGATCAGAGTGATTGTACACCCGGTCAGTGTATCAGTGTGATATCACAGTGATTGTACACATGGTCTGTGTCTCAGTGTGATATTAGAGAGGAAGAACACCCGGTCAGTGTATCAGTGTGTTATCACCGTGATTGTACACCCGGTCAGTGTATCAGTGTGATATCACATTGATTATACACCTGGTCAGTGTACAAGTGCGACATCCGAGTGATTGTACAACTGGTCAGTGTGATATCAGGGTGATTGTTCACCTGGTCTGTTTGTCAGTGTGATGTCAGAGTGATTGTACACCTGGCCAGTGTATCAGTGTGATATCAGAGTGAATGTACACCCGGCCGGTGTATCAGAGTGATATCAGACTGATTGTACACATGGTCAGTGTATCAGTGTGATATCACAGTGATTCTGCACATGGTCAGTGTGTCTGTGTGATATCAGAGGCATTGTACACCTGGTCAGTGTATCAGTGTCATATCAGTGTGATTTTACACCTGGTCACTGTTTCAGTATGATATCTGTATGATTGTACAGCTGGTCAGTGTAAAGGTGTGATATCAGAGTGATTTTACACATGGACAGTGTATCGGTGTGATATCAGAGAGGTGTGTACACCCGGTCCGTGTATCAGTGTGATATCAGGGTGATGGTACACCTGGTCACTGTAAAGGTGTGATATCAAAGTGATTGTACACCTGGTCAGGTTGTCAGTCTGATGTCAGAGTGATTGTACACACGGCCAGTGTATCAGTGTGATATCAGAGTGATTGTACTCCCGGCCATTGTATCAGTGTGATATCAGAATGATTGTTCACCTGGTCAGTGTATCAGTGAGATGTCAGTGTTATTGTACACCTGCTCAGTGTGGCGGTGAGATATCAGAGAGGATGTACACCCGCAGAGTGTATCAGTGTAATATCACAGTCATTGTACACATTGACAGTGTCTCACAGTGAGATCAGAGTGATTGTACACCCGGTCAGTGTATCAGTGTGATATCACAGTGATTGTACACATGGTCTGTGTCTCAGTGTGATATTAGAGAGGAAGTACACCCGGTCAGTGTATCAGTGTGTTATCACCGTGATTGTACACCCAGTCAGTGTATCAGTGTGATATCACATTGATTATACACCTGGTCAGTGTACAAGTGCGACATCCGAGTGATTGTACAACTGGTCAGTGTGATATCAGGGTGATTGTTCACCTGGTCTGTTTGTCAGTGTGATGTCAGAGTGATTGTACACCAGGCCAGTGTATCAGTGTGATATCAGAGTGAATGTACACCCGGCCGGTGTATCAGAGTGATCTCAGACTGATTGTACACATGGTCAGTGAATCAGTGTGATATCACAGTGATTGTACACATGGCCAGTGTATCAGTGTGATATCAGAGTGATTGTACTTCCGGCCACTGTATCAGTGTGATATCAGAATAATTGTTCACCTGGTCAGTGTATCAGTGAGATCTCAGTGTGATTGAATACCTGCTCAGTGCGGCTGTAGAGAGGATGTACACCCGATCAGTGTGTCATTGTGATATCACAGTGATTGTACACACGGCCAGTGTATCAGTGTGATATCAGAGTGATTGTACTTCCGGCCATTGTATCAGTGTGATATCAGAATAATTGTTCACCTGGTCAGTGTATCAGTGAGATCTCAGTGTGATTGTACACCTGGTCAGTGTGTCAGTGTGATATCACAGTGATTGCACACATGGTCAGTGTCTCAGTGTGATATCAGAGAGGATGTACACCCGTCAGTGTATCAGTGTGATATCACATTGATTATACACCTGGTCAGTGTACAAGTGCGACATCTGAGTGATTGTACAACTGGTCAGTGTGATATCAGGGTGATTGTTCACCTGGTCTGTTTGTCAGTGTGATGTCAGAGTGATTGTACACCTGGCCGGTGTATCAGTGTGATATCAGAGTGAATGTACACCCGGCCGGTGTATCAGAGTGATATCAGTCTGATTGTACACATGGTCAGTGTATCAGTGTGATATCACAGTGATTCTGCACATGGTCAGTGTGTCAGTGTGATATCAGAGGCATTGTACACCTGGTCAGTGTATCAGTGTCATATCAGTGTGATTGTACACCTGGTCACTGTTTCAGTATGATATCTGTATGATTGTACAGCTGGTCAGTGTAAAGGTGTGATATCAGAGTGATTTTACACATGGACAGTGTGTCAGTGTGATATCAGAGAGGATGTACGCCCGATCAGTGTGTCATTGTGATATCACAGTGATTGTACACACGGCCAGTGTATCGGTGTGATATCTGAGTGATTGTACTCCCGGCCATTGTATCAGTGTGATATCAGAATGATTGTTCACCTGGTCAGTGTATCAGTGAGATGTCAGTGTTATTGTACAACTGCTCAGTGTGGCTGTGAGATATCAGAGAGGATGTACACCCGCAGAGTGTATCAGTGTAATATCACAGTCATTGTACACATTGACAGTGTCTCACAGTGAGATCAGAGTGATTGTACACCCGGTCAGTGTATCAGTGTGATATCACAGTGATTGTACACATGGTCTGTGTCTCAGTGTGATATTAGAGAGGAAGTACACCCGGTCAGTGTATCAGTGTGTTATCACCGTGATTGTACACCCGGTCAGTGTATCAGTGTGATATCACATTGATTATACACCTGGTCAGTGTACAAGTGTGACATCCGAGTGATTGTACAACTGGTCAGTGTGATATCAGGGTGATTGTTCACCTGGTCTGTTTGTCAGTGTGATGTCAGAGTGATTGTACACCTGGCCAGTGTATCAGTGTGATATCAGAGTGAATGTACACCCGGCCAGTGTATCAGAGTGATATCAGACTGATTGTACACATGGTCAGTGTATCAGTGTGATATCACAGTGATTCTGCACATGGTCAGTGTGTCAGTGTGATATCAGAGGCATTGTACACCTGGTCAGTGTATCAGTGTCATATCAGTGTGATTGTACACCTGGTCACTGTTTCAGTATGATATCTGTATGATTGTACAGCTGGTCAGTGTAAAGGTGTGATATCAGAGTGATTTTACACATGGACAGTGTATCGGTGTGATATCAGAGAGGTGTGTACACCCGGTCCGTGTATCAGTGTGATATCAGGGTGATGGTACACCTGGTCACTGTAAAGGTGTGATATCAAAGTGATTGTACACCTGGTCAGGTTGTCAGTCTGATGTCAGAGTGATTGTACACACGGACAGTGTATCAGTGTGATATCAGAGTGATTGTACTCCCGGCCATTGTATCAGTGTGATATCAGAATGATTGTTCACCTGGTCAGTGTATCAGTGAGTTGTCAGTGTTATTGTACACCTGCTCAGTGTGGCTGTGAGATATCAGAGAGGATGTACACCCGCAGAGTGTATCAGTGTAATATCACAGTCATTGTACACATTGACAGTGTCTCACAGTGAGATCAGAGTGATTGTACACCCGGTCAGTGTATCAGTGTGATATCACAGTGATTGTACACATGGTCTGTGTCTCAGTGTGATATTAGAGAGGAAGTACACCCGGTCAGTGTATCAGTGTGTTATCACCGTGATTGTACACCCGGTCAGTGTATCAGTGTGATATCACATTGATTATACACCTGGTCAGTGTACAAGTGCGACATCCGAGTGATTGTACAACTGGTCAGGGTGATTGTTCACCTGGTCTGTTTGTCAGTGTGATGTCAGAGTGATTGTACACCTGGCCAGTGTATCAGTGTGATATCAGAGTGAATGTACACCCGGCCGGTGTATCAGAGTGATATCAGACTGATTGTACACATGGTCAGTGTATCAGTGTGATATCACAGTGATTCTGCACATGGTCAGTGTGTCAGTGTGATATCAGAGGCATTGTACACCTGGTCAGTGTATCAGTGTCATATCAGTGTGATTGTACACCTGGTAACTGTTTCAGTACGATATCTGTATGATTGTACAGCTGGTCAGTGTAAAGGTGTGATATCAGAGTGATTTTACACATGGACAGTGTATCGGTGTGATATCAGAGAGGTGTGTACACCCGGTCCGTGTATCAGTGTGATATCAGGGTGATGGTACACCTGGTCAGTGTATCAGTGAGATGTCAGTGTTATTGTACACCTGCTCAGTGTGGCTGTGAGATATCAGATAGGATGTACACACGCTGAGTGTATCAGTGTAATATCACAGTGATTGTGCACATGGGCAGTGTGTCAGTGTGATATCAGAGTGATTGTTCACACGGCCAGTGTATCAGTGTGATATCAGAGTGATTGTACACCAGGTCAGTGTATCCGTGTGATATCAGAGTGATTGTACACCTGGTCAGTGTGTCAGTGTGATAGCAGAGTGAATTCACACCTGCTCAGTGTATCAGTGTGATCTCAGAGTGTCTGTACACATGGGCAGCGTATCAGTGTGGTAGCAGATTGATTGTACACCCGGACAGCGTGTCAGAGTGAGATCAGAGTCATTGCACACCTGGTCAGTGTATCATTGTGATATCACAGTGATCGTTCACCTGGTCAGTGTGTCAGTGTGATATCAGAGAAACTGTACACAAGGTCAGTGTATCAGTGTGATATCAGAGTGATTGTACACATGGTCATTGTGTCAGTGTGATATCGGAGCGAGTGTACACCCAGGTAAGTCTGTCGGAGTGATATCAGAGTCATTGTACACCTGGTCAGTGGATCAGTGTCATATCAGACTGATTGTACACCTGGTCAGTGTGTCAGTACGATATTTGAGTGACTGTACACATGGTCAGTGCCTCGGAGTGATATCAGAGTGATTGTACACCCGGTCTGTGTATCAGTGTGATATCACATTGATTGTACACATGGTCAGTGTCTCAGTGTGATATCAGTGAGGATGTACCACCCGTCGGTGTATCAGTGTGATATCACAGTGAATGTACACCCGGTCTGTGTATCAGTGTGATATCACATTGATTATACACATGGTCAGTGTCTCAGTGTGATATCAGTGAGGATGTACCACCCATCGGTGTATCAGTGTGATATCACAGTGAATGTACACCCGGTCTGTGTATCAGTGTGATATCACATTGATTATACACATGGTCAGTGTCTCAGTGTGATATCAGTGAGGATGTACCACCCGTCGGTGTATCAGTGTGATATCACAGTGAATGTACACCCGGTCCGTGTATCAGTGTGATATCAGGGTGATGGTACACCTGGTCACTGTAAAGGTGTGATATCAAAGTGATTGTACACCTGGTCAGGTTGTCAGTCTGATGTCAGAGTGATTGTACACACGGCCAGTGTATCAGTGTGATATCAGAGTGATTGTACTCCCGGCCATTGTATCAGTGTGATATCAGAATGATTGTTCACCTGGTCAGTGTATCAGTGAGATGTCAGTGTTATTGTACACCTGCTCAGTGTGGCTGTGAGATATCAGATAGGATGTACACACGCTGAGTGTATCAGTGTAATATCACAGTGATTGTGCACACGGCCAGTGTATCAGTGTGATATCAGAGTGATTGTACACCAGGTCAGTGTATCCGTGTGATATCAGAGTGATTGTACACCTGGTCAGTGTGTCAGTGTGATAGCAGAGTGAATTCACACCTGCTCAGTGTATCAGTGAGATGTCAGTGTTATTGTACAACTGCTCAGTGTGGCTGTGAGATATCAGAGAGGATGTACACCCGCAGAGTGTATCAGTGTAATATCACAGTCATTGTACACATTGACAGTGTCTCACAGTGAGATCAGAGTGATTGTACACCCGGTCAGTGTATCAGTGTGATATCACAGTGATTGTACACATGGTCTGTGTCTCAGTGTGATATTAGAGAGGAAGTACACCCGGTCAGTGTATCAGTGTGTTATCACCGTGATTGTACACCCGGTCAGTGTATCAGTGTGATATCACATTGATTATACACCTGGTCAGTGTACAAGTGTGACATCCGAGTGATTGTACAACTGGTCAGTGTGATATCAGGGTGATTGTTCACCTGGTCTGTTTGTCAGTGTGATGTCAGAGTGATTGTACACCTGGCCAGTGTATCAGTGTGATATCAGAGTGAATGTACACCCGGCCAGTGTATCAGAGTGATATCAGACTGATTGTACACATGGTCAGTGTATCAGTGTGATATCACAGTGATTCTGCACATGGTCAGTGTGTCAGTGTGATATCAGAGGCATTGTACACCTGGTCAGTGTATCAGTGTCATATCAGTGTGATTGTACACCTGGTCACTGTTTCAGTATGATATCTGTATGATTGTACAGCTGGTCAGTGTAAAGGTGTGATATCAGAGTGATTTTACACATGGACAGTGTATCGGTGTGATATCAGAGAGGTGTGTACACCCGGTCCGTGTATCAGTGTGATATCAGGGTGATGGTACACCTGGTCACTGTAAAGGTGTGATATCAAAGTGATTGTACACCTGGTCAGGTTGTCAGTCTGATGTCAGAGTGATTGTACACACGGACAGTGTATCAGTGTGATATCAGAGTGATTGTACTCCCGGCCATTGTATCAGTGTGATATCAGAATGATTGTTCACCTGGTCAGTGTATCAGTGAGTTGTCAGTGTTATTGTACACCTGCTCAGTGTGGCTGTGAGATATCAGAGAGGATGTACACCCGCAGAGTGTATCAGTGTAATATCACAGTCATTGTACACATTGACAGTGTCTCACAGTGAGATCAGAGTGATTGTACACCCGGTCAGTGTATCAGTGTGATATCACAGTGATTGTACACATGGTCTGTGTCTCAGTGTGATATTAGAGAGGAAGTACACCCGGTCAGTGTATCAGTGTGTTATCACCGTGATTGTACACCCGGTCAGTGTATCAGTGTGATATCACATTGATTATACACCTGGTCAGTGTACAAGTGCGACATCCGAGTGATTGTACAACTGGTCAGGGTGATTGTTCACCTGGTCTGTTTGTCAGTGTGATGTCAGAGTGATTGTACACCTGGCCAGTGTATCAGTGTGATATCAGAGTGAATGTACACCCGGCCGGTGTATCAGAGTGATATCAGACTGATTGTACACATGGTCAGTGTATCAGTGTGATATCACAGTGATTCTGCACATGGTCAGTGTGTCAGTGTGATATCAGAGGCATTGTACACCTGGTCAGTGTATCAGTGTCATATCAGTGTGATTGTACACCTGGTAACTGTTTCAGTACGATATCTGTATGATTGTACAGCTGGTCAGTGTAAAGGTGTGATATCAGAGTGATTTTACACATGGACAGTGTATCGGTGTGATATCAGAGAGGTGTGTACACCCGGTCCGTGTATCAGTGTGATATCAGGGTGATGGTACACCTGGTCAGTGTATCAGTGAGATGTCAGTGTTATTGTACACCTGCTCAGTGTGGCTGTGAGATATCAGATAGGATGTACACACGCTGAGTGTATCAGTGTAATATCACAGTGATTGTGCACATGGGCAGTGTGTCAGTGTGATATCAGAGTGATTGTTCACACGGCCAGTGTATCAGTGTGATATCAGAGTGATTGTACACCAGGTCAGTGTATCCGTGTGATATCAGAGTGATTGTACACCTGGTCAGTGTGCCAGTGTGATAGCAGAGTGAATTCACACCTGCTCAGTGTATCAGTGTGATCTCAGAGTGTCTGTACACATGGGCAGCGTATCAGTGTGGTAGCAGATTGATTGTACACCCGGACAGCGTGTCAGAGTGAGATCAGAGTCATTGCACACCTGGTCAGTGTATCATTGTGATATCACAGTGATCGTTCACCTGGTCAGTGTGTCAGTGTGATATCAGAGAAACTGTACACAAGGTCAGTGTATCAGTGTGATATCAGAGTGATTGTACACATGGTCATTGTGTCAGTGTGATATCGGAGCGAGTGTACACCCGGGTAAGTCTGTCGGAGTGATATCAGAGTCATTGTACACCTGGTCAGTGGATCAGTGTCATATCAGACTGATTGTACACCTGGTCAGTGTGTCAGTACGATATTTGAGTGACTGTACACATGGTCAGTGCCTCGGAGTGATATCAGAGTGATTGTACACCCGGTCTGTGTATCAGTGTGATATCACATTGATTGTACACATGGTCAGTGTCTCAGTGTGATATCAGTGAGGATGTACCACCCGTCGGTGTATCAGTGTGATATCACAGTGAATGTACACCCGGTCTGTGTATCAGTGTGATATCACATTGATTATACACATGGTCAGTGTCTCAGTGTGATATCAGTGAGGATGTACCACCCATCGGTGTATCAGTGTGATATCACAGTGAATGTACACCCGGTCTGTGTATCAGTGTGATATCACATTGATTATACACATGGTCAGTGTCTCAGTGTGATATCAGTGAGGATGTACCACCCGTCGGTGTATCAGTGTGATATCACAGTGAATGTACACCCGGTCCGTGTATCAGTGTGATATCAGGGTGATGGTACACCTGGTCACTGTAAAGGTGTGATATCAAAGTGATTGTACACCTGGTCAGGTTGTCAGTCTGATGTCAGAGTGATTGTACACACGGCCAGTGTATCAGTGTGATATCAGAGTGATTGTACTCCCGGCCATTGTATCAGTGTGATATCAGAATGATTGTTCACCTGGTCAGTGTATCAGTGAGATGTCAGTGTTATTGTACACCTGCTCAGTGTGGCTGTGAGATATCAGATAGGATGTACACACGCTGAGTGTATCAGTGTAATATCACAGTGATTGTGCACACGGCCCGTGTATCAGTGTGATATCAGAGTGATTGTACACCAGGTCAGTGTATCCGTGTGATATCAGAGTGATTGTACACCTGGTCAGTGTGTCAGTGTGATAGCAGAGTGAATTCACACCTGCTCAGTGTATCAGTGTGATCGCAGAGTGTCTGTACACATGGGCAGTGTATCAGTGTGGTAGCAGATTGATTGTACACCCGGACAGCGTGTCAGAGTGAGATCAGAGAAACTGTACACAAGGTCAGTGTATCAGTGTGATATCAGAGTGATTGTACACATGGTCATTGTGTCAGTGTGATATCGGAGCGAGTGTACACCCGTGTAAGTCTGTCGGAGTGATATCAGAGTCATTGTACACATGGTCAGTGGATCAGTGTCATATCAGACTGATTGTACACCTGGTCAGTGTGTCAGTACGATATTTGAGTGACTGTACACATGGTCAGTGCCTCAGAGTGATATCAGAGTGATTGTACACCCTGTCTGTGTATCAGTGTGATATCACATTGATTATACACATGGTCAGTGTCTCAGTGTGATATCAGTGAGGATGTACCACCCGTCGGTGTATCAGTGTGATATCACAGTGAATGTACACCCGGTCTGTGTATCAGTGTGATATCACATTGATTATACACATGGTCAGTGTCTCAGTGTGATATCAGTGAGGATGTACCACCCATCGGTGTATCAGTGTGATATCACAGTGAATGTACACCCGGTCTGTGTATCAGTGTGATATCACATTGATTATACACATGGTCAGTGTCTCAGTGTGATATCAGTGAAGATGTACCACCCGTCGGTGTATCAGTGTGATATCACAGTGAATGTACACCTGGCCGGTGTATCAGTGTGATATCAGACTGATTGTACACATGGTCAGTGTATCAGTGTGATATCACAGTGATTCTGCACATGGTCAGTGTGTCAGTGTGATATCAGAGGCATTGTACACCTGGTCAGTGTATCAGTGTCATATCAGTGTGATTGTACACCTGGTCACTGTTTCAGTACGATATTTGTATGATTGTACAGCTGGTCAGTGTAAAGGTGTGATATCAGAGTGATTTTACACATGGACAGTGTATCGGTGTGATATCAGAGAGGTGTGTACACCCGGTCCGTGTATCAGTGTGATATTAGGGTGATGGTACACCTGGTCACTGTAAAGGTGTGATATCAAAGTGATTGTACACCTGGTCAGGTTGTCAGTCTGATGTCAGATTGATTGTACACACGGCCAGAGTATCAGTGTGATTTTAGAGAGATTGTACTCACGGCCATTGTATCAGTGTGATATCAGAATGATTGTCCAACTGGTCAGTGTATCAGTGAGTTCTCAGTGTGATTGTACACCTGCTCAGTGTGGCTGTGTGATATCAGATAGGATGTACACACGCTGAGTGTATCAGTGTAATATCACAGTGATTGTGCACATGGGCAGTGTGTCAGTGTGATATCAGAGTGATTGTACACCAGGTCAGTGTACCCGTGTGATATCAGAGTGATTGTACACCTGGTCAGTGTGTCAGTGTGATAGCAGAGTGAATTCACACCTGCTCAGTGTATCAGTGTGATCTCAGAGTGTCTGTACACATGGGCAGTGTATCAGTGTGGTAGCAGATTGATTGTACACCCGTACAGCGTGTCAGAGTGAGATCAGAGTCATTGCACACCTGGTCAGTGTATCAGTGTGATATCACAGTGATCGTTCACCTGGTCAGTGTGTCAGTGTGATATCAGAGAAACTGTACACAAGGTCAGTGTATCAGTGTGATATCAGAGTGATTGTACACATGGTCATTGTGTCAGTGTGATATCGGAGCGAGTGTACACCCGGGTAAGTCTGTCGGAGTGATATCAGAGTCATTGTACACCTGGGCAGTGGATCAGTGTCATATCAGACTGATTGTACACCTGGTCAGTGTGTCAGTACGATATTTGAGTGATTGTACACATGGTCAGTGCCTCAGAGTGATATCAGAGTGATTGTACACCCGGTCTGTGTATCAGTGTGATATCACATTGATTGTACACATGGTCAGTGTCTCAGTGTGATATCAGTGAGGATGTACCACCCTTCGGTGTATCAGTGTGATATCACAGTGAATGTACACCCGGTCTGTGTATCAGTGTGATATCACATTGATTATACACATGGTCAGTGTCTCAGTGTGATATCAGTGAGGATGTACCACCCGTCGGTGTATCAGTGTGATATCACAGTGAATGTACACCCGGTCTGTGTATCAGTGTGATATCACATTGATTATACACATGGTCAGTGTCTCAGTGTGATATCAGTGAGGATGTACCACCCGTCGGTGTATCAGTGTGATATCACAGTGAATGTACACCCGGTCTGTGTATCAGTGTGATATCACATTGATTGTACACATGGTCAGTGTCTCAGTGTGATATCAGTGAGGATGTACCACCCGTCGGTGTATCAGTGTGATATCACAGTGAATGTACACCCGGTCTGTGTATCAGTGTGATTTCACATTGATTATACACATGGTCAGTGTACAAGTGCGATATCTGAGTGATTGGACACCTGGTCAGTGTGATATCAGGGTGTTTGTACAACTGGTCAGTTTGTCAGTGTGATGTCAGAGTGATTGTAAACCCGGCCGGTGTATCAGTGTGATATCAGAGTGACTATACACCCAGCCTGTGTATCAGTGTGATATCAGACTGATTGTACACATGGTCAGCGTATCGGTGTGATATCAGAGTGAATGTACACCTGGTCAGTTTAAAAGTGTGATATCAGAGTGATTGTACACCTGGACTGTGTGATATCACAGTGATTGTACACCCGGCCGGTGTATCAGTGTGATATCAGACTGATTGTACATATGGTCTGTGTATCAGTGTGATATCACAGTGATTGTAGACATGGTCTGTGTATCAGTGTGATATCACAGTGATTGTACACCTGGTCAGTGTGTCAATGTGATAGCCGAGTGAATTCTCACATGCGCAGAGTATCAGTGTGTTCTCAGAGTGACTGTACACTTGGGCAGTGTATCAGTGTGGTATCAGATTGATTGTACACCCGGACAGTGTGTCAGAGTGAGATCAGAGGCATTGTACACACGGCCAGAGTATCAGTGTAATATCAGAGTGATTGTACTCCCGGCCATTGTATCAGTGTGATATCAGAATGATTGTTCACCTGGTCAGTGTATCAGTGAGCTCTCAGGGTGATTGTACACCTGCTCAGTCTGGCTGTGTGATATCAGAGAGGATGTACACCCGCTGAGTGTATCAGTGTAATATCACAGTGATTGTACACCCGGTCAGAGTATCAGTGTGAAATCACAGTGATTGTACCCACGGTCAGTGTAAGTGATATCACATTGATTATACACCTGGTCAGTGTACAGGTGCGATATCAGAGTTATTGTACACCTGGACAGTGTGATATCAGGGTGAATGTACACCTGGTCAGTTTGTCAGTGTGATGTCAGAGTGATTGTGCACCCGGTCACTGTGTCAGTGTGATATTGGCGTAATTGTAGACTTGGTCAGTGTGTCAGGGTGATATCAAAATGATCGTACACCTGGACAGTGTATCAGTGAGATCTCAGTGTGATTGTACACCTGCTCAGTGCGGCTGTGTGATATCAGAGAGGATTTACACCCGCTGAGTGTATCATTGTAATATCACAGTGATTGTACACACGGTCAGTGTCTCAGTGTGATATCAGAGTGATTGTACACCCAGTCAGTGCGTCAGTGTGATATCAGAGTGACTGTACACCTGGTGAGTGTAAACATGTAATATCAGAGTGATTGTACACCTGGTCAGTGTGATATCACAGTGATTGTACAACGGGGCAGTGTATCAGTGTGGTATCAGATTGATTGTACACCCGGTCAGTGCGTCAGTGTGATATTGGTGTAATTGTAGACTTGGTCAGTGTGTCAGGGTGATATCAAAATGATTCTACACTCGGTCTGTGTATCAGTGTGATATCAGAGTGATTGTACATCTTGTCAGTTTGTTAATGTTATATCAGTGAAACTGTACACCAGGTCAATGTATCAGTGAGATAGCAGAGTGATTGTACACCTGGTCAGTGTAAAATTGTAATATCAGAGTGATTGTACACCTGGTCAATGTGATATCAGAGTGCTTGAACAACAGGTCAGTGTATCAGAGTGATTATACATCCGGTCAGTGTATCAGTGTGATATCAGAGTGAGTGTACACCTGCTCAGTGTGATATCAGTGTGATTGTACACCTGGTCTGTTTGTCAGTGTGAGGTCAGAGTGATTGTACACACGGCCAGTGTATCAGTGTGATATCAGAGTGATTGTACTCCCGGCCATTGTATCAGTGTGATATCAGAATGATTGTTCACCTGGTCAGTGTATCAGTGAGATGTCAGTGTTATTGTACACCTGCTCAGTGTGGCTGTGAGATATCAGATAGGATGTACACACGCTGAGTGTATCAGTGTAATATCACAGTGATTGTGCACACGGCCAGTGTATCAGTGTGATATCAGAGTGATTGTACACCAGGTCAGTGTATCCGTGTGATATCAGAGTGATTGTACACCTGGTCAGTGTGTCAGTGTGATAGCAGAGTGAATTCACACCTGCTCAGTGTATCAGTGTGATCGCAGAGTGTCTGTACACATGGGCAGTGTATCAGTGTGGTAGCAGATTGATTGTACACCCGGACAGCGTGTCAGAGTGAGATCAGAGAAACTGTACACAAGGTCAGTGTATCAGTGTGATATCAGAGTGATTGTACACATGGTCATTGTGTCAGTGTGATATCGGAGCGAGTGTACACCCGTGTAAGTCTGTCGGAGTGATATCAGAGTCATTGTACACATGGTCAGTGGATCAGTGTCATATCAGACTGATTGTACACCTGGTCAGTGTGTCAGTACGATATTTGAGTGACTGTACACATGGTCAGTGCCTCAGAGTGATATCAGAGTGATTGTACACCCTGTCTGTGTATCAGTGTGATATCACATTGATTATACACATGGTCAGTGTCTCAGTGTGATATCAGTGAGGATGTACCACCCGTCGGTGTATCAGTGTGATATCACAGTGAATGTACACCCGGTCTGTGTATCAGTGTGATATCACATTGATTATACACATGGTCAGTGTCTCAGTGTGATATCAGTGAGGATGTACCACCCATCGGTGTATCAGTGTGATATCACAGTGAATGTACACCCGGTCTGTGTATCAGTGTGATATCACATTGATTATACACATGGTCAGTGTCTCAGTGTGATATCAGTGAAGATGTACCACCCGTCGGTGTATCAGTGTGATATCACAGTGAATGTACACCTGGCCGGTGTATCAGTGTGATATCAGACTGATTGTACACATGGTCAGTGTATCAGTGTGATATCACAGTGATTCTGCACATGGTCAGTGTGTCAGTGTGATATCAGAGGCATTGTACACCTGGTCAGTGTATCAGTGTCATATCAGTGTGATTGTACACCTGGTCACTGTTTCAGTACGATATTTGTATGATTGTACAGCTGGTCAGTGTAAAGGTGTGATATCAGAGTGATTTTACACATGGACAGTGTATCGGTGTGATATCAGAGAGGTGTGTACACCCGGTCCGTGTATCAGTGTGATATTAGGGTGATGGTACACCTGGTCACTGTAAAGGTGTGATATCAAAGTGATTGTACACCTGGTCAGGTTGTCAGTCTGATGTCAGATTGATTGTACACACGGCCAGAGTATCAGTGTGATTTTAGAGAGATTGTACTCACGGCCATTGTATCAGTGTGATATCAGAATGATTGTCCAACTGGTCAGTGTATCAGTGAGTTCTCAGTGTGATTGTACACCTGCTCAGTGTGGCTGTGTGATATCAGATAGGATGTACACACGCTGAGTGTATCAGTGTAATATCACAGTGATTGTGCACATGGGCAGTGTGTCAGTGTGATATCAGAGTGATTGTACACCAGGTCAGTGTACCCGTGTGATATCAGAGTGATTGTACACCTGGTCAGTGTGTCAGTGTGATAGCAGAGTGAATTCACACCTGCTCAGTGTATCAGTGTGATCTCAGAGTGTCTGTACACATGGGCAGTGTATCAGTGTGGTAGCAGATTGATTGTACACCCGTACAGCGTGTCAGAGTGAGATCAGAGTCATTGCACACCTGGTCAGTGTATCAGTGTGATATCACAGTGATCGTTCACCTGGTCAGTGTGTCAGTGTGATATCAGAGAAACTGTACACAAGGTCAGTGTATCAGTGTGATATCAGAGTGATTGTACACATGGTCATTGTGTCAGTGTGATATCGGAGCGAGTGTACACCCGGGTAAGTCTGTCGGAGTGATATCAGAGTCATTGTACACCTGGGCAGTGGATCAGTGTCATATCAGACTGATTGTACACCTGGTCAGTGTGTCAGTACGATATTTGAGTGATTGTACACATGGTCAGTGCCTCAGAGTGATATCAGAGTGATTGTACACCCGGTCTGTGTATCAGTGTGATATCACATTGATTGTACACATGGTCAGTGTCTCAGTGTGATATCAGTGAGGATGTACCACCCTTCGGTGTATCAGTGTGATATCACAGTGAATGTACACCCGGTCTGTGTATCAGTGTGATATCACATTGATTATACACATGGTCAGTGTCTCAGTGTGATATCAGTGAGGATGTACCACCCGTCGGTGTATCAGTGTGATATCACAGTGAATGTACACCCGGTCTGTGTATCAGTGTGATATCACATTGATTATACACATGGTCAGTGTCTCAGTGTGATATCAGTGAGGATGTACCACCCGTCGGTGTATCAGTGTGATATCACAGTGAATGTACACCCGGTCTGTGTATCAGTGTGATATCACATTGATTGTACACATGGTCAGTGTCTCAGTGTGATATCAGTGAGGATGTACCACCCGTCGGTGTATCAGTGTGATATCACAGTGAATGTACACCCGGTCTGTGTATCAGTGTGATTTCACATTGATTATACACATGGTCAGTGTACAAGTGCGATATCTGAGTGATTGGACACCTGGTCAGTGTGATATCAGGGTGTTTGTACAACTGGTCAGTTTGTCAGTGTGATGTCAGAGTGATTGTAAACCCGGCCGGTGTATCAGTGTGATATCAGAGTGACTATACACCCAGCCTGTGTATCAGTGTGATATCAGACTGATTGTACACATGGTCAGCGTATCGGTGTGATATCAGAGTGAATGTACACCTGGTCAGTTTAAAAGTGTGATATCAGAGTGATTGTACACCTGGACTGTGTGATATCACAGTGATTGTACACCCGGCCGGTGTATCAGTGTGATATCAGACTGATTGTACATATGGTCTGTGTATCAGTGTGATATCACAGTGATTGTAGACATGGTCTGTGTATCAGTGTGATATCACAGTGATTGTACACCTGGTCAGTGTGTCAATGTGATAGCCGAGTGAATTCTCACATGCGCAGAGTATCAGTGTGTTCTCAGAGTGACTGTACACTTGGGCAGTGTATCAGTGTGGTATCAGATTGATTGTACACCCGGACAGTGTGTCAGAGTGAGATCAGAGGCATTGTACACACGGCCAGAGTATCAGTGTAATATCAGAGTGATTGTACTCCCGGCCATTGTATCAGTGTGATATCAGAATGATTGTTCACCTGGTCAGTGTATCAGTGAGCTCTCAGGGTGATTGTACACCTGCTCAGTCTGGCTGTGTGATATCAGAGAGGATGTACACCCGCTGAGTGTATCAGTGTAATATCACAGTGATTGTACACCCGGTCAGAGTATCAGTGTGAAATCACAGTGATTGTACCCACGGTCAGTGTAAGTGATATCACATTGATTATACACCTGGTCAGTGTACAGGTGCGATATCAGAGTTATTGTACACCTGGACAGTGTGATATCAGGGTGAATGTACACCTGGTCAGTTTGTCAGTGTGATGTCAGAGTGATTGTGCACCCGGTCACTGTGTCAGTGTGATATTGGCGTAATTGTAGACTTGGTCAGTGTGTCAGGGTGATATCAAAATGATCGTACACCTGGACAGTGTATCAGTGAGATCTCAGTGTGATTGTACACCTGCTCAGTGCGGCTGTGTGATATCAGAGAGGATTTACACCCGCTGAGTGTATCATTGTAATATCACAGTGATTGTACACACGGTCAGTGTCTCAGTGTGATATCAGAGTGATTGTACACCCAGTCAGTGCGTCAGTGTGATATCAGAGTGACTGTACACCTGGTGAGTGTAAACATGTAATATCAGAGTGATTGTACACCTGGTCAGTGTGATATCACAGTGATTGTACAACGGGGCAGTGTATCAGTGTGGTATCAGATTGATTGTACACCCGGTCAGTGCGTCAGTGTGATATTGGTGTAATTGTAGACTTGGTCAGTGTGTCAGGGTGATATCAAAATGATTCTACACTCGGTCTGTGTATCAGTGTGATATCAGAGTGATTGTACATCTTGTCAGTTTGTTAATGTTATATCAGTGAAACTGTACACCAGGTCAATGTATCAGTGAGATAGCAGAGTGATTGTACACCTGGTCAGTGTAAAATTGTAATATCAGAGTGATTGTACACCTGGTCAATGTGATATCAGAGTGCTTGAACAACAGGTCAGTGTATCAGAGTGATTATACATCCGGTCAGTGTATCAGTGTGATATCAGAGTGAGTGTACACCTGCTCAGTGTGATATCAGTGTGATTGTACACCTGGTCTGTTTGTCAGTGTGAGGTCAGAGTGATTGTACACACGTCCAGTGTATCAGTGTGATATCAGAGTGATTGTACTCTCGCCAGTGTATCAGTGTGATATCAGGGTGATTGTTCACCTGGTCAGTGTGTCGGTGTGATATCAGAGTGATTGTACACCTCGTCAGTGTGTCAATGTGATATCAGAGTGAGTGTACACCTTGTGAGTGTAAACGTGTAATATCAGACTGATTGTACACCTGGTCAGTGTGATATCACAGTGATTGTACAACTGGGCAGTGTATCAGTATGATATCAGAGTGATTGTACACCTGCTCAGTGTGATATCAGTGTGATTGTACACCTGGTCTGTTTGTCAGTGTGAGGTCAGAGTGATTGTACACATGTCCAGTGTATCAGTGTGATATCAGAGTGATTGTACTCTCGCCAGTGTATCAGTGTGATATCAGAGTGATTGTACTCCCGGCCATTGTATCAGTGTGATATCAGAATAATTGGTCACCTGGTCAGTGTATCAGTGAGATCTCAGTGTGATTGTACACCTGGTCAGTGTGTCAGTGTGATATCACAGTGATTGCACACATGGTCAGTGTCTCAGTGTGATATCAGAGAGGATGTACACCCGTCAGTGTATCAGTGTGATATCAGAGTGATTGTACTCCCGGCCATTGTATCAGTGTGATATCAGAATGATTGTTCACCTGGTCAGTGTATCAGTGAGATGTCAGTGTTATTGTACACCTGCTCAGTGTGGCTGTGAGATATCAGAGAGGATGTACACCCGCAGAGTGTATCAGTGTAATATCACAGTCATTGTACACATTGACAGTGTCTCACAGTGAGATCAGAGTGATTGTACACCCGGTCAGTGTATCAGTGTGATATCACAGTGATTGTACACATGGTCTGTGTCTCAGTGTGATATTAGAGAGGAAGTACACCCGGTCAGTGTATCAGTGTGTTATCACCGTGATTGTACACCCGGTCAGTGTATCAGTGTGATATCACATTGATTATACACCTGGTCAGTGTACAAGTGCGACATCCGAGTGATTGTACAACTGGTCAGTGTGATATCAGGGTGATTGTTCACCTGGTCTGTTTGTCAGTGTGATGTCAGAGTGATTGTACACCTGGCCAGTGTATCAGTGTGATATCAGAGTGAATGTACACCCGGCCGGTGTATCAGAGTGATATCAGACTGATTGTACACATGGTCAGTGTATCAGTGTGATATCACAGTGATTCTGCACATGGTCAGTGTGTCAGTGTGATATCAGAGGCATTGTACACCTGGTCAGTGTATCAGTGTCATATCAGTGTGATTGTACACCTGGTCACTGTTTCAGTATGATATCTGTATGATTGTACAGCTGGTCAGTGTAAAGGTGTGATATCAGAGTGATTTTACACATGGACAGTGTATCGGTGTGATATCAGAGAGGTGTGTACACCCGGTCCGTGTATCAGTGTGATATCAGGGTGATGGTACACCTGGTCACTGTAAAGGTGTGATATCAAAGTGATTGTACACCTGGTCAGGTTGTCAGTCTGATGTCAGAGTGATTGTACACACGGCCAGTGTATCAGTGTGATATCAGAGTGATTGTACTCCCGGCCATTGTATCAGTGTGATATCAGAATGATTGTTCACCTGGTCAGTGTATCAGTGAGATGTCAGTGTTATTGTACACCTGCTCAGTGTGGCTGTGAGATATCAGAGAGGATGTACACCCGCAGAGTGTATCAGTGTAATATCACAGTCATTGTACACATTGACAGTGTCTCACAGTGAGATCAGAGTGATTGTACACCCGGTCAGTGTATCAGTGTGATATCACAGTGATTGTACACATGGTCAGTGTCTCAGTGTGATATCAGAGAGGATGTACACCCGTCAGTGTATCAGTGTGATATCAGAGTGATTGTACTCCCGGCCATTGTATCAGTGTGATATCAGAATGATTGTTCACCTGGTCAGTGTATCAGTGAGATGTCAGTGTTATTGTACACCTGCTCAGTGTGGCTGTGAGATATCAGAGAGGATGTACACCCGCAGAGTGTATCAGTGTAATATCACAGTCATTGTACACATTGACAGTGTCTCACAGTGAGATCAGAGTGATTGTACACCCGGTCAGTGTATCAGTGTGATATCACAGTGATTGTACACATGGTCTGTGTCTCAGTGTGATATTAGAGAGGAAGTACACCCGGTCAGTGTATCAGTGTGTTATCACCGTGATTGTACACCCGGTCAGTGTATCAGTGTGATATCACATTGATTATACACCTGGTCAGTGTACAAGTGCGACATCCGAGTGATTGTACAACTGGTCAGTGTGATATCAGGGTGATTGTTCACCTGGTCTGTTTGTCAGTGTGATGTCAGAGTGATTGTACACCTGGCCAGTGTATCAGTGTGATATCAGAGTGAATGTACACCCGGCCGGTGTATCAGAGTGATATCAGACTGATTGTACACATGGTCAGTGTATCAGTGTGATATCACAGTGATTCTGCACATGGTCAGTGTGTCAGTGTGATATCAGAGGCATTGTACACCTGGTCAGTGTATCAGTGTCATATCAGTGTGATTGTACACCTGGTCACTGTTTCAGTATGATATCTGTATGATTGTACAGCTGGTCAGTGTAAAGGTGTGATATCAGAGTGATTTTACACATGGACAGTGTATCGGTGTGATATCAGAGAGGTGTGTACACCCGGTCCGTGTATCAGTGTGATATCAGGGTGATGGTACACCTGGTCACTGTAAAGGTGTGATATCAAAGTGATTGTACACCTGGTCAGGTTGTCAGTCTGATGTCAGAGTGATTGTACACACGGCCAGTGTGTCAGTGTGATATCAGAGTGATTGTACACACGGCCAGTGTATCAGTGTGATATCAGTGTGATTGTACACCAGGTCAGTGTATCCGTGTGATATCAGAGTGATTGTACACCTGGTCAGTGTGTCAGTGTGATAGCAGAGTGAATGCACACCTGCTCAGTGTTTCAGTGTGATCTCAGAGTGTCTGTACACATGGGCAGTGTATCAGTGTGATATCAGTGAGGATGTACCACCCGTCGGTGTATCAGTGTGATATCACAGTGAATGTACACCCGGTCTGTGTATCAGTGTGATATCACATTGATTATACACATGGTCAGTGTCTCAGTGTGATATCAGTGAGGATGTACCACCCATCGGTGTATCAGTGTGATATCACAGTGAATGTACACCCGGTCTGTGTATCAGTGTGATATCACATTGATTATACACATGGTCAGTGTCTCAGTGTGATATCAGTGAGGATGTACCACCCGTCGGTGTATCAGTGTGATATCACAGTGAATGTACACCTGGCCGGTGTATCAGTGTGATATCAGAGTGAATGTACACCCGGCCGGTGTATCAGAATGATATCAGACTGATTGTACACATGGTCAGTGTATCAGTGTGATATCACAGTGATTCTGCACATGGTCAGTGTGTCAGTGTGATATCAGAGGCATTGTACACCTGGTCAGTGTATCAGTGTCATATCAGTGTGATTGTACACCTGGTCACTGTTTCAGTACGATATTTGTATGATTGTACAGCTGGTCAGTGTAAAGGTGTGATATCAGAGTGATTTTACACATGGACAGTGTATCGGTGTGATATCAGAGAGGTGTGTACACCCGGTCCGTGTATCAGTGTGATATCAGGGTGATGGTACACCTGGTCACTGTAAAGGTGTGATATCAAAGTGATTGTACACCTGGTCAGGTTGTCAGTCTGATGACAGATTGATTGTACACACGGCCAGAGTATCAGTGTGATTTTAGAGAGATTGTACTCACGGCCATTGTATCAGTGTGATATCAGAATGATTGTCCAACTGGTCAGTGTATCAGTGAGTTCTCAGTGTGATTGTACACCTGCTCAGTGTGGCTGTGTGATATCAGATAGGATGTACACACGCTGAGTGTATCAGTGTAATATCACAGTGATTGTGCACATGGGCAGTGTGTCAGTGTGATATCAGAGTGATTGTACACCAGGTCAGTGTGTCAGTGTGATAGCAGAGTGAATTCACACCTGCTCAGTGTATCAGTGTGATCTCAGAGTGTCTGTACACATGGGCAGTGTATCAGTGTGGTAGCAGATTGATTGTACACCCGTACAGCGTGTCAGAGTGAGATCAGAGTCATTGCACACCTGGTCAGTGTATCAGTGTGATATCACAGTGATCGTTCACCTGGTCAGTGTGTCAGTGTGATATCAGAGAAACTGTACACAAGGTCAGTGTATCAGTGTGATATCAGAGTGATTGTACACATGGTCATTGTGTCAGTGTGATATCGGAGCGAGTGTACACCCGGGTAAGTCTGTCGGAGTGATATCAGAGTCATTGTACACCTGGTCAGTGGATCAGTGTCATATCAGACTGATTGTACACCTGGTCAGTGTGTCAGTACGATATTTGAGTGATTGTACACATGGTCAGTGCCTCAGAGTGATATCAGAGTGATTGTACACCCGGTCTGTGTATCAGTGTGATATCACATTGATTGTACACATGGTCAGTGTCTCAGTGTGATATCAGTGAGGATGTACCACCCGTCGGTGTATCAGTGTGATATCACAGTGAATGTACACCCGGTCTGTGTATCAGTGTGATATCACATTGATTATACACATGGTCAGTGTCTCAGTGTGATATCAGTGAGGATGTACCACCCGTCGGTGTATCAGTGTGATATCACAGTGAATGTACACCCGGTCTGTGTATCAGTGTGATATCACATTGATTGTACACATGGTCAGTGTCTCAGTGTGATATCAGCGAGGATGTACCACCCGTCGGTGTATCAGTGTGATATCACAGTGAATGTACACCCGGTCTGTGTATCAGTGTGATATCACATTGATTATACACATGGTCAGTGTACAAGTGCGATATCTGAGTGATTGGACACCTGGTCAGTGTGATATCAGGGTGTTTGTACAACTGGTCAGTTTGTCAGTGTGATGTCAGAGTGATTGTAAACCCGGCCGGTGTATCAGTGTGATATCAGAGTGACTATACACCCAGCCTGTGTATCAGTGTGATATCAGACTGATTGTACACATGGTCAGCGTATCGGTGTGATATCAGAGTGAATGTACACCTGGTCAGTTTAAAAGTGTGATATCAGAGTGATTGTACACCTGGACTGTGTGATATCACAGTGATTGTACACCCGGCCGGTGTATCAGTGTGATATCAGACTGATTGTACATATGGTCTGTGTATCAGTGTGTTATCACAGTGATTGTACACCTGGTCAGTGTGTCAATGTGATAGCCGAGTGAATTCTCACATGCGCAGAGTATCAGTGTGTTCTCAGAGTGACTGTACACTTGGGCAGTGTATCAGTGTGGTATCAGATTGATTGTACACCCGGACAGTGTGTCAGAGTGAGATCAGAGGCATTGTACACACGGCCAGAGTATCAGTGTAATATCAGAGTGATTGTACTCCCGGCCATTGTATCAGTGTGATATCAGAATGATTGTTCACCTGGTCAGTGTATCAGTGAGATCTCAGTGTGATTGTACATGTGCTCAGTGTGGCTGTGTGATATCAGAGAGGATTTACACCCGCTGAGTGTATCATTGTAATATCACAGTGATTGTACACACGGTCAGTGTCTCAGTGTGATATCAGAGTGACTGTACACCTGGTGAGTGTAAACATGTAATATCAGAGTGATTGTACACCTGGTCAGTGTGATATCACAGTGATTGTACAACGGGGCAGTGTATCAGTGTGGTATCAGATTGATTGTACACCCGGTCAGTGCGTCAGTGTGATATTGGTGTAATTGTAGACTTGGTCAGTGTGTCAGGGTGATATCAAAATGATTCTACACTCGGTCTGTGTATCAGTGTGATATCAGAGTGATTGTACATCTTGTCAGTTTGTTAATGTTATATCAGTGAAACTGTACACCAGGTCAATGTATCAGTGAGATAGCAGAGTGATTGTACACCTGGTCAGTGTAAAATTGTAATATCAGAGTGATTGTACACCTGGTCAATGTGATATCAGAGTGCTTGAACAACAGGTCAGTGTATCAGAGTGATTATACATCCGGTCAGTGTATCAGTGTGATATCAGAGTGAGTGTACACCTGCTCAGTGTGATATCAGTGTGATTGTACACCTGGTCTGTTTGTCAGTGTGAGGTCAGAGTGATTGTACACACGTCCAGTGTATCAGTGTGATATCAGAGTGATTGTACTCTCGCCAGTGTATCAGTGTGATATCAGGGTGATTGTTCACCTGGTCAGTGTGTCGGTGTGATATCAGAGTGATTGTACACCTCGTCAGTGTGTCAATGTGATATCAGAGTGAGTGTACACCTTGTGAGTGTAAACGTGTAATATCAGACTGATTGTACACCTGGTCAGTGTGATATCACAGTGATTGTACAACTGGGCAGTGTATCAGTATGATATCAGAGTGATTGTACACCTGCTCAGTGTGATATCAGTGTGATTGTACACCTGGTCTGTTTGTCAGTGTGAGGTCAGAGTGATTGTACACATGTCCAGTGTATCAGTGTGATATCAGAGTGATTGTACTCTCGCCAGTGTATCAGTGTGATATCAGGGTGATTGTTCACCTGGTCAGTGTGTCGGTGTGATATCAGAGTGATTGTACACCTCGTCAGTGTGTCAATGTGATATCAGAGTGAGTGTACACCTTGGAAGTGTAAACGTGTAATATCAGACTGATTGTACACCTGGTCAGTGTGATATCACAGTGATTTTACTCCTGGTCAGTGTATCAGTGTGATATCACAGTGATTGTACACATGGTCAGTGTCTCAGTGTGATATCAGAGAGGATGTACACCCGTCAGTGTATCAGTGTGATATCACATTGATTGTACACCTGGTCAGTGTACAGGTGCGATATCAGAGTGATTGTACATCTGGTCAGTGTGTCAGTGTGATATCAGAGAAACTGTACACCAGGTCAGTGTATCAATGTGATATCATAGTGATTGTTCACCCAGTCAGTGTATCACTGTGATATCACAGTGATTGTACACCTGGTCAGTGTGTCAGTGTGATCGCAGAGTGAATTCACACCTGCTCAGTGTATCAGTGTGATCTCAGAATGTCTGTACACATGGGCAGTGTATCAGTGTGATATCAGAGAGGTGTGTACACCCGGTCCGTGTATCAGTGTGATATCAGGGTGATGGTACACCTGGTCACTGTAAAGGTGTGATATCAAAGTGATTGTACACCTGGTCAGGTTGTCAGTCTGATGTCAGAGTGATTGTACACATGGCCAGTGTATCAGTGTGATATCAGAGTGATTGTACTCCCGGCCATTGTATCAGTGTGATATCAGAATGATTGTTCACCTGGTCAGTGTATCAGTGAGATGTCAGTGTTATTGTACACCTGCTCAGTGTGGCTGTGAGATATCAGAGAGGATGTACACCCGCAGAGTGTATCAGTGTAATATCACAGTCATTGTACACATTGACAGTGTCTCACAGTGAGATCAGAGTGATTGTACACCCGGTCAGTGTGTCAGTGTGATATCACAGTGATTGTACACATGGTCTGTGTCTCAGTGTGATATTAGAGAGGAAGTACACCCGGTCAGTGTATCAGTGTGTTATCACCGTGATTGTACACCCGGTCAGTGTATCAGTGTGATATCACATTGATTATACACCTGGTCAGTGTACAAGTGCGACATCCGAGTGATTGTACAACTGGTCAGTGTGATATCAGGGTGATTGTTCACCTGGTCTGTTTGTCAGTGTGATGTCAGAGTGATTGTACACCTGGCCAGTGTATCAGTGTGATATCAGAGTGAATGTACACCCGGCCGGTGTATCAGAGTGATATCAGACTGATTGTACACATGGTCAGTGTATCAGTGTGATATCACAGTGATTCTGCACATGGTCAGTGTGTCAGTGTGATATCAGAGGCATTGTACACCTGGTCAGTGTATCAGTGTCATATCAGTGTGATTGTACACCTGGTCACTGTTTCAGTATGATATCTGTATGATTGTACAGCTGGTCAGTGTAAAGGTGTGATATCAGAGTGATTTTACACATGGACAGTGTATCGGTGTGATATCAGAGAGGTGTGTACACCCGGTCCGTGTATCAGTGTGATATCAGGGTGATGGTACACCTGGTCACTGTAAAGGTGTGATATCAAAGTGATTGTACACCTGGTCAGGTTGTCAGTCTGATGTCAGATTGATTGTACACACGGCCAGAGTATCAGTGTGATTTTAGAGAGATTGTACTCACGGCCATTGTATCAGTGTGATATCAGAATGATTGTCCAACTGGTCAGTGTATCAGTGAGTTCTCAGTGTGATTGTACACCTGCTCAGTGTGGCTGTGTGATATCAGATAGGATGTACACACGCTGAGTGTATCAGTGTAATATCACAGTGATTGTGCACATGGGCAGTGTGTCAGTGTGATATCAGAGTGATTGTACACCAGGTCAGTGTATCCGTGTGATATCAGAGTGATTGTACACATGGTCATTGTGTCAGTGTGATATCGGAGCGAGTGTACACCCGGGTAAGTCTGTCGGAGTGATATCAGAGTCATTGTACACCTGGTCAGTGGATCAGTGTCATATCAGACTGATTGTACACCTGGTCAGTGTGTCAGTACGATATTTGAGTGATTGTACACATGGTCAGTGCCTCAGAGTGATATCAGAGTGATTGTACACCCGGTCTGTGTATCAGTGCGATATCACATTGATTGTACACATGGTCAGTGTATCAGTGTGATATCAGAGTCATTGTACACCTGGTCAGTGGATCAGTGTCATATCAGACTGATTGTACACCTGGTCAGTGTGTCAGTACGATATTTGAGTGATTGTACACATGGTCAGTGCCTCAGAGTGATATCAGAGTGATTGTACACAAGGTCAGTGTATCAGTGTGATATCAGAGTGATTGTACACATGGTCATTGTGTCAGTGTGATATCGGAGCGAGTGTACACCCGGGTAAGTCTGTCGGAGTGATATCAGAGTCATTGTACACATGGTCAGTGGATCAGTGTCATATCAGAGTGATTGTACACCCGGTCTGTGTATCAGTGTGATATCACATTGATTGTACACATGGTCAGTGTCTCAGTGTGATATCAGTGAGGATGTACCACCCGTCGGTGTATCAGTGTGATATCACAGTGAATGTACACCCGGTCTGTGTATCAGTGTGATATCACATTGATTATACACATGGTCAGTGTCTCAGTGTGATATCAGTGAGGATGTACCACCCATCGGTGTATCAGTGTGATATCACAGTGAATGTACACCCGGTCTGTGTATCAGTGTGATATCACATTGATTATACACATGGTCAGTGTCTCAGTGTGATATCAGTGAGGATGTACCACCCGTCGGTGTATCAGTGTGATATCACAGTGAATGTACACCTGGCCGGTGTATCAGTGTGATATCAGAGTGAATGTACACCCGGCCGGTGTATCAGAATGATATCAGACTGATTGTACACATGGTCAGTGTATCAGTGTGATATCACAGTGATTCTGCACATGGTCAGTGTGTCAGTGTGATATCAGAGGCATTGTACACCTGGTCAGTGTATCAGTGTCATATCAGTGTGATTGTACACCTGGTCACTGTTTCAGTACGATATTTGTATGATTGTACAGCTGGTCAGTGTAAAGGTGTGATATCAGAGTGATTTTACACATGGACAGTGTATCGGTGTGATATCAGAGAGGTGTGTACACCCGGTCCGTGTATCAGTGTGATATCAGGGTGATGGTACACCTGGTCACTGTAAAGGTGTGATATCAAAGTGATTGTACACCTGGTCAGGTTGTCAGTCTGATGTCAGATTGATTGTACACACGGCCAGAGTATCAGTGTGATTTTAGAGAGATTGTACTCATGGCCATTGTATCAGTGTGATATCAGAATGATTGTCCAACTGGTCAGTGTATCAGTGAGTTCTCAGTGTGATTGTACACCTGCTCAGTGTGGCTGTGTGATATCAGATAGGATGTACACACGCTGAGTGTATCAGTGTAATATCACAGTGATTGTGCACATGGGCAGTGTGTCAGTGTGATATCAGAGTGATTGAACACCAGGTCAGTGTATCCGTGTGATATCAGAGTGATTGTACACCTGGTCAGTGTGTCAGTGTGATAGCAGAGTGAATTCACACCTGCTCAGTGTATCAGTGTGATCTCAGAGTGTCTGTACACATGGGCAGTGTATCAGTGTGGTAGCAGATTGATTGTACACCCGTACAGCGTGTCAGAGTGAGATCAGAGTCATTGCACACCTGGTCAGTGTATCAGTGTGATATCACAGTGATCGTTCACCTGGTCAGTGTGTCAGTGTGATATCAGAGAAACTGTACACAAGGTCAGTGTATCAGTGTGATATCAGAGTGATTGTACACATGGTCATTGTGTCAGTGTGATATCGGAGCGAGTGTACACCCGGGTAAGTCTGTCGGAGTGATATCAGAGTCATTGTACACCTGGTCAGTGGATCAGTGTCATATCAGACTGATTGTACACCTGGTCAGTGTGTCAGTACGATATTTGAGTGATTGTACACATGGTCAGTGCCTCAGAGTGATATCAGAGTGATTGTACACCCGGTCTGTGTATCAGTGTGATATCACATTGATTGTACACATGGTCAGTGTCTCAGTGTGATATCAGTGAGGATGTACCACCCTTCGGTGTATCAGTGTGATATCACAGTGAATGTACACCCGGTCTGTGTATCAGTGTGATATCACATTGATTATACACATGGTCAGTGTCTCAGTGTGATATCAGTGAGGATGTACCACCCGTCGGTGTATCAGTGTGATATCACAGTGAATGTACACCCGGTCTGTGTATCAGTGTGATATCACATTGATTATACACATGGTCAGTGTCTCAGTGTGATATCAGTGAGGATGTACCACCCGTCGGTGTATCAGTGTGATATCACAGTGAATGTACACCCGGTCTGTGTATCAGTGTGATATCACATTGATTGTACACATGGTCAGTGTCTCAGTGTGCTATCAGTGAGGATGTACCACCCGTCGGTGTATCAGTGTGATATCACAGTGAATGTACACCCGGTCTGTGTATCAGTGTGATATCACATTGATTATACACATGGTCAGTGTACAAGTGCGATATCCGAGTGATTGGACACCTGGTCAGTGTGATATCAGGGTGTTTGTACAACTGGTCAGTTTGTCAGTGTGATGTCAGAGTGATTGTAAACCCGGCCGGTGTATCAGTGTGATATCAGAGTGACTATACACCCAGCCTGTGTATCAGTGTGATATCAGACTGATTGTACACATGGTCAGCGTATCGGTGTGATATCAGAGTGAATGTACACCTGGTCAGTTTAAAAGTGTGATATCAGAGTGATTGTACACCTGGACTGTGTGATATCACAGTGATTGTACACCCGGCCGGTGTATCAGTGTGATATCAGACTGATTGTACATATGGTCTGTGTATCAGTGTGATATCACAGTGATTGTAGACATGGTCTGTGTATCAGTGTGATATCACAGTGATTGTACACCTGGTCAGTGTGTCAATGTGATAGCCGAGTGAATTCTCACATGCGCAGAGTATCAGTGTGTTCTCAGAGTGACTGTACACTTGGGCAGTGTATCAGTGTGGTATCAGATTGATTGTACACCCGGACAGTGTGTCAGAGTGAGATCAGAGGCATTGTACACACGGCCAGAGTATCAGTGTAATATCAGAGTGATTGTACTCCCGGCCATTGTATCAGTGTGATATCAGAATGATTGTTCACCTGGTCAGTGTATCAGTGAGCTCTCAGGGTGATTGTACACCTGCTCAGTCTGGCTGTGTGATATCAGAGAGGATGTACACCCGCTGAGTGTATCAGTGTAATATCACAGTGATTGTACACCCGGTCAGAGTATCAGTGTGAAATCACAGTGATTGTACCCACGGTCAGTGTAAGTGATATCACATTGATTATACACCTGGTCAGTGTACAGGTGCGATATCAGAGTTATTGTACACCTGGACAGTGTGATATCAGGGTGAATGTACACCTGGTCAGTTTGTCAGTGTGATGTCAGAGTGATTGTGCACCCGGTCACTGTGTCAGTGTGATATTGGCGTAATTGTAGACTTGGTCAGTGTGTCAGGGTGATATCAAAATGATCGTACACCTGGACAGTGTATCAGTGAGATCTCAGTGTGATTGTACACCTGCTCAGTGCGGCTGTGTGATATCAGAGAGGATTTACACCCGCTGAGTGTATCATTGTAATATCACAGTGATTGTACACACGGTCAGTGTCTCAGTGTGATATCAGAGTGATTGTACACCCGGTCAGTGCGTCAGTGTGATATCAGAGTGACTGTACACCTGGTGAGTGTAAACATGTAATATCAGAGTGATTGTACACCTGGTCAGTGTGATATCACAGTGATTGTACAACGGGGCAGTGTATCAGTGTGGTATCAGATTGATTGTACACCCGGTCAGTGCGTCAGTGTGATATTGGTGTAATTGTAGACTTGGTCAGTGTGTCAGGGTGATATCAAAATGATTCTACACTCGGTCTGTGTATCAGTGTGATATCAGAGTGATTGTACATCTTGTCAGTTTGTTAATGTTATATCAGTGAAACTGTACACCAGGTCAATGTATCAGTGAGATAGCAGAGTGATTGTACACCTGGTCAGTGTAAAATTGTAATATCAGAGTGATTGTACACCTGGTCAATGTGATATCAGAGTGCTTGAACAACAGGTCAGTGTATCAGAGTGATTATACATCCGGTCAGTGTATCAGTGTGATCTCAGAGTGTCTGTACACATGGGCAGTGTATCAGTGTGGTAGCAGATTGATTGTACACCCGTACAGCGTGTCAGAGTGAGATCAGAGTCATTGCACACCTGGTCAGTGTATCAGTGTGATATCACAGTGATCGTTCACCTGGTCAGTGTGTCAGTGTGATATCAGAGAAACTGTACACAAGGTCAGTGTATCAGTGTGATATCAGAGTGATTGTACACATGGTCATTGTGTCAGTGTGATATCAGAGCGAGAGTACACCCGGGTAAGTCTGTCGGAGTGATATCAGAGTCATTGTACACCTGGTCAGTGGATCAGTGTCATATCAGACTGATTGTACACCTGGTCAGTGTGTCAGTACGATATTTGAGTGATTGTACACATGGTCAGTGCCTCAGAGTGATATCAGAGTGATTGTACACCCGGTCTGTGTATCAGTGTGATATCACATTGATTGTGCACATGGTCAGTGTCTCAGTGTGATATCAGTGAGGATGTACCACCCTTCGGTGTATCAGTGTGATATCACAGTGAATGTACACCCGGTCTGTGTATCAGTGTGATATCACATTGATTATACACATGGTCAGTGTCTCAGTGTGATATCAGCGAGGATGTACCACCCGTCGGTGTATCAGTGTGATATCACAGTGAATGTACACCCGGTCTGTGTATCAGTGTGATATCACATTGATTATACACATGGTCAGTGTACAAGTGCGATATCTGAGTGATTGGACACCTGGTCAGTGTGATATCAGGGTGTTTGTACAACTGGTCAGTTTGTCAGTGTGATGTCAGAGTGATTGTAAACCCGGCCGGTGTATCAGTGTGATATCAGAGTGACTATACACCCAGCCTGTGTATCAGTGTGATATCAGACTGATTGTACACATGGTCAGCGTATCGGTGTGATATCAGAGTGAATGTACACCTGGTCAGTTTAAAACTGTGATATCAGAGTGATTGTACACCTGGACTGTGTGATATCACAGTGATTGTACACCCGGCCGGTGTATCAGTGTGATATCAGACTGATTGTACATATGGTCTGTGTATCAGTGTGATATCACAGTGATTGTAGACATGGTCTGTGTATCAGTGTGATATCACAGTGATTGTACACCTGGTCAGTGTGTCAATGTGATAGCCGAGTGAATTCTCACATGCGCAGAGTATCAGTGTGTTCTCAGAGTGACTGTACACTTGGGCAGTGTATCAGTGTGGTATCAGATTGATTGTACACCCGGACAGTGTGTCAGAGTGAGATCAGAGGCATTGTACACACGGCCAGAGTATCAGTGTAATATCAGAGTGATTGTACTCCCGGCCATTGTATCAGTGTGATATCAGAATGATTGTTCACCTGGTCAGTGTATCAGTGAGATCTCAGTGTGATTGTACATGTGCTCAGTGTGGCTGTGTGATATCAGAGAGGATTTACACCCGCTGAGTGTATCATTGTAATATCACAGTGATTGTACACACGGTCAGTGTCTCAGTGTGATATCAGAGTGATTGTACACCCGGTCAGTGCGTCAGTGTGATATCAGAGTGACTGTACACCTGGTGAGTGTAAACATGTAATATCAGAGTGATTGTACACCTGGTCAGTGTGATATCACAGTGATTGTACAACGGGGCAGTGTATCAGTGTGGTATCAGATTGATTGTACACCCGGTCAGTGCGTCAGTGTGATATTGGTGTAATTGTAGACTTGGTCAGTGTGTCAGGGTGATATCAAAATGATTCTACACTCGGTCTGTGTATCAGTGTGATATCAGAGTGATTGTACATCTTGTCAGTTTGTTAATGTTATATCAGTGAAACTGTACACCAGGTCAATGTATCAGTGAGATCGCAGAGTGATTGTACACCTCGTCAGTGTAAAATTGTAATATCAGAGTGATTGTACACCTGGTCAATGTGATATCAGAGTGCTTGAACAACAGGTCAGTGTATCAGAGTGATTATACATCCGGTCAGTGTATCAGTGTGATATCAGAGTGAGTGTACACCTGCTCAGTGTGATATCAGTGTGATTGTACACCTGGTCTGTTTGTCAGTGTGAGGTCAGAGTGATTGTACACATGTCCAGTGTATCAGTGTGATATCAGAGTGATTGTACTCTCGCCAGTGTATCAGTGTGATATCAGGGTGATTGTTCACCTGGTCAGTGTGTCGGTGTGATATCAGAGTGATTGTACACCTCGTCAGTGTGTCAATGTGATATCAGAGTGAGTGTACACCTTGTGAGTGTAAACGTGTAATATCAGACTGATTGTACACCTGGTCAGTGTGATATCACAGTGATTGTACAACTGGGCAGTGTATCAGTATGATATCAGAGTGATTGTACACCTGCTCAGTGTGATATCAGTGTGATTGTACACCTGGTCTGTTTGTCAGTGTGAGGTCAGAGTGATTGTACACATGTCCAGTGTATCAGTGTGATATCAGAGTGATTGTACTCTCGCCAGTGTATCAGTGTGATATCAGGGTGATTGTTCACCTGGTCAGTGTGTCGGTGTGATATCAGAGTGATTGTACACCTCGTCAGTGTGTCAATGTGATATCAGAGTGAGTGTACACCTTGGAAGTGTAAACGTGTAATATCAGACTGATTGTACACCTGGTCAGTGTGATATCACAGTGATTTTACTCCTGGTCAGTGTATCAGTGTGATATCACAGTGATTGTACACATGGTCAGTGTCTCAGTGTGATATCAGAGAGGATGTACACCCGTCAGTGTATCAGTGTGATATCACATTGATTGTACACCTGGTCAGTGTACAGGTGCGATATCAGAGTGATTGTACATCTGGTCAGTGTGTCAGTGTGATATCAGAGAAACTGTACACCAGGTCAGTGTATCAATGTGATATCATAGTGATTGTTCACCCAGTCAGTGTATCACTGTGATATCACAGTGATTGTACACCTGGTCAGTGTGTCAGTGTGATCGCAGAGTGAATTCACACCTGCTCAGTGTATCAGTGTGATCTCAGAATGTCTGTACACATGGGCAGTGTATCAGTGTGATATCAGAGAGGTGTGTACACCCGGTCCGTGTATCAGTGTGATATCAGGGTGATGGTACACCTGGTAACTGTAAAGGTGTGATATCAAAGTGATTGTACACCTGGTCAGGTTGTCAGTCTGATGTCAGAGTGATTGTACACATGGCCAGTGTATCAGTGTGATATCAGAGTGATTGTACTCCCGGCCATTGTATCAGTGTGATATCAGAATGATTGTTCACCTGGTCAGTGTATCAGTGAGATGTCAGTGTTATTGTACACCTGCTCAGTGTGGCTGTGAGATATCAGAGAGGATGTACACCCGCAGAGTGTATCAGTGTAATATCACAGTCATTGTACACATTGACAGTGTCTCACAGTGAGATCAGAGTGATTGTACACCCGGTCAGTGTGTCAGTGTGATATCACAGTGATTGTACACATGGTCTGTGTCTCAGTGTGATATTAGAGAGGAAGTACACCCGGTCAGTGTATCAGTGTGTTATCACCGTGATTGTACACCCGGTCAGTGTATCAGTGTGATATCACATTGATTATACACCTGGTCAGTGTACAAGTGCGACATCCGAGTGATTGTACAACTGGTCAGTGTGATATCAGGGTGATTGTTCACCTGGTCTGTTTGTCAGTGTGATGTCAGAGTGATTGTACACCTGGCCAGTGTATCAGAGTGATATCAGACTGATTGTACACATGGTCAGTGTATCAGTGTGATATCACAGTGATTCTGCACATGGTCAGTGTGTCAGTGTGATATCAGAGGCATTGTACACCTGGTCAGTGTATCAGTGTCATATCAGTGTGATTGTACACCTGGTCACTGTTTCAGTATGATATCTGTATGATTGTACAGCTGGTCAGTGTAAAGGTGTGATATCAGAGTGATTTTACACATGGACAGTGTATCGGTGTGATATCAGAGAGGTGTGTACACCCGGTCCGTGTATCAGTGTGATATCAGGGTGATGGTACACCTGGTCACTGTAAAGGTGTGATATCAAAGTGATTGTACACCTGGTCAGGTTGTCAGTCTGATGTCAGAGTGATTGTACACACGGCCAGTGTGTCAGTGTGATATCAGAGTGATTGTACACACGGCCAGTGTATCAGTGTGATATCAGTGTGATTGTACACCAGGTCAGTGTATCCGTGTGATATCAGAGTGATTGTACACCTGGTCAGTGTGTCAGTGTGATAGCAGAGTGAATTCACACCTGCTCAGTGTATCAGTGTGATCTCAGAGTGTCTGTACACATGGGCAGTGTATCAGTGTGGTAGCAGATTGATTGTACACCCGGACAGCGTGTCAGAGTGAGATCAGAGTCATTGCACACCTGGTCAGTGTATCAGTGTGATATCACAGTGATCGTTCACCTGGTCAGTGTGTCAGTGTGATATCAGAGAAACTGTACACAAGGTCAGTGTATCAGTGTGATATCAGAGTGATTGTACACATGGTCATTGTGTCAGTGTGATATCGGAGCGAGTGTACACCCGGGTAAGTCTGTCGGAGTGATATCAGAGTCATTGTACACATGGTCAGTGGATCAGTGTCATATCAGAGTGATTGTACACCCGGTCTGTGTATCAGTGTGATATCACATTGATTGTACACATGGTCAGTGTCTCAGTGTGATATCAGTGAGGATGTACCACCCGTCGGTGTATCAGTGTGATATCACAGTGAATGTACACCCGGTCTGTGTATCAGTGTGATATCACATTGATTATACACATGGTCAGTGTCTCAGTGTGATATCAGTGAGGATGTACCACCCATCGGTGTATCAGTGTGATATCACAGTGAATGTACACCCGGTCTGTGTATCAGTGTGATATCACATTGATTATACACATGGTCAGTGTCTCAGTGTGATATCAGTGAGGATGTACCACCCGTCGGTGTATCAGTGTGATATCACAGTGAATGTACACCTGGCCGGTGTATCAGTGTGATATCAGAGTGAATGTACACCCGGCCGGTGTATCAGAATGATATCAGACTGATTGTACACATGGTCAGTGTATCAGTGTGATATCACAGTGATTCTGCACATGGTCAGTGTGTCAGTGTGATATCAGAGGCATTGTACACCTGGTCAGTGTATCAGTGTCATATCAGTGTGATTGTACACCTGGTCACTGTTTCAGTACGATATTTGTATGATTGTACAGCTGGTCAGTGTAAAGGTGTGATATCAGAGTGATTTTACACATGGACAGTGTGTCAGTGTGATATCAGAGAGGATGTACGCCCGATCAGTGTGTCATTGTGATATCACAGTGATTGTACACACGGCCAGTGTATCGGTGTGATATCTGAGTGATTGTACTCCCGGCCATTGTATCAGTGTGATATCAGAATGATTGTTCACCTGGTCAGTGTATCAGTGTGATTTTAGAGAGATTGTACTCACGGCCATTGTATCAGTGTGATATCAGAATGATTGTCCAACTGGTCAGTGTATCAGTGAGTTCTCAGTGTGATTGTACACCTGCTCAGTGTGGCTGTGTGATATCAGATAGGATGTACACACGCTGAGTGTATCAGTGTAATATCACAGTGATTGTGCACATGGGCAGTGTGTCAGTGTGATATCAGAGTGATTGTACACCAGGTCAGTGTATCCGTGTGATATCAGAGTGATTGTACACCTGGTCAGTGTGTCAGTGTGATAGCAGAGTGAATTCACACCTGCTCAGTGTATCAGTGTGATCTCAGAGTGTCTGTACACATGGGCAGTGTATCAGTGTGGTAGCAGATTGATTGTACACCCGTACAGCGTGTCAGAGTGAGATCAGAGTCATTGCACACCTGGTCAGTGTATCAGTGTGATATCACAGTGAATGTACACCTGGCCGGTGTATCAGTGTGATATCAGAGTGAATGTACACCCGGCCGGTGTATCAGAATGATATCAGACTGATTGTACACATGGTCAGTGTATCAGTGTGATATCACAGTGATTCTGCACATGGTCAGTGTGTCAGTGTGATATCAGAGGCATTGTACACCTGGTCAGTGTATCAGTGTCATATCAGTGTGATTGTACACCTGGTCACTGTTTCAGTACGATATTTGTATGATTGTACAGCTGGTCAGTGTAAAGGTGTGATATCAGAGTGATTTTACACATGGACAGTGTGTCAGTGTGATATCAGAGAGGATGTACGCCCGATCAGTGTGTCATTGTGATATCACAGTGATTGTACACACGGCCAGTGTATCGGTGTGATATCTGAGTGATTGTACTCCCGGCCATTGTATCAGTGTGATATCAGAATGATTGTTCACCTGGTCAGTGTATCAGTGTGATTTTAGAGAGATTGTACTCACGGCCATTGTATCAGTGTGATATCAGAATGATTGTCCAACTGGTCAGTGTATCAGTGAGTTCTCAGTGTGATTGTACACCTGCTCAGTGTGGCTGTGTGATATCAGATAGGATGTACACACGCTGAGTGTATCAGTGTAATATCACAGTGATTGTGCACATGGGCAGTGTGTCAGTGTGATATCAGAGTGATTGTACACCAGGTCAGTGTATCCGTGTGATATCAGAGTGATTGTACACCTGGTCAGTGTGTCAGTGTGATAGCAGAGTGAATTCACACCTGCTCAGTGTATCAGTGTGATCTCAGAGTGTCTGTACACATGGGCAGTGTATCAGTGTGGTAGCAGATTGATTGTACACCCGTACAGCGTGTCAGAGTGAGATCAGAGTCATTGCACACCTGGTCAGTGTATCAGTGTGATATCACAGTGATCGTTCACCTGGTCAGTGTGTCAGTGTGATATCAGAGAAACTGTACACAAGGTCAGTGTATCAGTGTGATATCAGAGTGATTGTACACCCGGGTAAGTCTGTCGGAGTGATATCAGAGTCATTGTACACCTGGTCAGTGGATCAGTGTCATATCAGACTGATTGTACACCTGGTCAGTGTGTCAGTACGATATTTGAGTGATTGTACACATGGTCAGTGCCTCAGAGTGATTGTACACCCGGTCTGTGTATCAGTGTGATATCACATTGATTGTACACATGGTCAGTGTCTCAGTGTGATATCAGCGAGGATGTACCACCCGTCGGTGTATCAGTGTGATATCACAGTGAATGTACACCCGGTCTGTGTATCAGTCTGATATCACATTGATTATACACATGGCCAGTGTACAAGTGCGATATCTGAGTGATTGGACACCTGGTCAGTGTGATATCAGGGTGTTTGTACAACTGGTCAGTTTGTCAGTGTGATGTCAGAGTGATTGTAAACCCGGCCGGTGTATCAGTGTGATATCAGAGTGACTATACACCCAGCCTGTGTATCAGTGTGATATCAGACTGATTGTACACATGGTCAGCGTATCGGTGTGATATCAGAGTGAATGTACACCTGGTCAGTTTAAAAGTGTGATATCAGAGTGATTGTACACCTGGACTGTGTGATATCACAGTGATTGTACACCCGGCCGGTGTATCAGTGTGATATCAGACTGATTGTACATATGGTCTGTGTATCAGTGTGATATCACAGTGATTGTAGACATGGTCTGTGTATCAGTGTGATATCACAGTGATTGTACACCTGGTCAGTGTGTCAATGTGATAGCCGAGTGAATTCTCACATGCGCAGAGTATCAGTGTGTTCTCAGAGTGACTGTACACTTGGGCAGTGTATCAGTGTGGTATCAGATTGATTGTACACCCGGACAGTGTGTCAGAGTGAGATCAGAGGCATTGTACACACGGCCAGAGTATCAGTGTAATATCAGAGTGATTGTACTCCCGGCCATTGTATCAGTGTGATATCAGAATGATTGTTCACCTGGTCAGTGTATCAGTGAGATCTCAGTGTGATTGTACATGTGCTCAGTGTGGCTGTGTGATATCAGAGAGGATTTACACCCGCTGAGTGTATCATTGTAATATCACAGTGATTGTACACACGGTCAGTGTCTCAGTGTGATATCAGAGTGATTGTACACCCGGTCAGTGCGTCAGTGTGATATCAGAGTGACTGTACACCTGGTGAGTGTAAACATGTAATATCAGAGTGATTGTACACCTGGTCAGTGTGATATCACAGTGATTGTACAACGGGGCAGTGTATCAGTGTGGTATCAGATTGATTGTACACCCGGTCAGTGCGTCAGTGTGATATTGGTGTAATTGTAGACTTGGTCAGTGTGTCAGGGTGATATCAAAATGATTCTACACTCGGTCTGTGTATCAGTGTGATATCAGAGTGATTGTACATCTTGTCAGTTTGTTAATGTTATATCAGTGAAACTGTACACCAGGTCAATGTATCAGTGAGATCGCAGAGTGATTGTACACCTGGTCAGTGTAAAATTGTAATATCAGAGTGATTGTACACCTGGTCAATGTGATATCAGAGTGCTTGAACAACAGGTCAGTGTATCAGAGTGATTATACATCCGGTCAGTGTATCAGTGTGATATCAGAGTGAGTGTACACCTGCTCAGTGTGATATCAGTGTGATTGTACACCTGGTCTGTTTGTCAGTGTGAGGTCAGAGTGATTGTACACACGTCCAGTGTATCAGTGTGATATCAGAGTGATTGTACTCTCGCCAGTGTATCAGTGTGATATCAGGGTGATTGTTCACCTGGTCAGTGTGTCGGTGTGATATCAGAGTGATTGTACACCTCGTCAGTGTGTCAATGTGATATCAGAGTGAGTGTACACCTTGTGAGTGTAAACGTGTAATATCAGACTGATTGTACACCTGGTCAGTGTGATATCACAGTGATTGTACAACTGGGCAGTGTATCAGTATGATATCAGAGTGATTGTACACCTGCTCAGTGTGATATCAGTGTGATTGTACACCTGGTCTGTTTGTCAGTGTGAGGTCAGAGTGATTGTACACATGTCCAGTGTATCAGTGTGATATCAGAGTGATTGTACTCTCGCCAGTGTATCAGTGTGATATCAGGGTGATTGTTCACCTGGTCAGTGTGTCGGTGTGATATCAGAGTGATTGTACACCTCGTCAGTGTGTCAATGTGATATCAGAGTGAGTGTACACCTTGGAAGTGTAAACGTGTAATATCAGACTGATTGTACACCTGGTCAGTGTGATATCACAGTGATTTTACTCCTGGTCAGTGTATCAGTGTGATATCACAGTGATTGTACACATGGTCAGTGTCTCAGTGTGATATCAGAGAGGATGTACACCCGTCAGTGTATCAGTGTGATATCACATTGATTGTACACCTGGTCAGTGTACAGGTGCGATATCAGAGTGATTGTACATCTGGTCAGTGTGTCAGTGTGATATCAGAGAAACTGTACACCAGGTCAGTGTATCAATGTGATATCATAGTGATTGTTCACCCAGTCAGTGTATCACTGTGATATCACAGTGATTGTACACCTGGTCAGTGTGTCAGTGTGATCGCAGAGTGAATTCACACCTGCTCAGTGTATCAGTGTGATCTCAGAATGTCTGTACACATGGGCAGTGTATCAGTGTGATATCAGAGAGGTGTGTACACCCGGTCCGTGTATCAGTGTGATATCAGGGTGATGGTACACCTGGTCACTGTAAAGGTGTGATATCAAAGTGATTGTACACCTGGTCAGGTTGTCAGTCTGATGTCAGAGTGATTGTACACATGGCCAGTGTATCAGTGTGATATCAGAGTGATTGTACTCCCGGCCATTGTATCAGTGTGATATCAGAATGATTGTTCACCTGGTCAGTGTATCAGTGAGATGTCAGTGTTATTGTACACCTGCTCAGTGTGGCTGTGAGATATCAGAGAGGATGTACACCCGCAGAGTGTATCAGTGTAATATCACAGTCATTGTACACATTGACAGTGTCTCACAGTGAGATCAGAGTGATTGTACACCCGGTCAGTGTGTCAGTGTGATATCACAGTGATTGTACACATGGTCTGTGTCTCAGTGTGATATTAGAGAGGAAGTACACCCGGTCAGTGTATCAGTGTGTTATCACCGTGATTGTACACCCGGTCAGTGTATCAGTGTGATATCACATTGATTATACACCTGGTCAGTGTACAAGTGCGACATCCGAGTGATTGTACAACTGGTCAGTGTGATATCAGGGTGATTGTTCACCTGGTCTGTTTGTCAGTGTGATGTCAGAGTGATTGTACACCTGGCCAGTGTATCAGTGTGATATCAGAGTGAATGTACACCCGGCCGGTGTATCAGAGTGATATCAGACTGATTGTACACATGGTCAGTGTATCAGTGTGATATCACAGTGATTCTGCACATGGTCAGTGTGTCAGTGTGATATCAGAGGCATTGTACACCTGGTCAGTGTATCAGTGTCATATCAGTGTGATTGTACACCTGGTCACTGTTTCAGTATGATATCTGTATGATTGTACAGCTGGTCAGTGTAAAGGTGTGATATCAGAGTGATTTTACACATGGACAGTGTATCGGTGTGATATCAGAGAGGTGTGTACACCCGGTCCGTGTATCAGTGTGATATCAGGGTGATGGTACACCTGGTCACTGTAAAGGTGTGATATCAAAGTGATTGTACACCTGGTCAGGTTGTCAGTCTGATGTCAGAGTGATTGTACACACGGCCAGTGTGTCAGTGTGATATCAGAGTGATTGTACACACGGCCAGTGTATCAGTGTGATATCAGTGTGATTGTACACCAGGTCAGTGTATCCGTGTGATATCAGAGTGATTGTACACCTGGTCAGTGTGTCAGTGTGATAGCAGAGTGAATTCACACCTGCTCAGTGTATCAGTGTGATCTCAGAGTGTCTGTACACATGGGCAGTGTATCAGTGTGGTAGCAGATTGATTGTACACCCGGACAGCGTGTCAGAGTGAGATCAGAGTCATTGCACACCTGGTCAGTGTATCAGTGTGATATCACAGTGATCGTTCACCTGGTCAGTGTGTCAGTGTGATATCAGAGAAACTGTACACAAGGTCAGTGTATCAGTGTGATATCAGAGTGATTGTACACATGGTCATTGTGTCAGTGTGATATCGGAGCGAGTGTACACCCGGGTAAGTCTGTCGGAGTGATATCAGAGTCATTGTACACATGGTCAGTGGATCAGTGTCATATCAGAGTGATTGTACACCCGGTCTGTGTATCAGTGTGATATCACATTGATTGTACACATGGTCAGTGTCTCAGTGTGATATCAGTGAGGATGTACCACCCGTCGGTGTATCAGTGTGATATCACAGTGAATGTACACCCGGTCTGTGTATCAGTGTGATATCACATTGATTATACACATGGTCAGTGTCTCAGTGTGATATCAGTGAGGATGTACCACCCGTCGGTGTATCAGTGTGATATCACAGTGAATGTACACCTGGCCGGTGTATCAGTGTGATATCAGAGTGAATGTACACCCGGCCGGTGTATCAGAATGATATCAGACTGATTGTACACATGGTCAGTGTATCAGTGTGATATCACAGTGATTCTGCACATGGTCAGTGTGTCAGTGTGATATCAGAGGCATTGTACACCTGGTCAGTGTATCAGTGTCATATCAGTGTGATTGTACACCTGGTCACTGTTTCAGTACGATATTTGTATGATTGTACAGCTGGTCAGTGTAAAGGTGTGATATCAGAGTGATTTTACACATGGACAGTGTATCGGTGTGATATCAGAGAGGTGTGTACACCCGGTCCGTGTATCAGTGTGATATCAGGGTGATGGTACACCTGGTCACTGTAAAGGTGTGATATCAAAGTGATTGTACACCTGGTCAGGTTGTCAGTCTGATGTCAGATTGATTGTACACACGGCCAGAGTATCAGTGTGATTTTAGAGAGATTGTACTCACGGCCATTGTATCAGTGTGATATCAGAATGATTGTCCAACTGGTCAGTGTATCAGTGAGTTCTCAGTGTGATTGTACACCTGCTCAGTGTGGCTGTGTGATATCAGATAGGATGTACACACGCTGAGTGTATCAGTGTAATATCACAGTGATTGTGCACATGGGCAGTGTGTCAGTGTGATATCAGAGTGATTGTACACCAGGTCAGTGTATCCGTGTGATATCAGAGTGATTGTACACCTGGTCAGTGTGCCAGTGTGATAGCAGAGTGAATTCACACCTGCTCAGTGTATCAGTGTGATCTCAGAGTGTCTGTACACATGGGCAGTGTATCAGTGTGGTAGCAGATTGATTGTACACCCGTACAGCGTGTCAGAGTGAGATCAGAGTCATTGCACACCTGGTCAGTGTATCAGTGTGATATCACAGTGATCGTTCACCTGGTCAGTGTGTCAGTGTGATATCAGAGAAACTGTACACAAGGTCAGTGTATCAGTGTGATATCAGAGTGATTGTACACATGGTCATTGTGTCAGTGTGATATCGGAGCGAGTGTACACCCGGGTAAGTCTGTCGGAGTGATATCAGAGTCATTGTACACCTGGTCAGTGGATCAGTGTCATATCAGACTGATTGTACACCTGGTCAGTGTGTCAGTACGATATTTGAGTGATTGTACACATGGTCAGTGCCTCAGAGTGATATCAGAGTGATTGTACACCCGGTCTGTGTATCAGTGTGATATCACATTGATTGTACACATGGTCAGTGTCTCAGTGTGATATCAGTGAGGATGTACCACCCTTCGGTGTATCAGTGTGATATCACAGTGAATGTACACCCGGTCTGTGTATCAGTGTGATATCACATTGATTATACACATGGTCAGTGTCTCAGTGTGATATCAGTGAGGATGTACCACCCGTCGGTGTATCAGTGTGATATCACAGTGAATGTACACCCGGTCTGTGTATCAGTGTGATATCACATTGATTATACACATGGTCAGTGTCTCAGTGTGATATCAGTGAGGATGTACCACCCGTCGGTGTATCAGTGTGATATCACAGTGAATGTACACCCGGTCTGTGTATCAGTGTGATATCACATTGATTGTACACATGGTCAGTGTCTCAGTGTGATATCAGCGAGGATGTACCACCCGTCGGTGTATCAGTGTGATATCACAGTGAATGTACACCCGGTCTGTGTATCAGTGTGATATCACATTGATTATACACATGGTCAGTGTACAAGTGCGATATCCGAGTGATTGGACACCTGGTCAGTGTGATATCAGGGTGTTTGTACAACTGGTCAGTTTGTCAGTGTGATGTCAGAGTGATTGTAAACCCGGCCGGTGTATCAGTGTGATATCAGAGTGACTATACACCCAGCCTGTGTATCAGTGTGATATCAGACTGATTGTACACATGGTCAGCGTATCGGTGTGATATCAGAGTGAATGTACACCTGGTCAGTTTAAAAGTGTGATATCAGAGTGATTGTACACCTGGACTGTGTGATATCACAGTGATTGTACACCCGGCCGGTGTATCAGTGTGATATCAGACTGATTGTACATATGGTCTGTGTATCAGTGTGATATCACAGTGATTGTAGACATGGTCTGTGTATCAGTGTGATATCACAGTGATTGTACACCTGGTCAGTGTGTCAATGTGATAGCCGAGTGAATTCTCACATGCGCAGAGTATCAGTGTGTTCTCAGAGTGACTGTACACTTGGGCAGTGTATCAGTGTGGTATCAGATTGATTGTACACCCGGACAGTGTGTCAGAGTGAGATCAGAGGCATTGTACACACGGCCAGAGTATCAGTGTAATATCAGAGTGATTGTACTCCCGGCCATTGTATCAGTGTGATATCAGAATGATTGTTCACCTGGTCAGTGTATCAGTGAGCTCTCAGGGTGATTGTACACCTGCTCAGTCTGGCTGTGTGATATCAGAGAGGATGTACACCCGCTGAGTGTATCAGTGTAATATCACAGTGATTGTACACCCGGTCAGAGTATCAGTGTGAAATCACAGTGATTGTACCCACGGTCAGTGTAAGTGATATCACATTGATTATACACCTGGTCAGTGTACAGGTGCGATATCAGAGTTATTGTACACCTGGACAGTGTGATATCAGGGTGAATGTACACCTGGTCAGTTTGTCAGTGTGATGTCAGAGTGATTGTGCACCCGGTCACTGTGTCAGTGTGATATTGGCGTAATTGTAGACTTGGTCAGTGTGTCAGAGTGATATCAAAATGATCGTACACCTGGACAGTGTATCAGTGAGATCTCAGTGTGATTGTACACCTGCTCAGTGCGGCTGTGTGATATCAGAGAGGATTTACACCCGCTGAGTGTATCATTGTAATATCACAGTGATTGTACACACGGTCAGTGTCTCAGTGTGATATCAGAGTGATTGTACACCCGGTCAGTGCGTCAGTGTGATATCAGAGTGACTGTACACCTGGTGAGTGTAAACATGTAATATCAGAGTGATTGTACACCTGGTCAGTGTGATATCACAGTGATTGTACAACGGGGCAGTGTATCAGTGTGGTATCAGATTGATTGTACACCCGGTCAGTGCGTCAGTGTGATATTGGTGTAATTGTAGACTTGGTCAGTGTGTCAGGGTGATATCAAAATGATTCTACACTCGGTCTGTGTATCAGTGTGATATCAGAGTGATTGTACATCTTGTCAGTTTGTTAATGTTATATCAGTGAAACTGTACACCAGGTCAATGTATCAGTGAGATAGCAGAGTGATTGTACACCTGGTCAGTGTAAAATTGTAATATCAGAGTGATTGTACACCTGGTCAATGTGATATCAGAGTGCTTGAACAACAGGTCAGTGTATCAGAGTGATTATACATCCGGTCAGTGTATCAGTGTGATCTCAGAGTGTCTGTACACATGGGCAGTGTATCAGTGTGGTAGCAGATTGATTGTACACCCGTACAGCGTGTCAGAGTGAGATCAGAGTCACTGCACACCTGGTCAGTGTATCAGTGTGATATCACAGTGATCGTTCACCTGGTCAGTGTGTCAGTGTGATATCAGAGAAACTGTACACAAGGTCAGTGTATCAGTGTGATATCAGAGTGATTGTACACATGGTCATTGTGTCAGTGTGATATCGGAGCGAGTGTACACCCGGGTAAGTCTGTCGGAGTGATATCAGAGTCATTGTACACCTGGTCAGTGGATCAGTGTCATATCAGACTGATTGTACACCTGGTCAGTGTGTCAGTACGATATTTGAGTGATTGTACACATGGTCAGTGCCTCAGAGTGATATCAGAGTGATTGTACACCCGGTCTGTGTATCAGTGTGATATCACATTGATTGTACACATGGTCAGTGTCTCAGTGTGATATCAGTGAGGATGTACCACCCTTCGGTGTATCAGTGTGATATCACAGTGAATGTACACCCGGTCTGTGTATCAGTGTGATATCACATTGATTATACACATGGTCAGTGTCTCAGTGTGATATCAGCGAGGATGTACCACCCGTCGGTGTATCAGTATGATATCACAGTGAATGTACACCCGGTCTGTGTATCAGTGTGATATCACATTGATTATACACATGGTCAGTGTACAAGTGCGATATCTGAGTGATTGGACACCTGGTCAGTGTGATATCAGGGTGTTTGTACAACTGGTCAGTTTGTCAGTGTGATGTCAGAGTGATTGTAAACCCGGCCGGTGTATCAGTGTGATATCAGAGTGACTATACACCCAGCCTGTGTATCAGTGTGATATCAGACTGATTGTACACATGGTCAGCGTATCGGTGTGATATCAGAGTGAATGTACACCTGGTCAGTTTAAAAGTGTGATATCAGAGTGATTGTACACCTGGACGTGTGATATCACAGTGATTGTACACCCGGCCGGTGTATCAGTGTGATATCAGACTGATTGTACATATGGTCTGTGTATCAGTGTGATATCACAGTGATTGTAGACATGGTCTGTGTATCAGTGTGATATCACAGTGATTGTACACCTGGTCAGTGTGTCAATGTGATAGCCGAGTGAATTCTCACATGCGCAGAGTATCAGTGTGTTCTCAGAGTGACTGTACACTTGGGCAGTGTATCAGTGTGGTATCAGATTGATTGTACACCCGGACAGTGTGTCAGAGTGAGATCAGAGGCATTGTACACACGGCCAGAGTATCAGTGTAATATCAGAGTGATTGTACTCCCGGCCATTGTATCAGTGTGATATCAGAATGATTGTTCACCTGGTCAGTGTATCAGTGAGATCTCAGTGTGATTGTACATGTGCTCAGTGTGGCTGTGTGATATCAGAGAGGATTTACACCCGCTGAGTGTATCATTGTAATATCACAGTGATTGTACACACGGTCAGTGTCTCAGTGTGATATCAGAGTGATTGTACACCCGGTCAGTGCGTCAGTGTGATATCAGAGTGACTGTACACCTGGTGAGTGTAAACATGTAATATCAGAGTGATTGTACACCTGGTCAGTGTGATATCACAGTGATTGTACAACTGGGCAGTGTATCAGTGTGGTATCAGGTTGATTGTACACCCGGTCAGTGAGTCAGTGTGATATTGGTGTAATTGTAGACTTGGTCAGTGTGTCAGGGTGATATCAAAATGATTCTACACTCGGTCTGTGTATCAGTGTGATATCAGAGTGATTGTACATCTTGTCAGTTTGTTAATGTTATATCAGTGAAACTGTACACCAGGTCAATGTATCAGTGAGATAGCAGAGTGATTGTACACCTGGTCAGTGTAAAATTGTAATATCAGAGTGATTGTACACCTGGTCAATGTGATATCAGAGTGCTTGAACAACAGGTCAGTGTATCAGAGTGATTGTACGCACGGTCAGTGTATCAGTGTGATATCAGAGTGAGTGTACACCTGCTCAGTGTGATATCAGTGTGATTGTACACCTGGTCTGTTTGTCAGTGTGAGGTCAGAGTGATTGTACACACGTCCAGTGTATCAGTGTGATATCAGAGTGATTGTACTCTCGCCAGTGTATCAGTGTGATATCAGGGTGATTGTTCACCTGGTCAGTGTGTCGGTGTGATATCAGAGTGATTGTACACCTCGTCAGTGTGTCAATGTGATATCAGAGTGAGTGTACACCTTGTGAGTGTAAACGTGTAATATCAGACTGATTGTACACCTGGTCAGTGTGGTATCACAGTGATTGTACAACTGGGCAGTGTATCAGTATGATATCAGAGTGATTGTACACCTGCTCAGTGTGATATCAGTGTGATTGTACACCTGGTCTGTTTGTCAGTGTGAGGTCAGAGTGATTGTACACATGTCCAGTGTATCAGTGTGATATCAGAGTGATTGTACTCTCGCCAGTGTATCAGAGTGATATCAGAGTGATTGTACACCCGGTCTGTGTATCAGTGTGATATCACATTGATTATACACATGGTCAGTGTCTCAGTGTGATATCAGCGAGGATGTACCACCCGTCGGTGTATCAGTGTGATATCACAGTGAATGTACACCCGGTCTGTGTATCAGTGTGATATCACATTGATTATACACATGGTCAGTGTACAAGTGCGATATCCGAGTGATTGGACACCTGGTCAGTGTGATCTCAGGGTGTTTGTACAACTGGTCAGTTTGTCAGTGTGATGTCAGAGTGATTGTAAACCCGGCCGGTGTATCAGTGTAATATCAGAGTGACTATACACCCAGCCAGTGTATCAGTGTGATATCAGACTGATTGTACACATGGTCAGCGTATCGGTGTGATATCAGAGTGAATGTACACCTGGTCAGTTTAAAAGTGTGATATCAGAGTGATTGTACACCTGGACTGTGTGATATCACAGTGATTGTACACCCGGCCGGTGTATCAGTGTGATATCAGACTGATTGTACATATGGTCTGTGTATCAGTGTGATATCACAGTGATTGTAGACATGGTCTGTGTATCAGTGTGATATCACAGTGATTGTACACCTGGTCAGTGTGTCAATGTGATAGCCGAGTGAATTCTCACATGCGCAGAGTATCAGTGTGTTCTCAGAGTGACTGTACACTTGGGCAGTGTATCAGTGTGGTATCAGATTGATTGTACACCCGGACAGTGTGTCAGAGTGAGATCAGAGGCATTGTACACACGGCCAGAGTATCAGTGTAATATCAGAGTGATTGTACTCCCGGCCATTGTATCAGTGTGATATCAGAATGATTGTTCACCTGGTCAGTGTATCAGTGAGATCTCAGTGTGATTGTACATGTGCTCAGTGTGGCTGTGTGATATCAGAGAGGATTTACACCCGCTGAGTGTATCATTGTAATATCACAGTGATTGTACACACGGTCAGTGTCTCAGTGTGATATCAGAGTGATTGTACACCCGGTCAGTGCGTCAGTGTGATATCAGAGTGACTGTACACCTGGTGAGTGTAAACATGTAATATCAGAGTGATTGTACACCTGGTCAGTGTGATATCACAGTGATTGTACAACGGGGCAGTGTATCAGTGTGGTATCAGATTGATTGTACACCCGGTCAGTGCGTCAGTGTGATATTGGTGTAATTGTAGACTTGGTCAGTGTGTCAGGGTGATATCAAAATGATTCTACACTCGGTCTGTATATCAGTGTGATATCAGAGTGATTGTACATCTTGTCAGTTTGTTAATGTTATATCAGTGAAACTGTACACCAGGTCAATGTATCAGTGAGATAGCAGAGTGATTGTACACCTGGTCAGTGTAAAATTGTAATATCAGAGTGATTGTACACCTGGTCAATGTGATATCAGAGTGCTTGAACAACAGGTCAGTGTATCAGAGTGATTATACATCCGGTCAGTGTATCAGTGTGATATCAGTGTGAGTGTACACCTGCTCAGTGTGATATCAGTGTGATTGTACACCTGGTCTGTTTGTCAGTGTGAGGTCAGAGTGATTGTACACACGTCCAGTGTATCAGTGTGATATCAGAGTGATTGTACTCTCGCCAGTGTATCAGTGTGATATCAGGGTGATTGTTCACCTGGTCAGTGTGTCGGTGTGATATCAGAGTGATTGTACACCTCGTCAGTGTGTCAATGTGATATCAGAGTGAGTGTACACCTTGTGAGTGTAAACGTGTAATATCAGACTGATTGTACACCTGGTCAGTGTGATATCACAGTGATTGTACAACTGGGCAGTGTATCAGTATGATATCAGAGTGATTGTACACCTGCTCAGTGTGATATCAGTGTGATTGTACACCTGGTCTGTTTGTCAGTGTGAGGTCAGAGTGATTGTACACATGTCCAGTGTATCAGTGTGATATCAGAGTGATTGTACTCTCGCCAGTGTATCAGTGTGATATCAGAATGATTGTTCACCTGGTCAGTGTATCAGTGAGCTCTCAGGGTGATTGTACACCTGCTCAGTCTGGCTGTGTGATATCAGAGAGGATGTACACCCGCTGAGTGTATCAGTGTAATATCACAGTGATTGTACACCCGGTCAGAGTATCAGTGTGAAATCACAGTGATTGTACCCACGGTCAGTGTAAGTGATATCACATTGATTATACACCTGGTCAGTGTACAGGTGCGATATCAGAGTTATTGTACACCTGGACAGTGTGATATCAGGGTGAATGTACACCTGGTCAGTTTGTCAGTGTGATGTCAGAGTGATTGTGCACCCGGTCACTGTGTCAGTGTGATATTGGCGTAATTGTAGACTTGGTCAGTGTGTCAGGGTGATATCAAAATGATTGTACACCTGGACAGTGTATCAGTGAGATCTCAGTGTGATTGTACACCTGCTCAGTGCGGCTGTGTGATATCAGAGAGGATATACACCCGCTGAGTGTATCAGTGTAATATCACAGTGATTGTACACACGGTCAGTGTCTCAGTGTGATATCAGAGTGATTGTACACCCGGTCAGTGCGTCAGTGTGATATCAGAGTGACTGTACACCTGGTGAGTGTAAACATGTAATATCAGAGTGATTGTACACCTGGTCAGTGTGAAATCACAGTGATTGTACAACTGGGCAGTGTATCAGTGTGGTATCAGGTTGATTGTACACCCGGTCAGTGAGTCAGTGTGATATTGGTGTAATTGTAGACTTGGTCAGTGTGTCAGGGTGATATCAAAATGATTCTACACTCGGTCTGTGTATCAGTGTGATATCAGAGTGATTGTACATCTTGTCAGTTTGTTAATGTTATATCAGTGAAACTGTACACCAGGTCAATGTATCAGTGAGATAGCAGAGTGATTGTACACCTGGTCAGTGTAAAATTGTAATATCAGAGTGATTGTACACCTGGTCAATGTGATATCAGAGTGCTTGAACAACAGGTCAGTGTATCAGAGTGATTGTACGCACGGTCAGTGTATCAGTGTGATATCAGAGTGAGTGTACACCTGCTCAGTGTGATATCAGTGTGATTGTACACCTGGTCTGTTTGTCAGTGTGAGGTCAGAGTGATTGTACACACGTCCAGTGTATCAGTGTGATATCAGAGTGATTGTACTCTCGCCAGTGTATCAGTGTGATATCAGGGTGATTGTTCACCTGGTCAGTGTGTCGGTGTGATATCAGAGTGATTGTACACCTCGTCAGTGTGTCAATGTGATATCAGAGTGAGTGTACACCTTGTGAGTGTAAACGTGTAATATCAGACTGATTGTACACCTGGTCAGTGTGGTATCACAGTGATTGTACAACTGGGCAGTGTATCAGTATGATATCAGAGTGATTGTACACCTGCTCAGTGTGATATCAGTGTGATTGTACACCTGGTCTGTTTGTCAGTGTGAGGTCAGAGTGATTGTACACATGTCCAGTGTATCAGTGTGATATCAGAGTGATTGTACTCTCGCCAGTGTATCAGTGTGATATCAGGGTGATTGTTCACCTGGTCAGTGTGTCGGTGTGATATCAGAGTGATTGTACACCTCGGCAGTGTGTCAATGTGATATCAGAGTGAGTGTACACCTTGGAAGTGTAAACGTGTAATATCAGACTGATTGTACACCTGGTCAGTGTGATATCACAGTGATTTTACTCCTGGTCAGTGTATCAGTGTTATATCACAGTGATTGTACACATGGTCAGTGTCTCAGTGTGATAGCAGAGAGGATGTACACCCGTCAGTGTATCAGTGTGATATCACATTGATTGTACACCTGGTCAGTGTACAGGTGCGATATCAGAGTGATTGTACATCTGGTCAGTGTGTCAGTGTGATATCAGAGAAACTGTACACCAGGTCAGTGTATCAGTGTGATATCATAGTGATTGTTCACCCAGTCAGTGTATCAGTGTGATATCAGTGTGATTGTACACCTGCTCTGTTTGTCAGCGTGATGTCAGAGTGATTGTACACACGGCCAGTGTATCAGTGTGATATCACAGTGATTGTACACCCGGCTGGTATATCAGTGTGATGTCAGAGTGATTGTACACCCGGCCAGTGTATCAGTGTGATATCAGACTGATTGTACATATGGTCTGTGTATCAGTGTGATATCACAGTGATTGTAGACATGGTCTGTGTATCAGTGTGATATCACAGTGATTGTACACCTGGTCAGTGTGTCAATGTGATAGCCGAGTGAATTCTCACATGCGCAGAGTATCAGTGTGTTCTCAGAGTGACTGTACACTTGGGCAGTGTATCAGTGTGGTATCAGATTGATTGTACACCCGGACAGTGTGTCAGAGTGAGATCAGAGGCATTGTACACTCTCGCCAGTGTATCAGTGTGATATCAGGGTGATTGTTCACCTGGTCAGTGTGTCAGTGTGATATCAGAGTGATTATACACCTCGTCAGTGTGTCAATGTGATATCAGAGTGAGTGTACACCTTGTGAGTGTAAACGTGTAATATCAGACTGATTGTACACCTGGTCAGTGTGATATCACAGTGATTGTACAACTGGGCAGTGTATCAGTGTGGTATCAGAGTGATTGTACACCCGGTCAGTGCGTCAGTGTGATATTGGCGTAATTGTAGACTTGGTCAGTGTGTCAGGGTGATATCAAAATGATTCTACACCCGGTCTGTGTATCAGTGTGATATCAGAGTGATTGTACACCTGCTCAGTGTGATATCAGTGTGATTGTACACCTGGTCTGTTTGTCAGTGTGAGGTCAGAGTGATTGTACACATGTCCAGTGTATCAGTGTGATATCAGAGTGATTGTACTCTCGCCAGTGTATCAGTGTGATATCAGAATGATTGTTCACCTGGTCAGTGTATCAGTGAGCTCTCAGGGTGATTGTACACCTGCTCAGTCTGGCTGTGTGATATCAGAGAGGATGTACACCCGCTGAGTGTATCAGTGTAATATCACAGTGATTGTACACCCGGTCAGAGTATCAGTGTGAAATCACAGTGATTGTACCCACGGTCAGTGTAAGTGATATCACATTGATTATACACCTGGTCAGTGTACAGGTGCGATATCAGAGTTATTGTACACCTGGACAGTGTGATATCAGGGTGAATGTACACCTGGTCAGTTTGTCAGTGTGATGTCAGAGTGATTGTGCACCCGGTCACTGTGTCAGTGTGATATTGGCGTAATTGTAGACTTGGTCAGTGTGTCAGGGTGATATCAAAATGATTGTACACCTGGACAGTGTATCAGTGAGATCTCAGTGTGATTGTACACCTGCTCAGTGCGGCTGTGTGATATCAGAGAGGATATACACCCGCTGAGTGTATCAGTGTAATATCACAGTGATTGTACACACGGTCAGTGTCTCAGTGTGATATCAGAGTGATTGTACACCCGGTCAGTGCGTCAGTGTGATATCAGAGTGACTGTACACCTGGTGAGTGTAAACATGTAATATCAGAGTGATTGTACACCTGGTCAGTGTGAAATCACAGTGATTGTACAACTGGGCAGTGTATCAGTGTGGTATCAGGTTGATTGTACACCCGGTCAGTGAGTCAGTGTGATATTGGTGTAATTGTAGACTTGGTCAGTGTGTCAGGGTGATATCAAAATGATTCTACACTCGGTCTGTGTATCAGTGTGATATCAGAGTGATTGTACATCTTGTCAGTTTGTTAATGTTATATCAGTGAAACTGTACACCAGGTCAATGTATCAGTGAGATAGCAGAGTGATTGTACACCTGGTCAGTGTAAAATTGTAATATCAGAGTGATTGTACACCTGGTCAATGTGATATCAGAGTGCTTGAACAACAGGTCAGTGTATCAGAGTGATTGTACGCACGGTCAGTGTATCAGTGTGATATCAGAGTGAGTGTACACCTGCTCAGTGTGATATCAGTGTGATTGTACACCTGGTCTGTTTGTCAGTGTGAGGTCAGAGTGATTGTACACACGTCCAGTGTATCAGTGTGATATCAGAGTGATTGTACTCTCGCCAGTGTATCAGTGTGATATCAGGGTGATTGTTCACCTGGTCAGTGTGTCGGTGTGATATCAGAGTGATTGTACACCTCGTCAGTGTGTCAATGTGATATCAGAGTGAGTGTACACCTTGTGAGTGTAAACGTGTAATATCAGACTGATTGTACACCTGGTCAGTGTGGTATCACAGTGATTGTACAACTGGGCAGTGTATCAGTATGATATCAGAGTGATTGTACACCTGCTCAGTGTGATATCAGTGTGATTGTACACCTGGTCTGTTTGTCAGTGTGAGGTCAGAGTGATTGTACACATGTCCAGTGTATCAGTGTGATATCAGAGTGATTGTACTCTCGCCAGTGTATCAGTGTGATATCAGGGTGATTGTTCACCTGGTCAGTGTGTCGGTGTGATATCAGAGTGATTGTACACCTCGGCAGTGTGTCAATGTGATATCAGAGTGAGTGTACACCTTGGAAGTGTAAACGTGTAATATCAGACTGATTGTACACCTGGTCAGTGTGATATCACAGTGATTTTACTCCTGGTCAGTGTATCAGTGTTATATCACAGTGATTGTACACATGGTCAGTGTCTCAGTGTGATAGCAGAGAGGATGTACACCCGTCAGTGTATCAGTGTGATATCACATTGATTGTACACCTGGTCAGTGTACAGGTGCGATATCAGAGTGATTGTACATCTGGTCAGTGTGTCAGTGTGATATCAGAGAAACTGTACACCAGGTCAGTGTATCAGTGTGATATCATAGTGATTGTTCACCCAGTCAGTGTATCAGTGTGATATCAGTGTGATTGTACACCTGCTCTGTTTGTCAGCGTGATGTCAGAGTGATTGTACACACGGCCAGTGTATCAGTGTGATATCACAGTGATTGTACACCCGGCTGGTATATCAGTGTGATGTCAGAGTGATTGTACACCCGGCCAGTGTATCAGTGTGATATCAGACTGATTGTACATATGGTCTGTGTATCAGTGTGATATCACAGTGATTGTAGACATGGTCTGTGTATCAGTGTGATATCACAGTGATTGTACACCTGGTCAGTGTGTCAATGTGATAGCCGAGTGAATTCTCACATGCGCAGAGTATCAGTGTGTTCTCAGAGTGACTGTACACTTGGGCAGTGTATCAGTGTGGTATCAGATTGATTGTACACCCGGACAGTGTGTCAGAGTGAGATCAGAGGCATTGTACACTCTCGCCAGTGTATCAGTGTGATATCAGGGTGATTGTTCACCTGGTCAGTGTGTCAGTGTGATATCAGAGTGATTATACACCTCGTCAGTGTGTCAATGTGATATCAGAGTGAGTGTACACCTTGTGAGTGTAAACGTGTAATATCAGACTGATTGTACACCTGGTCAGTGTGATATCACAGTGATTGTACAACTGGGCAGTGTATCAGTGTGGTATCAGAGTGATTGTACACCCGGTCAGTGCGTCAGTGTGATATTGGCGTAATTGTAGACTTGGTCAGTGTGTCAGGGTGATATCAAAATGATTCTACACCCGGTCTGTGTATCAGTGTGATATCAGAGTGATTGTACATCTTGACAGTTTGTTAATGTTATATCAGTGAAACTGTACACCAGGTCAATGTATCAGTGAGATAGCAGAGTGATTGTACACCTGGTCAGTGTAAAATTGTAATATCAGAGTGATTGTACACCTGGTCAGTGTGATATCAGAGTGCTTGAACAACAGGTCAGTGTATCAGAGTGATTGTACATCCGGTCAGTGAGTCAGTGTGATATCGGAGAGGTGTGTATACCCAGTCAGTGTATCAGTGTGATATCAGAGTGATTGTACATCTGGTCAGAGTGTCAGTGTGATAAAAGAGTGATTGTACGCACGGTCAGTGTATCAGTATGATATCAGAGTGATTGTACACCTGCTCAGTGTGATATCAGTGTGATTGTACACCTGGTCTGTTTGTCAGTGTGAGGTCAGAGTGATTGTACACATGTCCAGTGTATCAGTGTGATATCAGACTGATTGTACATATGGTCTGTGTATCAGTGTGATATCACAGTGATTGTAGACATGGTCTGTGTATCAGTGTGATATCACAGTGATTGTACACCTGGTCAGTGTGTCAATGTGATAGCCGAGTGAATTCTCACATGCGCAGAGTATCAGTGTGTTCTCAGAGTGACTGTACACTTGGGCAGTGTATCAGTGTGGTATCAGATTGATTGTACACCCGGACAGTGTGTCAGAGTGAGATCAGAGGCATTGTACACACGGCCAGAGTATCAGTGTAATATCAGAGTGATTGTACTCCCGGCCATTGTATCAGTGTGATATCAGAATGATTGTTCACCTGGTCAGTGTATCAGTGAGCTCTCAGGGTGATTGTACACCTGCTCAGTCTGGCTGTGTGATATCAGAGAGGATGTACACCCGCTGAGTGTATCAGTGTAATATCACAGTGATTGTACACCCGGTCAGAGTATCAGTGTGAAATCACAGTGATTGTACCCACGGTCAGTGTAAGTGATATCACATTGATTATACACCTGGTCAGTGTACAGGTGCGATATCAGAGTTATTGTACACCTGGACAGTGTGATATCAGGGTGAATGTACACCTGGTCAGTTTGTCAGTGTGATGTCAGAGTGATTGTGCACCCGGTCACTGTGTCAGTGTGATATTGGCGTAATTGTAGACTTGGTCAGTGTGTCAGGGTGATATCAAAATGATTGTACACCTGGACAGTGTATCAGTGAGATCTCAGTGTGATTGTACACCTGCTCAGTGCGGCTGTGTGATATCAGAGAGGATATACACCCGCTGAGTGTATCATTGTAATATCACAGTGATTGTACACACGGTCAGTGTCTCAGTGTGATATCAGAGTGATTGTACACCCGGTCAGTGCGTCAGTGTGATATCAGAGTGACTGTACACCTGGTGAGTGTAAACATGTAATATCAGAGTGATTGTACACCTGGTCAGTGTGATATCACAGTGATTGTACAACTGGGCAGTGTATCAGTGTGGTATCAGGTTGATTGTACACCCGGTCAGTGAGTCAGTGTGATATTGGTGTAATTGTAGACTTGGTCAGTGTGTCAGGGTGATATCAAAATGATTCTACACTCGGTCTGTGTATCAGTGTGATATCAGAGTGATTGTACATCTTGTCAGTTTGTTAATGTTATATCAGTGAAACTGTACACCAGGTCAATGTATCAGTGAGATAGCAGAGTGATTGTACACCTGGTCAGTGTAAAATTGTAATATCAGAGTGATTGTACACCTGGTCAATGTGATATCAGAGTGCTTGAACAACAGGTCAGTGTATCAGAGTGATTATACATCCGGTCAGTGAGTCAGTGTGATATCAGAGTGAGTGTACACCTGCTCAGTGTGATATCAGTGTGATTGTACACCTGGTCTGTTTGTCAGTGTGAGGTCAGAGTGATTGTACACACGTCCAGTGTATCAGTGTGATATCAGAGTGATTGTACTCTCGCCAGTGTATCAGTGTGATATCAGGGTGATTGTTCACCTGGTCAGTGTGTCGGTGTGATATCAGAGTGATTGTACACCTCGTCAGTGTGTCAATGTGATATCAGAGTGAGTGTACACCTTGTGAGTGTAAACGTGTAATATCAGACTGATTGTACACCTGGTCAGTGTGATATCACAGTGATTGTACAACTGGGCAGTGTATCAGTATGATATCAGAGTGATTGTACACCTGCTCAGTGTGATATCAGTGTGATTGTACACCTGGTCTGTTTGTCAGTGTGAGGTCAGAGTGATTGTACACATGTCCAGTGTATCAGTGTGATATCAGAGTGATTGTACTCTCGCCAGTGTATCAGTGTGATATCAGGGTGATTGTTCACCTGGTCAGTGTGTCGGTGTGATATCAGAGTGATTGTACACCTCGGCAGTGTGTCAATGTGATATCAGAGTGAGTGTACACCTTGGAAGTGTAAACGTGTAATATCAGACTGATTGTACACCTGGTCAGTGTGATATCACAGTGATTTTATTCCTGGTCAGTGTATCAGTGTGATATCACAGTGATTGTACACATGGTCAGTGTCTCAGTGTGATATCAGAGAGGATGTACACCCGTCAGTGTATCAGTGTGATATCACATTGATTGTACACCTGGTCAGTGTACAGGTGCGATATCAGAGTGATTGTACATCTGGTCAGTGTGTCAGTGTGATATCAGAGAAACTGTACACCAGGTCAGTGTATCAGTGTGATATCATAGTGATTGTTCACCCAGTCAGTGTATCAGTGTGATATCAGTGTGATTGTACACCTGCTCTGTTTGTCAGCGTGATGTCAGAGTGATTGTACACACGGCCAGTGTATCAGTGTGATATCACAGTGATTGTACACCCGGCTGGTATATCAGTGTGATGTCAGAGTGATTGTACACCCGGCCAGTGTATCAGTGTGATATCAGACTGATTGTACATATGGTCTGTGTATCAGTGTGATATCACAGTGATTGTAGACATGGTCTGTGTATCAGTGTGATATCACAGTGATTGTACACCTGGTCAGTGTGTCAATGTGATAGCCGAGTGAATTCTCACATGCGCAGAGTATCAGTGTGTTCTCAGAGTGTCTGTACACTTGGGCAGTGTATCAGTGTGGTATCAGATTGATTGTACACCCGGACAGTGTGTCAGAGTGAGATCAGAGGCATTGTACACTCTCGCCAGTGTATCAGTGTGATATCAGGGTGATTGTTCACCTGGTCAGTGTGTCAGTGTGATATCAGAGTGATTATACACCTCGTCAGTGTGTCAATGTGATATCAGAGTGAGTGTACACCTTGTGAGTGTAAACGTGTAATATCAGACTGATTGTACACCTGGTCAGTGTGATATCACAGTGATTGTACAACTGGGCAGTGTATCAGTGTGGTATCAGAGTGATTGTACACCCGGTCAGTGCGTCAGTGTGATATTGGCGTAATTGTAGACTTGGTCAGTGTGTCAGGGTGATATCAAAATGATTCTACACCCGGTCTGTGTATCAGTGTGATATCAGAGTGATTGTACATCTTGACAGTTTGTTAATGTTATATCAGTGAAACTGTACACCAGGTCAATGTATCAGTGAGATAGCAGAGTGATTGTACACCTGGTCAGTGTAAAATTGTAATATCAGAGTGATTGTACACCTGGTCAGTGTGATATCAGAGTGCTTGAACAACAGGTCAGTGTATCAGAGTGATTGTACATCCGGTCAGTGAGTCAGTGTGATATCGGAGAGGTGTGTATACCCAGTCAGTGTATCAGTGTGATATCAGAGTGATTGTACATCTGGTCAGAGTGTCAGTGTGATAAAAGAGTGATTGTACGCACGGTCAGTGTATCAGTATGATATCAGAGTGATTGTACACCTGCTCAGTGTGATATCAGTGTGATTGTACACCTGGTCTGTTTGTCAGTGTGAGGTCAGAGTGATTGTACACACGTCCAGTGTATCAGTGTGATATCAGAGTGATTGTACTCTCGCCAGTGTATCAGTGTGATATCAGGGTGATTGTTCACCTGGTCAGTGTGTCGGTGTGATATCAGAGTGATTGTACACCTCGTCAGTGTGTCAATGTGATATCAGAGTGAGTGTACACCTTGTGAGTGTAAACGTGTAATATCAGACTGATTGTACACCTGGTCAGTGTGTCAGTGTGATATCAGAGAAACTGTACACAAGGTCAGTGTATCAGTGTGATATCAGAGTGATTGTACACATGGTCATTGTGTCAGTGTGATATCGGAGCGAGTGTACACCCGGGTAAGTCTGTTGGAGTGATATCAGAGTCATTGTACACCTGGTCAGTGGATCAGTGTCATATCAGACTGATTGTACACCTGGTCAGTGTGTCAGTGTGATATCAGAGAAACTGTACACATGGTCATTGTGTCAGTGTGATATCGGAGCGAGTGTACACCCGGGTAAGTCTGTCGGAGTGATATCAGAGTCATTGTACACCTGGTCAGTGGATCAGTGTCATATCAGACTGATTGTACACCTGGTCAGTGTGTCAGTACGATATTTGAGTGATTGTACACATGGTCAGTGCCTCAGAGTGATATCAGAGTGATTGTACACCCGGTCTGTGTATCAGTGTGATATCACATTGCTTGTACACATGGTCAGTGTCTCAGTGTGATATCAGCGAGGATGTACCACCCGTCGGTGTATCAGTGTGATATCACAGTGAATGTACACCCGGTCTGTGTATCAGTGTGATATCACATTGATTATACACATGGTCAGTGTACAAGTGCGATATCCGAGTGATTGGACACCTGGTCAGTGTGATATCAGGGTGTTTGTACAACTGGTCAGTTTGTCAGTGTGATGTCAGAGTGATTGTAAACCCGGCCGGTGTATCAGTGTGATATCAGAGTGACTATACACCCAGCCAGTGTATCAGTGTGATATCAGACTGATTGTACACATGGTCAGCGTATCGGTGTGATATCAGAGTGAATGTACACCTGGTCAGTTTAAAAGTGTGATATCAGAGTGATTGTACACCTGGACTGTGTGATATCACAGTGATTGTACACCCGGCCAGTGTATCAGTGTGATATCAGACTGTTTGTACATATGGTCTGTGTATCAGTGTGATATCACAGTGATTGTACACCTGGGCGGTATATCAGTGTGATATCAGAGTGATTGTACACCTGCTGTGTCTGTCAGTGTGATATCAGAGTGAATTCACACCAGCTCAGTGTATCAGTGTAACATCACAGTGATTGTACACATGGTCAGTGTCTCACTGTGATATCAGAGTGATTTTACTCCTGGTCAGTGTATCAGTGTGATATCACAGTGATTGTACACATGGTCAGTGTCTCAGTGTGATATCAGAGAGGATGTACACCCGTCAGTGTATCAGTGTGATATCACATTGATTGTACACCTGGTCAGTGTACAGGTGCGATATCAGAGTGATTGTACATCTGGTCAGTGTGTCAGTGTGATATCAGAGAAACTGTACACCAGGTCAGTGTATCAGTGTGATATCATAGTGATTGTTCACCCAGTCAGTGTATCAGTGTGATATCACAGTGATTGTACACCTGCTCAGTGTGATATCAATGTGATTGTACACCTGCTCTGTTTGTCAGCGTGATGTCAGAGTGATTGTACACACGGCCAGTGTATCAGTGTGATATCACAGTGATTGTACACCCGGCCGGTATATCAGTGTGATGTCAGAGTGATTGTACACCCGGCCGGTGTATCAGTGTGATATCAGACTGTTTGTACATATGGTCTGTGTATCAGTGTGATATCACAGTGATTGTAGACATGGTCTGTGTATCAGTGTGATATCACAGTGATTGTACACCTGGTCAGTGTGTCAATGTGATAGCCGAGTGAATTCTCACATGCGCAGAGTATCAGTGTGTTCTCAGAGTGACTGTACACTTGGGCAGTGTTTCAGTGTGGTATCAGATTGATTGTACACCCGGACAGTGTGTCAGAGTGAGATCAGAGGCATTGTACACTCTCGCCAGTGTATCAGTGTGATATCAGGGTGATTGTTCACCTGGTCAGTGTGTCAATGTGATATCAGAGTGAGTGTACACCTTGTGAGTGTAAACGTGTAATATCAGACTGATTGTACACCTGGTCAGTGTGATATCACAGTGATTGTACAACTGGGCAGTGTATCAGTGTGGTATCAGAGTGATTGTACACCCGGTCAGTGCGTCAGTGTGATATTGGCGTAATTGTAGACTTGGTCAGTGTGTCAGGGTGATATCAAAATGATTCTACACCCGGTCTGTGTATCAGTGTGATATCAGAGTGATTGTACATCTTGACAGTTTGTTAATGTTATATCAGTGAAACTGTATACCAGGTCAATGTATCAATGATAGCAGAGTGATTGTACACCTGGTCAGTGTAAAATTGTAATATCAGAGTGATTGTACACCTGGTCAGTGTGATATCAGAGTGCTTGAACAACAGGTCAGTGTATCAGAGTGATTGTACATCCGGTCAGTGAGTCAGTGTGATATCGGAGAGGTGTGTATACCCAGTCAGTGTATCAGTGTGATATCAGAGTGATTGTGCATCTGGTCAGTGTGATATCACAGTGATTGTACACCTGGGCAGTATATCAGTGTGCTATCAGAGTGATTGTACACCTGCTGTGTCTGTCAGTGTGATATCAGAGTGAATTCACACCAGCTCAGTGTATCAGTGTAACATCACAGTGATTGTACACATGGTCAGTGTCTCACTGTGATATCAGAGTGATTTTACTCCTGGTCAGTGTATCAGTGTGATATCACAGTGATTGTACACATGGTCAGTGTCTCAGTGTGATATCAGAGAGGATGTACACCCGTCAGTGTATCAGTGTGATATCACATTGATTGTACACCTGGTCAGTGTACAGCTGTGATATCAGAGAAACTGTACACCAGGTCAGTGTATCAGTGTGATATCATAGTGATTGTTCACCCAGTCAGTGTATCAGTATGATATCACAGTGTTTGTACACCTGCTCAGAGTGATATCAGTGTGATTGTACACCTGGTCTGTTTGTCAGTGTGATGTCAGAGTGATTGTACACACGGGCAGTGTATCAGTGTGATTTTAGAGAGATTGTACTCACGGCCATTGTATCAGTGTGATATCAGAATGATTGTCCAACAGGTCAGTGTATCAGTGAGTTCTCAGTGTGATTGTACACCTGCTCAGTGTGGCTGTGTGATATCAGATAGGATGTACACACGCTGAGTGTATCAGTGTAATATGTGATTGTGCACATGGGCAGTGTGTCAATGTGATATCAGAGTGATTGTACACCAGGTCAGTGTATCCGTGTGATATCAGAGTGATTGTACACCCGGTCAGTGTATCAGTGTGATATCAGAGTGATTGTACTCTCGCCAGTGTATCAGTGTGATATCAGGGTGATTGTACACCTCGTCAGTGTGTCAATGTGATATCAGAGTGAGTGTACACCTTGGAAGTGTAAACGTGTAATATCAGACTGATTGTACACCTGGTCAGTGTGATATCACAGTGATTGTACACATGGGCGGTATATCAGTGTGATATCACAGTGATTGTACACCTGGTCAGTGTGTCAATGTGATAGCCGAGTGAATTCTCACATGCGCAGAGTATCAGTGTGTTCTCAGAGTGACTGTACACTTGGGCAGTGTATCAGTGTGGTATCAGATTGATTGTACACCCGGACAGTGTGTCAGAGTGAGATCAGAGGCATTGTACACACGGCCAGAGTATCAGTGTAATATCAGAGTGATTGTACTCCCGGCCATTGTATCAGTGTGATATCAGAATGATTGTTCACCTGGTCAGTGTATCAGTGAGCTCTCAGGGTGATTGTACACCTGCTCAGTCTGGCTGTGTGATATCAGAGAGGATGTACACCCGCTGAGTGTATCAGTGTAATATCACAGTGATTGTACACCCGGTCAGAGTATCAGTGTGAAATCACAGTGATTGTACCCACGGTCAGTGTAAGTGATATCACATTGATTATACACCTGGTCAGTGTACAGGTGCGATATCAGAGTTATTGTACACCTGGACAGTGTGATATCAGGGTGAATGTACACCTGGTCAGTTTGTCAGTGTGATGTCAGAGTGATTGTGCACCCGGTCACTGTGTCAGTGTGATATTGGCGTAATTGTAGACTTGGTAAGTGTGTCAGGGTGATATCAAAATGATCGTACACCTGGACAGTGTATCAGTGAGATCTCAGTGTGATTGTACACCTGCTCAGTGCGGCTGTGTGATATCAGAGAGGATTTACACCCGCTGAGTGTATCATTGTAATATCACAGTGATTGTACACACGGTCAGTGTCTCAGTGTGATATCAGAGTGATTGTACACCCGGTCAGTGCGTCAGTGTGATATCAGAGTGACTGTACACCTGGTGAGTGTAAACATGTAATATCAGAGTGATTGTACACCTGGTCAGTGTGATATCACAGTGATTGTACAACGGGGCAGTGTATCAGTGTGGTATCAGATTGATTGTACACCCGGTCAGTGCGTCAGTGTGATATTGGTGTAATTGTAGACTTGGTCAGTGTGTCAGGGTGATATCAAAATGATTCTACACCCGGTCTGTGTATCAGTGTGATATCAGAGTGATTGTACATCTTGTCAGTTTGTTAATGTTATATCAGTGAAACTGTACACCAGGTCAATGTATCAGTGAGATAGCAGAGTGATTGTACACCTGGTCAGTGTAAAATTGTAATATCAGAGTGATTGTACACCTGGTCAATGTGATATCAGAGTGCTTGAACAACAGGTCAGTGTATCAGAGTGATTATACATCCGGTCAGTGAGTCAGTGTGATATCGGAGAGGTGTGTATACCCAGTCAGTGTATCAGTGTGATATCAGAGTGATTGTACATCTGGTCAGAGTGTCAGTGTGATAAAAGAGTGATTGTACGCACGGTCAGTGTATCAGTATGATATCAGAGTGATTGTACACCTGCTCAGTGTGATATCAGTGTGATTGTACACCTGGCCTGTTTGTCAGTGTGAGGTCAGAGTGATTGTACACATGTCCAGTGTATCAGTGTGATATCAGAGTGATTGTACTCTCGCCAGTGTATCAGTGTGATATCAGGGTGATTGTACACCTCGTCAGTGTGTCAATGTGATATCAGAGTGAGTGTACACCCGTCAGTGTATCAGTGTGATATCACATTGATTGTACACCTGGTCAGTGTACAGGTGCGATATCAGAGTGATTGTACATCTGGTCAGTGTGTCAGTGTGATATCAGAGAAACTGTACACCTGGTCAGTGTATCAGTGTGATATCACAGTGATCGTTCACCTGGTCAGTGTGTCAGTGTGATATCAGAGAAACTGTACACAAGGTCAGTGTATCAGTGTGATATCAGAGTGATTGTACACATGGTCATTGTGTCAGTGTGATATCGGAGCGAGTGTACACCCGGGTAAGTCTGTCGGAGTGATATCAGAGTCATTGTACACCTGGTCAGTGGATCAGTGTCATATCAGACTGATTGTACACCTGGTCAGTGTGTCAGTACGATATTTGAGTGATTGTACACATGGTCAGTGCCTCAGAGTGATATCAGAGTGATTGTACACCCGGTCTGTGTATCAGTGTGATATCACATTGATTGTACACATGGTCAGTGTCTCAGTGTGATATCAGCGAGGATGTACCACCCGTCGGTGTATCAGTGTGATATCACAGTGAATGTACACCCGGTCTGTGTATCAGTGTGATATCACATTGATTGTACACCTGGTCAGTGTACAGGTGCGATATCAGAGTGATTGTACATCTGGTCAGTGTGTCAGTGTGATATCAGAGAAACTGTACACCAGGTCAGTGTATCAGTGTGATATCACATTGATTATACACATGGTCAGTGTACAAGTGCGATATCTGAGTGATTGGACACCTTGTCAGTGTGATATCAGGGTGTTTGTACAACTGGTCAGTTTGTCAGTGTGATGTCAGAGTGATTGTAAACCCGGCCGGTGTATCAGTGTGATATCAGAGTGACTATACACCCAGCCAGTGTATCAGTGTGATATCAGACTGATTGTACACATGGTCAGCGTATCGGTGTGATATCAGAGTGAATGTACACCTGGTCAGTTTAAAAGTGTGATATCAGAGTGATTGTACACCTGGACTGTGTGATATCACAGTGATTGTACACCCGGCCAGTGTATCAGTGTGATATCAGACTGTTTGTACATATGGTCTGTGTATCAGTGTGATATCACAGTGATTGTAGACATGGTCTGTGTATCAGTGTGATATCACAGTGATTGTACACCTGGTCAGTGTGTCAATGTGATAGCCGAGTGAATTCTCACATGCGCAGAGTATCAGTGTGTTCTCAGAGTGACTGTACACTTGGGCAGTGTATCAGTGTGGTATCAGATTGATTGTACACCCGGACAGTGTGTCAGAGTGAGATCAGAGGCATTGTACACACGGCCATTGTATCAGTGTGATATCAGAATGATTGTTCACCTGGTCAGTGTATCAGTGAGCTCTCAGGGTGATTGTACACCTGCTCAGTCTGGCTGTGTGATATCAGAGAGGATGTACACCCACTGAGTGTATCAGTGTAATATCACAGTGATTGTACACCCGGTCAGAGTATCAGTGTGAAATCACAGTGATTGTACCCACGGTCAGTGTAAGTGATATCACATTGATTATACACCTGGTCAGTGTACAGGTGCGATATCAGAGTTATTGTACACCTGGACAGTGTGATATCAGGGTGAATGTACACCTGGTCAGTTTGTCAGTGTGATGTCAGACTGATTGTGCACCCGGTCACTGTGTCAGTGTGATATTGGCGTAATTGTAGACTTGGTCAGTGTGTCAGGGTGATATCAAAATGATTGTACACCTGGACAGTGTATCAGTGAGATCTCAGTGTGATTGTACACCTGCTCAGTGCGGCTGTGTGATATCAGAGAGGATATACACCCGCTGAGTGTATCATTGTAATATCACAGTGATTGTACACACGGTCAGTGTCTCAGTGTGATATCAGAGTGATTGTACACCCGGTCAGTGCGTCAGTGTGATATCAGAGTGACTGTACACCTGGTGAGTGTAAACATGTAATATCAGAGTGATTGTACACCTGGTCAGTGTGATATCACAGTGATTGTACACCCGGTCAGAGTATCAGTGTGAAATCACAGTGATTGTACCCACGGTCAGTGTAAGTGATATCACATTGATTATACACCTGGTCAGTGTACAGGTGTGATATCAGAGTTATTGTACACCTGGACAGTGTGATATCAGGGTGAATGTACACCTGGTCAGTTTGTCAGTGTGATGTCAGAGTGATTGTGCACCCGGTCACTGTGTCAGTGTGATATTGGCGTAATTGTAGACTTGGTAAGTGTGTCAGGGTGATATCAAAATGATCGTACACCTGGACAGTGTATCAGTGAGATCTCAGTGTGATTGTACACCTGCTCAGTGCGGCTGTGTGATATCAGAGAGGATTTACACCCGCTGAGTGTATCATTGTAATATCACAGTGATTGTACACACGGTCAGTGTCTCAGTGTGATATCAGAGTGATTGTACACCCGGTCAGTGCGTCAGTGTGATATCAGAGTGACTGTACACCTGGTGAGTGTAAACATGTAATATCAGAGTGATTGTACACCTGGTCAGTGTGATATCACAGTGATTGTACAACGGGGCAGTGTATCAGTGTGGTATCAGATTGATTGTACACCCGGTCAGTGCGTCAGTGTGATATTGGTGTAATTGTAGACTTGGTCAGTGTGTCAGGGTGATATCAAAATGATTCTACACCCGGTCTGTGTATCAGTGTGATATCAGAGTGATTGTACATCTTGTCAGTTTGTTAATGTTATATCAGTGAAACTGTACACCAGGTCAATGTATCAGTGAGATAGCAGAGTGATTGTACACCTGGTCAGTGTAAAATTGTAATATCAGAGTGATTGTACACCTGGTCAATGTGATATCAGAGTGCTTGAACAACAGGTCAGTGTATCAGAGTGATTATACATCCGGTCAGTGAGTCAGTGTGATATCGGAGAGGTGTGTATACCCAGTCAGTGTATCAGTGTGATATCAGAGTGATTGTACATCTGGTCAGAGTGTCAGTGTGATAAAAGAGCGATTGTACGCACGGTCAGTGTATCAGTATGATATCAGAGTGATTGTACACCTGCTCAGTGTGATATCAGTGTGATTGTACACCTGGCCTGTTTGTCAGTGTGAGGTCAGAGTGATTGTACACATGTCCAGTGTATCAGTGTGATATCAGAGTGATTGTACTCTCGCCAGTGTATCAGTGTGATATCAGGGTGATTGTACACCTCGTCAGTGTGTCAATGTGATATCAGAGTGAGTGTACACCCGTCAGTGTATCAGTGTGATATCACATTGATTGTACACCTGGTCAGTGTACAGGTGCGATATCAGAGTGATTGTACATCTGGTCAGTGTGTCAGTGTGATATCAGAGAAACTGTACACCAGGTCAGTGTATCAGTGTGATATCATAGTGATTGTTCACCCAGTCAGTGTATCACTGTGATATCACAGTGATTGTACACCTGGTCAGTGTGTCAGTGTGATAGCAGAGTGAATTCACACCTGCTCAGTGTATCAGTGTGATCTCAGAATCTCTGTACACATGGGCAGTGTATCAGTGTGGTAGCAGATTGATTGTACACCCAGACAGCGTGTCAGAGTGAGATCAGAGACATTGCACACCTGGTCAGTGTATCAGTGTGATATCACAGTGATCGTTCACCTGGTCAGTGTGTCAGTGTGATATCAGAGAAACTGTACACAAGGTCAGTGTATCAGTGTGATATCAGAGTGATTGTACACATGGTCATTGTGTCAGTGTGATATCGGAGCGAGTGTACACCCGGGTAAGTCTGTCGGAGTGATATCAGAGTCATTGTACACCTGGTCAGTGGATCAGTGTCATATCAGACTGATTGTACACCTGGTCAGTGTGTCAGTACGATATTTGAGTGATTGTACACATGGTCAGTGCCTCAGAGTGATATCAGAGTGATTGTACACCCGGTCTGTGTATCAGTGTGATATCACATTGATTGTACACATGGTCAGTGTCTCAGTGTGATATCAGCGAGGATGTACCACCCGTCGGTGTATCAGTGTGATATCACAGTGAATGTACACCCGGTCTGTGTATCAGTGTGATATCACATTGATTGTACACCTGGTCAGTGTACAGGTGCGATATCAGAGTGATTGTACATCTGGTCAGTGTGTCAGTGTGATATCAGAGAAACTGTACACCAGGTCAGTGTATCAGTGTGATATCACATTGATTATACACATGGTCAGTGTACAAGTGCGATATCTGAGTGATTGGACACCTGGTCAGTGTGATATCAGGGTGTTTGTACAACTGGTCAGTTTGTCAGTGTGATGTCAGAGTGATTGTAAACCCGGCCGGTGTATCAGTGTGATATCAGAGTGACTATACACCCAGCCAGTGTATCAGTGTGATATCAGACTGATTGTACACATGGTCAGCGTATCGGTGTGATATCAGAGTGAATGTACACCTGGTCAGTTTAAAAGTGTGATATCAGAGTGATTGTACACCTGGACTGTGTGATATCACAGTGATTGTACACCCGGCCAGTGTATCAGTGTGATATCAGACTGTTTGTACATATGGTCTGTGTATCAGTGTGATATCACAGTGATTGTAGACATGGTCTGTGTATCAGTGTGATATCACAGTGATTGTACACCTGGTCAGTGTGTCAATGTGATAGCCGAGTGAATTCTCACATGCGCAGAGTATCAGTGTGTTCTCAGAGTGACTGTACACTTGGGCAGTGTATCAGTGTGGTATCAGATTGATTGTACACCCGGACAGTGTGTCAGAGTGAGATCAGAGGCATTGTACACACGGCCATTGTATCAGTGTGATATCAGAATGATTGTTCACCTGGTCAGTGTATCAGTGAGCTCTCAGGGTGATTGTACACCTGCTCAGTCTGGCTGTGTGATATCAGAGAGGATGTACACCCACTGAGTGTATCAGTGTAATATCACAGTGATTGTACACCCGGTCAGAGTATCAGTGTGAAATCACAGTGATTGTACCCACGGTCAGTGTAAGTGATATCACATTGATTATACACCTGGTCAGTGTACAGGTGCGATATCAGAGTTATTGTACACCTGGACAGTGTGATATCAGGGTGAATGTACACCTGGTCAGTTTGTCAGTGTGATGTCAGAGTGATTGTGCACCCGGTCACTGTGTCAGTGTGATATTGGCGTAATTGTAGACTTGGTCAGTGTGTCAGGGTGATATCAAAATGATTGTACACCTGGACAGTGTATCAGTGAGATCTCAGTGTGATTGTACACCTGCTCAGTGCAGCTGTGTGATATCAGAGAGGATATACACCCGCTGAGTGTATCATTGTAATATCACAGTGATTGTACACACGGTCAGTGTCTCAGTGTGATATCAGAGTGATTGTACACCCGGTCAGTGCGTCAGTGTGATATCAGAGTGACTGTACACCTGGTGAGTGTAAACATGTAACATCAGAGTGATTGTATACCTGGTCAGTGTGATATCACAGTGATTGTACAACTGGGCAGTGTATCGGAGTGGTATCAGATTGATTGTACACCCGGTCAGTGCGTCAGTGTGATATTGGTGTAATTGTAGACTTGGTCAGTGTGTCAGGGTGATATCAAAATGATTCTACACCCGGTCTGTGTATCAGTGTGATATCAGAGTGATTGTACATCTTGTCAGATTGTTAATGTTATATCAGTGAAACTGTACACCAGGTCAATGTATCAGTGAGATAGCAAAGTGATTGTACACCTGGTCAGTGTAAAATTGTAATATCAGAGTGATTGTACACCTGGTCAATGTGATATCAGAGTGCTTGAACAACAGGTCAGTGTATCAGAGTGATTGTACATCCGGTCAGTGAGTCAGTGTGATATCGGAGAGGTGTGTATACCCAGTCAGTGTATCAGTGTGATATCAGAGTGATTGTACATCTGGTCAGAGTGTCAGTGTGATAAAAGAGTGATTGTACGCACGGTCAGTGTATCAGTGTGATATCAGAGTGAGTGTACACCTGCTCAGTGTGATATCAGTGTGATTGTACACCTGGTCTGTTTGTCAGTGTGAGGTCAGAGTGATTGTACACACGTCCAGTGTATCAGTGTGATATCAGAGTGATTGTACTCTCGCCAGTGTATCAGTGTGATATCAGGGTGATTGTTCACCTGGTCAGTGTGTCGGTGTGATATCAGAGTGATTGTACACCTCGTCAGTGTGTCAATGTGATATCAGAGTGAGTGTACACATTGTGAGTGTAAACGTGTAATATCAGACTGATTGTACACCTGGTCAGTGTGATATCACAGTGAATGTACAACTGGGCAGTGTATCAGTGTGGTATCAGAGTGATTGTACACCCGGTCAATGCGTCAGTGTGATATTGGCGTAATTGTAGACTTGGTCAGTGTGTCAGGGTGATATCAAAATGATTCTACACCCGATCTGTGTATCAGTGTGATATCAGAGTGATTGTACATCTTGACAGTTTGTTAATGTTATATCAGTGAAACTGTACACCAGGTCAATGTATCAGTGAGATAGCAGAGTGATTGTACACCTGGTCAGTGTAAAATTGTAATATCAGAGTGATTGTACACCTGGTCAGTGTGATATCAGAGTGCTTGAACAACAGGTCAGTGTATCAGAGTGATTGTACATCCGGTCAGTGAGTCAGTGTGATATCGGAGAGGTGTGTATACCCGGTCAGTGTATCAGTGTGATATCAGAGTGATTGTACATCTGGTCAGAGTGTCAGTGTGATAAAAGAGTGATTGTACGCACGGTCAGTGTATCAGTATGATATCAGAGTGATTGTACACCTGCTCAGTGTGATATCAGTGTGATTGTACACCTGGTCTGTTTGTCAGTGTGAGGTCAGAGTGATTGTACACATGTCCAGTGTATCAGTGTGATATCAGAGTGATTGTACTCTCGCCAGTGTATCAGTGTGATATCAGGGTGATTGTACACCTCGTCAGTGTGTCAATGTGATATCAGAGTGAGTGTACACCTTGTAAGTGTAAACGTGTAATATCAGACTGATTGTACACCTGGTCAGTGTGATATCACAGTGATTGTACACCTGGGCGGTATATCAGTGTGATATCAGAGTGATTGTACACCTGCTGTGTCTGTCAGTGTGATATCAGAGTGAATTCACACCAGCTCAGTGTATCAGTGTAACATCACAGTGATTGTACACATGGTCAGTGTCTCACTGTGATATCAGAGTGATTTTACTCCTGGTCAGTGTATCAGTGTGATATCACAGTGATTGTACACATGGTCAGTGTCTCAGTGTGATATCAGAGAGGATGTACACCCGTCAGTGTATCAGTGTGATATCACATTGATTGTACACCTGGTCAGTGTACAGGTGCGATATCAGAGTGATTGTACATCTGGTCAGTGTGTCAGTGTGATATCAGAGAAACTGTACACCAGGTCAGTGTATCAGTGTGATATCACAGTGATGGTACACCCGGCCGGTATATCAGTGTGATGTCAGAGTGATTGTACACACGGCCAGTGTATCTGTGTGATATCAGAGTGATTGTACACCTGGTCTGTTTGTCAGTGTGATGTCAGAGTGATTGTACACACGGCCAGTGTATCAGTGTGATGGTACACCTGGTCTGTTTGTCAGTGTGATGTCAGAGTGATTGTACACACGGCCAGTGTATCAGTGTGATATCACAGTGATGGTACACCCGGCCGGTATATCAGTGTGATGTCAGAGTGATTGTACACACGGCCAGTGTATCTGTGTGATATCAGAGTGATTGTACAACTGGTGAGTGTGTCACTGTCATATCAGAGTGAATTCACACCTGCTCCGTGTATCAGTGAGATCTCAGAGTGACTGTACACCTGGGCTGTGTATCAGTGTGACATCTCAGTGATTATACATCTGGTCAGTGTGTCAGTGTGATATCAGTGAAACTGTACAACAGGTCAATGCATCAGAGAGATATCAGAGTGCTGGTACACCTGTCCAGTGTAAAGTTGTAATCTCAGATTGATTGTACACCTTGTCCGTTTTATATCACTGTGATTGTACACCTGGTCAGTGTATCAGTGTGATATCAGAGTGATTGTACACCTGCTCAGTGTGATATCAGTGTGATTGTACACCTGGTCTGTTTGTCAGTGTGAGGTCAGAGTGATTGTACACACGTCCAGTGTATCAGTGTGATATCAGAGTGATTGTACTCTCGCCAGTGTATCAGTGTGATATCAGAGTGATTGTACTCTCGCCAGTGTATCAGTGTGATATCAGGGTGATTGTTCACCTGGTCAGTGTGTCGGTGTGATATCAGAGTGATTGTACACCTGGTCAGTCTGGCTGCGTGATATCAGAGTGATTGTACTCCTGGTCAGTGTAACAGTGTGATATCCGAAAGGTGTGTATACCCGGTCAGTGAATCCGTGGATATCAGAGTGATTGTACATCTGGTCAGTGTTTCAGTGCGATATCAGAGAAACTGTACACCAGGTCAGTGTATAAGTGTGATATCAGAGTGATGGTACACCTGGTCAGTGTAAAAGTGGGATATGAGAATGATTGTACACATGGTCAGTGTGATATCAGACTGGTTCTACACCTGCTCTGTTTGTCAGTGGGATGTCAGAGTGATTCTAGACACGGCCAGTGTATCAGTGTGATATCAGAGTGATTGTACTCTCGGCCAGTGTATCAGTGAGATTGCAGAGTGACTGTACACCTGGTCAGTGTATCAGTGTGATATCACATTGATTGTTCACCTGGTCAGTGTGTCAGTGTGATATCAGAGTGATTGTACACCTCGTCAGTGTGTCAGTGTGATATCAGAGTGTCTGTACACCTGGTGAGTGTAAACGTGTAATATCAGAGTGATTGTACACCTGTTCAGTGTGATATCACAGTGATTGTACAACTGGGCAGTGTAGCAGTGTGGTATCAGATTGATTGTACACCTGGTCAGTTCGCCAGTGTGATATTGGCGTAATTGTAGACTTGGTCAGTGTGTCAGGGTGATATCAAAATGATTCTACACCCGGTCTGTGTATCAGGGTGATATCAGAGTGATTGTACATCTTGTCAGTTTGTTAATGTTATATCAGTGAAACTGTACACCAGGTCAATGTATCAGTGAGATAGCAGAGTGATTGTACACCTGGTCAGTGTGATATCAGAGTGCTTGAACAACAGGTCAGTGTATCAGAGTGATTGTACATCCGGTCAGTGAGTCAGTGTGATATCGGAGAGGTGTGTATACCCAGTCAGTGTATCAGTGTGATATCAGAGTGATTGTACATCTGGTCAGAGTGTCAGTGTGATAAAAGAGAGATTGTACGCACGGTCAGTGTATCAGTATGATATCAGAGTGATTGTACACCTGCTCAGTGTGATATCAGTGTGATTGTACACCTGGTCTGTTTGTCAGTGTGAGGTCAGAGTGATTGTACACATGTCCAGTGTATCAGTGTGATAGCAGAGTGATTGTACTCTCGCCAGTGTATCAGTGTGATATCAGAGTGATTGTTCACCTGGTCAGTGTGTCGGTGTGATATCAGAGTGATTGTACACCTCGTCAGTGTGTCAATGTGATATCAGAGTGAGTGTACACCTTGTGAGTGTAAACGTGTAATATCAGACTGATTGTACACCTGGTCAGTGTGATATCACAGTGATTGTACACCTGGGCGGTATATCAGTGTGATATCAGAGTGATTGTACACCTGCTGTGTCTGTCAGTGTGATATCAGAGTGAATTCACACCAGCTCAGTGTATCAGTGTAACATCACAGTGATTGTACACATGGTCAGTGTCTCACTGTGATATCAGAGTGATTTTACTCCTGGTCAGTGTATCAGTGTGATATCACAGTGATTGTACACATGGTCAGTGTCTCAGTGTGATATCAGAGAGGATGTACACCCGTCAGTGTATCAGTGTGATATCACATTGATTGTACACCTGGTCAGTGTACAGGTGCGATATCAGAGTGATTGTACATCTGGTCAGTGTGTCAGTGTGATATCAGAGAAACTGTACACCAGGTCAGTGTATCAGTGTGATATCATAGTGATTGTTCACCCAGTCAGTGTATCAGTGTGATATCACAGTGATTGTACACCCGGCCGGTATATCAGTGTGATGTCAGAGTGATTGTACACACGGCCAGTGTATCAGTGTGATATCAGAGTGATTGTACATCTGGTCAGTGTGTCAGTGTGATATCAGTGAAACTGTACAACAGGTCAATGTATCAGAGAGATATCAGAGTGCTGGTACACCTGTCCAGTGTAAAGTTGTAATCTCAGATTGATTGTACACCTTGTCCGTTTTATATCACTGTGATTGTACACCTGGTCAGTGTATCAGTGTGATATCAGAGTGATTGTACACCTGCTCAGTGTGATATCAGTGTGATTGTACACCTGGTCTGTTTGTCAGTGTGAGGTCAGAGTGATTGTACACACGTCCAGTGTATCAGTGTGATATCAGAGTGATTGTACTCTCGCCAGTGTATCAGTGTGATATCAGGGTGATTGTTCACCTGGTCAGTGTGTCGGTGTGATATCAGAGTGATTGTACACCTGGTCAGTCTGGCTGCGTGATATCGGAGTGATTGTACTCCTGGTCAGTGTAACAGTGTGATATCCGAGAGGTGTGTATACCCGGTCAGTGAATCCGTGGATATCAGAGTGATTGTACATCTGGTCAGTGTTTCAGTGCAATATCAGAGAAACTGTACACCAGGTCAGTGTATAAGTGTGATATCAGAGTGATGGTACACCTGGTCAGTGTAAAAGTGGGATATGAGAATGATTGTACACATGGTCAGTGTGATATCAGACTGGTTCTACACCTGCTCTGTTTGTCAGTGGGATGTCAGAGTGATTCTACACACGGCCAGTGTATCAGTGTGATATCAGAGTGATTGTACTCTCGGCCAGTGTATCAGTGAGATTGCAGAGTGACTGTACACCTGGTCAGTGTATCAGTGTGATATCACATTGATTGTTCACCTGGTCAGTGTGTCAGTGTGATATCAGAGTGACTGTACACCTCGTCAGTGTGTCAGTGTGATATCAGAGTGTCTGTACACCTGGTGAGTGTAAACGTGTAATATCAGAGTGATTGTACACCTGTTCAGTGTGATATCACAGTGATTGTACAACTGGGCAGTGTATCAGTGTGGTATCAGATTGATTGTACACCTGGTCAGTTCGCCAGTGTGATATTGGCGTAATTGTAGACTTGGTCAGTGTGTCAGGGTGATATCAAAATGATTCTACACCCGGTCTGTGTATCAGTGTGATATCAGAGTGATTGTACATCTTGTCAGTTTGTTAATGTTATATCAGTGAAACTGTACACCAGGTCAATGTATCAGTGAGATAGCAGAGTGATTGTACACCTGGTCAGTGTAAAATTGTAATATCAGAGTGATTGTACACCTGGTCAGTGTGATATCAGAGTGCTTGAACAACAGGTCAGTGTATCAGAGTGATTGTACACCCAGTCAGTGAGTCAGTGTGATATCGGAGAGGTGCGTATACCCGGTCAGTGTATCAGTGTGATATAAGAGTGATTGTACATCTGGTCAGAGTGTCAGTGTGATATCAGAGTGATTGTACGCACGGTCAGTGTATCAGTGTGATATCAGAGTGATTGTACACCTGCTCAGTGTGATATCAGTGTGATTGTACACCTGGTCTGTTTGTCAGTGTGAGGTCAGAGTGGTTGTACACACGTCCAGTGTATCAGTGTGATATCAGAGTGATTGTACTCTCGCCAGTGTATCAGTGTGATATCAGGGTGATTGTTCACCTGGTCACTGTGTCGGTGTGATATCAGAGTGATTGTACACCTCGTCAGTGTGTCAATGTGATATCAGAGTGAGTGTACACCTTGTGAGTGTAAACGTGTAATATCAGACTGATTGTACACCTGGTCAGTGTGATATCAGACTGGTTCTACACCTGCTCTGTTTGTCAGTGGGATGTCAGAGTGATTCTACACACGGCCAGTGTATCAGTGTGATATCAGAGTGATTGTACTCTCGGCCAGTGTATCAGTGAGATTGCAGAGTGACTGTACACCTGGTCAGTGTATCAGTGTGATATCACATTGATTGTTCACCTGGTCAGTGTGTCAGTGTGATATCAGAGTGATTGTACTCTCGGCCAGTGTATCAGTGAGATTGCAGAGTGACTGTACACCTGGTCAGTGTATCAGTGTGATATCACATTGATTGTTCACCTGGTCAGTGTGTCAGTGTGATATCAGAGTGATTGTACACCTCGTCAGTGTGTCAGTGTGATATCAGAGTGTCTGTACACCTGGTGAGTGTAAACGTGTAATATCAGAGTGATTGTACACCTGTTCAGTGTGATATCACAGTGATTGTACAACTGGGCAGTGTAGCAGTGTGGTATCAGATTGATTGTACACCTGGTCAGTTCGCCAGTGTGATATTGGCGTAATTGTAGACTTGGTCAGTGTGTCAGGGTGATATCAAAATGATTCTACACCCGGTCTGTGTATCAGTGTGATATCAGAGTGATTGTACATCTTGTCAGTTTGTTAATGTTATATCAGTGAAACTGTACACCAGGTCAATGTATCAGTGAGATAGCAGAGTGATTGTACACCTGGTCAGTGTAAAATTGTAATATCAGAGTGATTGTACACCTGGTCAGTGTGATATCAGAGTGCTTGAACAACAGGTCAGTGTATCAGAGTGATTGTACACCCGGTCAGTGAGTCAGTGTGATATCGGAGAGGTGCGTATACCCGGTCAGTGTATCAGTGTGATATAAGAGTGATTGTACATCTGGTCAGAGTGTCAGTGTGATATCAGAGTGATTGTACACATGGTTGGTATATCAGTGTGATGTCAGAGTGATTGTACACCTGGTCAGTGTATCAGTGTGATATCAGAGTGATTGTACACCCAGTCAGACTGTCAGTGTGATATCAGAGTGATTGCACAGCTGGTCAGTGTATCAGTGTGATATCGGAGAGATTGTACACATGGTCGGTATATCAGTGTGATGTCAGAGTGATTGTACACCTGGTCAGTGTATCAGTGTGATATCAGAGAGATTGTACACCTGATCAGTGTATCAGTGTGATATCAGAGAGATTGTACACCTGATCAGTGTATCAGTGTGATATCAGAGAGATTGTACACCTGATCAGTGTATCAGTGTGATATCAGAGAGATTGTACACATGGTTGGTATATCAGTGTGATGTCAGAGTGATTGTACACCTGGTCAGTGTATCAGTGTGATATCAGAGTGATTGTACACCCAGTCAGACTGTCAGTGTGATATCAGAGTGATTGTACAGCTGGTCAGTGTATCAGTGTGATATCAGAGTGATTATACACCTGGTCAGTGTGTCACTATGATATCAGAGAAACTGTACAACAGCTCAGTGGATCAGTGTGATATCAGAGTGATTGTACTCCTGGTCAGTGTGATATCAGAGTGATTGTTCACCCGGTCAGGGTATCAGAGTGATTGTACACCTGGTAAGAGTATCAGTGTTATCTCAGAGTGATTACACAACTGGTGAGTGTGTCAGTGTGATATCAGAGAGACCGTACACCACGTCAGTGTATCAGTGCAATATCAGAGTGTTTGTACATCTGGTTACTGTAAAAGTGTGATATCAGAGTGACTGTATAACTGGTCAGTGCATCAGTGTGATAACAGAATGATTGTACACCTGGTCAGTGTCTCAGAGTGATTGTACACCTGGTCAGTGTATCAGTGTGTTATCACAGTGATTGTACACCTCGTCAGTGTGTCAGTGTGAAATCAGAGTGATTGTACACCTGGTCAGTGTGATATCAGAGAGATTGTACACCTGGTCAGTATGATATCAGAGAGATTGTACACCTGGGCAGTGTATCAGTGTGATATCAGAGTGATCGTCAGTGTGTCAGTGTGATATCAGGGAGATTGTACACCTCGTCAGTGTATCAGTGTGATATCGGAGAGATTGTACACATGGTCGGTATATCAGTGTGATGTCAGAGTGATTGTACACCTGGTCAGTGTATCAGTGTGATATCAGATTGATTGTACACCTGATCAGTGTATCAGTGTGATATCAGAGAGATTGTACACATGGTTGGTATATCAGTGTGATGTCAGAGTGATTGTACACCTGGTCAGTGTATCAGTGTGATGTCAGAGTGATTGTACACCTGGTCAGTGTATCAGTGTGATAGCAGAGAGATTGTACACCTGGTCAGTGTGTCAGTGTGATGTCAGAGAGATTGTACACCTGGTCAGTGTCTCAGAGTGATTGTACACCTGGTCAGTGTATCAGTGTGTTATCACAGTGATTGTACACCTCGTCAGTGTGTCAGTGTGAAATCAGAGTGATTGTACACCTGGTCAGTGTATCAGTGTGTTATCACAGTGATTGTACACCTCGTCAGCGTGTCAGTGTGATATCAGAGTGATTGTACACCTGGTCAGTGTGATATCAGAGAGATTGTACACCTGGTCAGTGTATCAGTGTGATATCACAGTGATTGTACAGCTGGTCAGTGTTTCAGTCTGATATCAGAGTGATTGTACACCTGGTCAGTATGATATCAGAGAGATTGTACACCTGGTCAGTATGATATCAGAGAGATTGTACACCTGGGCAGTGTATCAGTGTGATATCAGAGTGATCGTCAGTGTGTCAGTGTGATATCAGGGAGATTGTACACCTCGTCAGTGTATCAGTGTGATATCAGAGTGATTGTACACCTCGGCAGTGTATCAGTGTGATATCAGAGTGACTGTACACCTGGTCAGTGTTTCAGTGTGATATCAGACTGATTGTACACCCGGTCATTGTATCAGTGTGATATCAGAGAAAGTGTACACATGATCAGCGTGTCAGTGTGATATCACAGTGATTGTACAGCTGGTCAGTGTTTCAGTCTGATATCAGAGTGATTGTACACCTGGTCAGTATGATATCAGAGAGATTGTACACCTGGGCAGTGTATCAGTGTGATATCAGAGTGATCGTCAGTGTGTCAGTGTGATATCAGGGAGATTGTACACCTCGTCAGTGTATCAGTGTGATATCAGAGTGATCGTCAGTGTGTCAGTTTGGTATCAGGGAGATTGTACACCTCGTCAGTGTATCAGTGTGATATCAGAGTGATTGTACACCTGGGCAGTGTATCAGTGTGATATCAGAGTGATCGTCAGTGTGTCAGTGTGATATCAGGGAGATTGTACACCTCGTCAGTGTATCAGTGTGATATCAGAGTGATCGTCAGTGTGTACACATGGTCGGTATATCAGTGTGCTGTCAGAGTGATTGTACACCTGGTCAGTGTATCAGTGTGATATCAGAGAGATTGTACACCTGATCAGTGTATCAGTGTGATATCAGAGAGATTGTACACATGGTTGGTATATCAGTGTGATGTCAGAGTGATTGTACACCTGGTCAGTGTATCAGTGTGATAGCAGAGAGATTGTACACCTGGTCAGTGTGTCAGTGTGATGTCAGAGAGATTGTACACCTGGTCAGTGTCTCAGAGTGATTGTACACCTGGTCAGTGTATCAGTGTGTTATCACAGTGATTGTACACCTCGTCAGTTTGTCAGTGTGAAATCAGAGTGATTGTACACCTGGTCAGTGTATCAGTGTGTTATCACAGTGATTGTACACCTCGTCAGAGTGTCAGTGTGATATCAGAGTGATTGTACACCTGGTCAGTGTGATATCAGAGAGATTGTACACCTGGTCAGTGTATCAGTGTGATATCAGAGTGATTGTACACCTGGGCAGTGAATCAGTGTGATATCAGAGTGATTGTACACCTGGTCAGTGTGATATCAGAGAGATTGTACACCTGGTCAGTGTGATATCAGAGAGATTGTACACCTGGGCAGTGTATCAGTGTGTTATCACAGTGATTGTACACCTCGTCAGCGTGTCAGTGTGATATCAGAGTGATTGTACACCTGGTCAGTGTGATATCAGAGAGATTTTACACCTGGGCAGTGTATCAGTGTGATATCACAGTGATTGTACACCTTGTCAGTGTGTCAGTGTGATATCAGAGAGATTGTACACCTTGCCAGTGTATCAGTGTGATATCAGAGTGATTGTACACCTCGGCAGTGTATCAGTGTGATATCAGAGAGATTGTACACCTGGGCAGTGTATCAGTGTGATATCACAGTGATTGTACACCTCGTCAGTGTGATATCAGAGTGATTGTACACCCGGTCAGTGTGATATCAGAGAGGTTGTACTCCTGGGCAGTGTATCAGTGTGATATCAGAGTGATTGTACACCCGGTCAGTGTATTAGTGTGATATCAGAGTGATTGTACACCTCGGCTATGTATCAGTGTGATATCAGAGTGATTGTGCACCTGGTCAGTGTGTCAGTGTGATATCAGAGTGATTGTACACCCGGTCAGTGTATCAGTGTGATATCAGAGTGATTGTACACCTGGTCAGTGTGATATCAGAGTGTTTGTACACCTGGTCAGTGTCTCGGTGTGATATCAGAGTGATTGTGCACCTGGTCAGTGTGTCAGTGTGATATCACAGTGATTGTACACCTCGTCAGTGTGATATCAGAGTGATTGTACACCTGGTCAGTGTGATATCAGAGAGGTTGTACACCTGGGCAGTGTATCAGTGTGATATCAGAGTGATTGTACACCTCGGCAGTGGATCAGTGTGATATCAGAGTGATTGTGCACCTGGTCAGTGTGTCAGTGTGATATCAGAGTGATTGTACACCCGGTCCGTGTATCAGTGTGATATCAGAGTGATTGTACACCTGGTCAGTGTGATATCAGAGTGTTTGTACACCTGGTCAGTGTCTCGGTGTGATATCAGAGTGTTTATACACCTGGTCAGTGTCTCGGTGTGATATCAGAGTGATTGTGCACCTGGTCAGTGTGATATCAGAGTGATTGTGCACCTGGTCAGTGTGTCAGTGTGATATCAGAGTGTTTGTACACCTGGTCAGTGTCTCGGTGTGATATCAGAGTGATTGTGCACCTGGTCAGTGTGTCAGTGTGATATCAGAGTGTTTGTACACCTGGTCAGTGTCTCGGTGTGATATCAGTGAGCTCGTAACATTTTCTGGCTTCTTCATCAGCATTTTAGGTCTGGGTACACTTTGAACCTGCAGATCTGATGATGCTGCCAAATTTAATTTTGCTTTATGTAATTTTATGAACAATAACTTGTGGTTTGTAGTGTGTGTGTGTGTGTGTGTGTGTGTGTGTGTGTGTGTGTGCGTGCGTGCTTGCGTGCGTGCGTGTGCGTGTGTCTGTGCGTGTGTGTGCGTGTGCGTGCGTGTGCGTGTGTGCGTGCGTGTGCGTGTGTGCATGCGTGTGCGTGTGTGTGTGTGCGTGCGTGCGTGTTGCGTGCGTGTTCACAGGGTGTGTGTGAAGTGTCTAGTGCAGTAGTGTAATGGTGCTTGTAGTTAGTGCACGCTGCATGCTGTGTGCTGCATAGTGCCCTCTGCTTGCTAATTTCTACTTACAGCTATTGCCGCTGGCTGGCCTTCTCAACAGAGGGTGAAAAGAGGAGCCGAGTGTGTAAGCTCCTCCTGTCAGTACAGAGCCTCTCCATCACCAAGACTCCTGCGGTGCCTCGTCGGGGCCACACGCGGAAACTGGGTATCTTACGGGCCCAGGCTAAACTACAGGGGATCTCGGAGCAGCAGTGGGCCCCAGAGACGTGGCGTGCAGGCCCACCACTGTGTGGATACGCCCTGGCGCCCATCAACCACTGTCCCAGCTATGGGCAAATAGCCCCACTGCCTTGTGGGAAGTCTGTTGAGACAAGGCTAAGGGAGCACACCCTGACAGAAAAGCAATGTGCTGGGGGTGCGCAAGAGGCGGGCCTTTACAGACCAAGGACCCGGCAGCCTCCCACAGCCAAGATGTGGGACCGGTTGTCCTGGGTCCACCCTTGCCACAGGGATTTACATCATCATGGTGAAGATATTGCTACTGGGGATGGCCGACCCCCTGTGGCACTTTAATATCTTCCTTGCGCTGGTCTCCACCTCTGACCACGGTGAACAATACCTGGATCGTACCTATGGTTGAAGTCTGACACTGATGGGGCATCTGGCAACGGGAGCAGGTACGAATGGACTGGGAGCTCCTCGTCAGAACCCTGCACGGCAGCGGCACAGGGTATTTGGTCGCTAGCAGCTGGGACTGAGTGGCATCTGTTTTCGGCAGACCCCTGTGCGACTGAGCAGCCCTATTTAGGGACCGCACTGCTCACCCCAATTGGGGGAGGGCCTAGAAAAGGTGGCCTAAAAATCGCCCATTCAATCACTCACCTGGATAGGTTACCGCGCCTGTCGGGCTCTTCCACTACTGCGGTCGAAATAAGAAACAATACAACCTAAAACTGGCAACATGGAATGTAAGGACTCTCCTGGACTCGTATGGCATCTCTGACAGACCTCAGCGGAGAACAGCCTTGATCGCTGCTGAGCTGAGGCGCTACAACATCGACGTTGCTGCCCTGAGTGAGACCAGGCTCCCGGATGGAGGCTCTTTAACAGAGGAAGGGATGGGTACACCTTCTTCTGGAAAGATTTCCCCCCAGGTGGACAACATCTCCACGGAGTAGGATTGGCCATCAAGAATACCTTTCTAACAAGACTCACAGTAACACCTGCTGGCATTAGTGAAAGACTAATGACCCTCCGTATCCCCCAGCAAAGAAACGTTATGCCACGCTTCTCAGTGCCTATGCACCAGCTTTGCCATCTGAGAATGAGGCCAAGAATGCTGTTATCAGACATTGGATGAAGCTCTTTGCCAGATCCCTAAGAATGATAAGATCCTTTTGCTTGGGGACTTCAACGCCAGGGCGGGACATAACAACAGGATATGGAGTGGAGTGCCAGGTAGGCATGGTATTGGCAAGGTGAATGCAAATGGCATGAGGCTACTTACTCTTTGCTCTGAGCATAACCTCACCATAACCAACACCATCTTCCAGCAGAAGGCAAAATATGAGACCTCGTGGATGCACCCTCGCTCTAATCATTGGCACGTGATCGACTTCATCATTGTGAGACGTAGTGACATCAAGGATGTTCTCATCACCCGTGCCATGAGAGGTGCAGAGTGCTGGACTGACCACCGTTTGATTGTGGCCAAGCTCCGTACGAAAGTGCGTCCCCCCTTGCGGCTGCAAAATCCCAATAAAAGGCAGCTAGATTGCAACCACCTGAAAAACACAGAAGCAAGAAGTGAGTTTCGATGCATCGTAGCTGAGAAACTAAGGGAGCTGAAACCTTGTCTGAGTTCAGAAAATACCATGGAGCAACAGTGGACCTATGTCAGCTCTGCGCTCTATGAGGCAGCAGCCCAATCCATCGGCCATAAGAGCAGGGACCACCAAGACTGGTTTGACGATAACTCAGACACCATCCACAACTTGCTTAAGGACATGCACAAAGCACACCGGGCAACTTTAGATAACCCTTCGTCCACCAGCATCAGGCAGCTCGGAGGAAAGTGCAAAAGGCAATACGGGCCATACGAAATGAGTGGTGGGCTGAAAAGGCACATGAAATCCAGACCTTTGCCGATAATAATAACATGCATAGTTTTTACAATACTGTCAAAACCATCTACGGCCCAATAAATCGATGTGTTTCTCCCCTGAAAACAACAGATGGACTAACACTTCTGAAGAATCAGAATACCATTCTGCTGAGGTGGGCTGAGCATTTTAACACCCTGCTTAATCAGGATTCTGACGCAGACCCCACTGTCCTGGACGAACTGCCTGAACTTCCTCCTATCCACGACCTCAGTCTACCACCAACCTTCCAGGAGGTTCTATCAGCTGTCCATTCCCTTACAAACAACAAGTCCTCTGGCCCTGACAATAACCCTGCTGAGTTACTGAAGAACGGAGGGTACATGTGTATGCGCACCCTCCACTAGTATATCACTAAGGCCTGGACTGACAAGAACATCCCACAGCAATGGAGAAATGCAAACATCGTTGTTATTTATAAGAACAAGGGTGACAAGGCCATCTGTGGCAATAGTAGGGGCATATCACTCCTTTCTGTTGCTGGAAAGGTCCTGGCTCTGAAGCAGCCCCTCCACGAAGGTCACTGTATCCCAAGCGGTCTGTGTCACCACCCTCCTTTACGGCTATGAAGCTTGAGTAACCTACAGCCGTCACATCAAGTCCTTGGAGTGCTGCCTTCAGCGCATCCTGGGAATTACTTGGCGCGAGCGGGTACCTCACACTCAAATACTTGTAAAGACCAACTGCAGAAGTATTGAGGCCATGATCAGCGTCAGTTGCATTGACTGGGGCACGTGATAAGGATGCCCCCATGTCGGCTACCCCGCAGAGTGTTATACGGCCAGCTACATCATGGTCATCACTCAGCTGGAGGGCTGAAGAAGCGCTATAAGGATCAGATGAAGAATGCTTCAAGGAAGTGCAAGATCAGACCTGAGGACCTGGAGGATGTTGCTGCTGACCGTACACTTGGCGACAGCTGTGTAGGGACGGGGTTTGTATTCTGGAGATGGAACGAACAACCAGAAGACAGCAGAAGAGAGCCAGGAGAAATGCAGCCATGGTTGCCATCACTGCCACCACCACCACCACATATACATGTCCCTCCTGCAATGGAGCTTGTGGGTCCAGGATAGGACTGTATAGTCATCAAAGATCTCACCGTTAAAGGAGTGGACGTCGTCATCGGATTCCGATGGACAACCAGAGAGAGAGAGAGAGAGAGAGTGTGTGTGTGCGCGCGCATGCGCGACAGGGAGAGGGAGAGGGAGAAAGCGAGAGGAACAGCATGAGAGTGACTGACTGAGCAAAGGAGGCAGGGACAGAGAGCTTGTCTGGGAATGTGAGGGAAAGAGAGTGAGAAACAGAGACAGTGAGAATGGAAGTCTGTGTGTGTGAGAAAGACAGGCAGATGGAAAGTGGGATGCTGGTGCAACATGGATACCTTAGTCATAAACAAAATGCTGGCGGAACTCTGGAAGTCGGGCAGCATCTGTGGAGAGGAATAACAGTCAACGGTTCAGGCTGCCTTTCAGCAGGACTCAGTGGGGGAGAAGGGACAAATGAGAAAAAGTAAATGATTGTGAGTGAGAAATTAAAAGGAGAAAGTATAACAGCAATTGTCATGTAGGCCTTGAAGAATTGTCACTGTATCTTTATAAAGTAATGAAAATACAGTCCAACAAATTATAATATTTTTACCATCTGCCCCAGATGCATGATATTCTGATCTCTGCTGAAACTGTATGTGTTAAATATAATTTTTAATCTCTGGTATGTTATTAAATAGTTTCCCCTTCTCACAAAGTGACTAAGTGCAGTCACAGAGGTCACTGCCAAGACTGACCCCAGGTTTGGAGGAACGGAAGACTGTCGTGTAGAGAAAGGATCAAGAGGTTATACACAGGAATTCCAACACGGCCGAACGACACCGTAAAACAAATCATTTTCCACAAATGGACTCTGCAAACAGCACTGAACGTGAACCCACTTTAAATGATCGTAGAATGCAGAAAACACGTGGCAGTCACAATTAACTTATCACGTCCATACACAAAGGCACAGGGACTCTGGTTAAGACAACAATTAGTAAATACATGAGCTCAAGAACCTGAGAAGCCTGAAAGGCCACAGGGCACGTGACACGGTGTTCCGAGTACAGGGAATTGTAGTCACACCGGCAGAGGATCTGATGTGTCAGTCATTGTGGACAAACCTCACTCCATCAGCAGCCCGGGCATTAAGTATCCGTGGTGCAGAAGCTGATGCTGACATTCAGACCGTTCAGGCAGATTGATTTAAATTAAATTCGATTCCAATGACTTTATTTCTTACATCCTTCACATACATGAGGAGTAAAAATCTTTATGTTACACCTCCATCTAAAGGTGCAACGTGCAATTTATAGTAATTTATAATAAATAGCATGTACAACAGGACAGTCAATATAACATAGAAATACAACTGTAGCTCCTTTGTTTTTGCGACATTGAGGGAGAGCTTGTTCTCTTGACACCACTCTGTCAGGGTGATGACTTTTCTGTAGGTTGTGATGTAGTATAAACACAATAAATATCTATACAAAAGCAATTGTACAAGTAACTGTTTGAATGTAGCCGTATATACTCATAAGATTAGGTTACATGCAGAGACATTGTGACATGATGAGCAGGCTTGGGCCCTTTGTCTCAGAAAGAATAAGCTGGCATTGGAAAGAAGCTCGTAAGAACGATCCCAGAGATATATCGTTAAACTTTAATGATAAAAATAAGAATGATAAGGGTTCATCTATCATTAAACTTCAATGGCTCAGGGCCTGTACTTGCTGCACTTTAGAAGAATGAAGGGGGGAGGGATCGCATTGAAGCCTACTGAATATTGAAAGACCAAGATCGAGTGGACATGGAGAGAATGTTTCCTATCGTGGGGGAGTCTGGGACCAGAGGTCACAGCCTCAGAATAGAGGGATGTCCCTTTAGAATGGAGATGAGGAGGAATTTCTTTAGCCAGAGTGTGCCGAGTCTGTGGAATTCATTGCACGCAGTCATTGGATGTATTTTAAAGCGGAGGTTGAAGGTTCTTAATTAATAAGGATGTCAAAGCAGGTTTTTCTGCTGAAGTTGGATGAGACTAGGTCATGGGGTAAGACTGAAAGGTAAAATATTTAAGGGAAACCTGAAGAGAAACGTCATCACTCAGAGGGTGGTGAGAGTGTGGAACAAGCTGCCAGCACATTGGTGGGTTCGATTTCAACATTTCAGAGAAATTTGGATTACATAGACGGGAGGAGTGCAAAGGGCAATGGTCCAGATGCAGGTTCGATGGAACTAGCTGAATAGATAGCTTGGCATGAACGAGATGGGCTGAAGGGCCTGGTTATGTGCTGTTCGACTGTATCACTCGAAGATTATGGGGAGAAGGCAGGAGAATGCAGTTGGGTGGGGTAATAAATCAGTCATTATGGAACGACAGAGCAGACTTAATGGGCTGAATGGCCTAATTCTGTTCCTATGTCTTATGGCCTGATGGACTGATTGTGCATACATAAAGTGACACGAGGTGCAGGAGTATCTGTACATAAGGTGATTCTGACAGGAGACGATGTGATAAAGAGGGAAAAGTTCCAGTGAGGCACTTACTGCATGAGACAGAGCTTACGTTGCCGGTGACCAACAGGAACTCAAGAGATGTAGCTACGGTCTGCACAAAGTCAAAGCAGCACAACAACAACACAGGGACAAGATCCAGACACAATGCTCCACCAACAACACACGCAGCTTATGGCAAGGTCTGCACACCGTCGCAGACTTCAAAACTAAACGCAGTGGAATTTCCAACATCGCTGCCTCCCTCCCAGACAAACTAAATCTTCATTACGCTGGGTTCAATGTCGCCAACACTGAGCCCCCGAGGACAGCCACTGATGCAACCTGCATCTTGGTCATCTCCGAGGCTGAAATACACAGTGGACAGTCACGAGGCTGTGGGAGCAGACAGCATCCCAGGGCAGGTGCTCGGGATGTGTGGCAGGTGTGTTTGCAGACATTTTTAATCTCTCCCTCTCCCAGTGTAGAGAACCCTCCTGCTTCAAAGCATCCACCATTGTCCCTGTACCTTAAAAAGACCAAGGTAAGATGCCTGAATAACTGGCGTCCTGTCGCACTCACCTCACTAATAAGCAAATACTTTGAGAGGCTGGTCAAGGATTACATCTGCAGCTTGCTACCGCCCAAACTGGACCCCTACAATTCACCTACCGACACACCTGATCAACAGACAATGCAATAGCCACAGCCCTACACACTGTCCTTACACATCTGGAGAAGAGGGATGATTATGTGAGAATGCTGTTCTTGGACTACAGTTCAGCATTCAACACCATAACTCCCTCCAGACTTGACAAGAAGCTCAAAGACCTCGGCCTTCACCCTGTCTTGTGCAGCTGGATCCCGGACTTCCTGTCAGATCGCTGGCAGGTGGTAAGAGTGGGCTCCCTCACCTCCAACTCTCTGACTCGCAATGCAGGAGCTTCTCAGGGCTGTGTCCTAAGCCCCCTCCTTTACGCTCTGAACACTCATGACTGTGTCATCACCCACAGCTCCAATCTGCTGATTAAATTTGCTGACAACTGATTTGCTACACTGATTGGCCTATTCTCAAATAATAACTACAAATAATGACTACAGAGAAGAAGTCATCACCCTGACACAGTGGTGTCAAGAAAACAACCTCTCCCTCAATGTCATGAAAATAAAGGAGCTGGTTGTGGATTACAGGAGGAATGGAGCCGGGCTCACCCCGATTGACATCAATGGATCTGGGGTTGAGAGGCTGAACAGCTTTAAGTTCCTCAGCATCCACATCACCGAGGATCTCATGTGCTGTGTACACACTGGCTGTGTGGCAAAAAGGCACAACAGCGCCTTTTTCACCTCAGACATTTGAAGAAGTTTGGTATGGGCCCCATATCCTAAGAACTTTCTACAGGGGACCCTGACTGGCTGTATCACTGGGAACTGTACTTCCCTCCATCGCAGGACTCTGCAGGGAGTGGTGCGGACAGCCCAGCACATCTGTAGATGTGAACTTCCCACTATTCAGGACATTCACAAAGACAGGTTTGTAAAAAGGGCCCAGAGGATAATCGGGGACCCGAGTCACCCCAACCACAAACTGTTCCAACTGCTACCATCCGGGAACTGGTACCGCAGCATAAAAGCCAGGACCAACAGGTTCTGGGACAGCTTCTTAACCAGGCCATCAGACTGATTAATTCACGCTGACACAACAGTATTTCTATGCTATATTGACTATCCTGTTGTACATACTATTTATTATAAATTGCACATTTCACATTTAGACAGAGATGTAACATAAAGATTTTTACTCCTCATGTATACGAAGGATGTAAGTAATAAAGTCAATTCAATTCAATTCAGTTCTGAAGTAACAATCATTTATTTGTCCTTTACGCTTGTATACTGATGAATGACAATAAACGATCTGGAATCTTGAATCTAGAGCATTGCATGTTATTTCAAAGTTTAGAGCAGGTTTGGGACAACGCGGTATCGTAGTACAAGTGGGCTAGGTTCAATTCCTCCCACCGTCTGTTTGTACATGCTCCCTGTGGATTTCCTCTGAGTGCTCTGGTTTCCTCCCACAGTCCGAAGACGTACTGGTTGGTATGTTAATTGGTCACTGTGAAGTGTTCCGTGATAAGACTACAGTTAAATCAGGGGATTTCTGGGCTACGCAGCTTGAAAGGCCGGAAGGGCCTGTTCCACATTGTATCTCAACAGATAAACATAGAACATCGAACAGTACAGCACAGGAACAGGCCCTTCGGCCCACAATGTTGTGCTGATCCAATTACTTGGTAATCAAATGGCCAACTAAACTAATCTCTTCTGCCTACACAATGTCCATACCCCTCCATTTCCCTCACATTCATGTGTCTATATCTTAAAAGTCCCTGATCTATCTGCCTGCATTCCAGACACCCACCACTGTGTGTTGCCCCTCACATCTCCTTTGAAATTACCCCCTCTCACCTTAAATGGATGCTCTCTGGCCTTAGACATTTCAGCCCTGGGAAAAAGATCCTGTCTGTTTACTCTATCTATGCCTCTCACAATCCTATCAATAGTTAATTGGGTTTGCAAAAGCCTGGTTTAGTGCTGGTGTGGGGCAGTCCACATGTTGCCAGAACATGCATTGCACAACACACAGCGGCCTCGCCAACAACAGGGAGTTCGGGAGTGGGATTGGGGCCATTACGGGAGCTGTCAGCCCGCACGGCGAGATAAACATCAGTGAAGACACAGTTATTTCTGCTGGTGGGGCGTGTTTAACAAAAAGCCACATGTTTAACATAGTTACCTATTATGCTGTGAGAGGGACCCACAGACTGGCCTACCTCTGTCAGAGTGCTTTTATTGTTTTGGGAAATGATGTGGGAGACCAGTTTTCAACTTAAGGTACGAGACGCCTGCCTTGTTATGTCTAGTAACGAAAAAGTAGTTGCATAAAAGACATCAAACAGCTTCTCCACATATCTTGGGGATAAGCCACATGCTCCTCCCAGATTTGAATACAAAATGCTTTGAAACCTTTTACAAAATGTATAACCGGCTTAACAACCTGTTTCCCTCGCTGTTTCTGTTGCACACCCAGAAATGAGAGCTTATCAGATCACACTGAGTAATACTACATTTCCGTAGCCATGGGGTTTGAGTTTGAGGGTCCATTATCTGGGTCACTTGAGAAGATAAGTAGACTGTACATTGTCACCGTTCCTATACATGGAAAGAAGTTGGAAGTAAATTATGAACTATAAACAATCCTCAGATTCATTTTCTTGTGGCCGTCCGCAGTAAATACAGAGAAACACAATAGAATCAATGAAGAATTGCACCCAATAAGACAAACAACCAACATGGAAAATACAAAGAGAAAAAATAATAAATAAGCAAAAAATATCAAGAACATGAGCTGAATAATTCTTTTGAGTCTGTAGGTTGTGGGAACATTTCAGTGATGGGTTGGGTGAAGTTACCCCCTCTGGTTCAGGATGGTTGAGGGGTAATAACTATTCCCGAGTCCTGAGGCTCCTGTGCCTTCTTCCTGATAGCAACAGCGAGAAGAGAGTGTGACTTGGAACTACAGAAAGGTGTTGGTTAAATAGTGTTACACAGAAATAGGTGTCCTGATAGAGAAGGACAGGGAGTGGTTCTGAGGAAGGTTTGATGTTACATCTTTGACCGGTTGTGGGTGTGTGGGTGATGTGATTCAATAACTCACATTCATTTATTTATTGAAAAATACAGTGAAATGTGTCGCTTGCCTGAACAACCAACACCACCCAAGGACGTGTTGGTGGCAGATTGCAAGTGTCGCCAAATATTCTGACGCCAACGTAGCGTATCCATCATGCTCAGGAAAACAACACAAGCAACACCAACAACAGAAAGACAAACCCTGTTCCCACTCACCCACTTGTTCTGTTTTGTAACTCCAGAAACCCATCGAAAAGAAACACAGGAAGCCGAGCCGCAAAATGGTCTGATTTGGTTTTACTTACCTTTCCTTTAGTGAGGCACTTACTTCTGACATGGTGTTGCAATGACGTATGCCATTCACATACTTTTACATTTAATCTGTAATAAATTATGTAAACAAACAAAGAATGCTTAATCAAGCAATATATTCACACTATTACTCAAATATTACTTAAATATTAAATACACTACACATACTGACAGGCCTCCAACTTGGAGGGAGGGTCACCAACCTCCAGTCCCTAGCCCAGTCTCGCAGACTGGCAGACATTGGATTTCCAACTTCTAGACCCACTGACCCAGGGGGCCATTTAGAGGAGCCTCTTACAGGGTTAAGGTCAGTCTGGAGTGTGAAGGAGCTGCCCAGAGATCAGGACTGAATTGTGGAACCAAAGCAAAATACTGCAGATGCTGAAGATCCGAAATCAAAGCAGAACAAGCTAGAAATACTCAGCAGGTCAGGCAGCAGAAAGAAGAACAAAGGCAATGTTGATTGAACATAGAATAGTACAGCACAGGAACAGACCCTTTGGCCTATTACATTGTGCTGAACCAATTAAATTAGTAATCAAATGGGCAACTATACTAATTCCTTCTGCCTGCACAATGTCCATATATCTCCATTTTCCTCACATTCATGTGTCTATCTAAATATCTCTTAAAATTCCCTAATTATCTGCCCCACCAACCCAGGCAGTGCATTTCAGGCTCCCATCACTCTCTGTGTAAAAAAACTTGACCCTCACCTCTCCTTTGTAATTGCCCTCTCTCAGCTTAAACACGTGCTCTCTGGTATTAGACGTCTCAAAAATTCTGTCTATCTCTGTCGCTCACAATCTTATAAACCTCTGTCAGATCTCCCCTTGGCCTCTGCCACTCCAGAGAAAACAACCCAAGTTTATTCAGCCTCTCGTTGTAGCACATGCCCTATAATCCAGACAGCATCCTGGTAAACCTCTTCTGTCCCTCTCCAAAGCCTTGACATCCTTCCTGTAGTGGGGCATCCAGAACTGTATGCAGTACTCCAGATGCGGCCTAACTGGAGTTTCATAAAGCTGCAACATAACTTTCCAACTTCTAAATTCAATGTCTCAACTAACAAAGGCAACTTGCCATGTACCTTCTTAACCACCCTATTGATCTGCATAGCCATTTCCAGGGAGCTATGAACTTGGACCCCAAGGCCCCTCTACTCATCAACACTGTGTTGCCCTGAACAGTGTTCTGTCTCTTTAAATTTGACCTAACAATGTGTAACACTTCAGATTTGGGCACTTGCATCTGCCATTTCTCCATCACTTGATCATTTTGATGTCTTTGCACTGTACTGTTGTAGCAAAACGACAAATTTCACATCACATGAGTAAAAAAATGGAGGCCTATGGAGGAGTGACGGTTTAGATTGATCTTAGAGTGGGTTTAGACAGGATCAGCATGGCATTGTGGGCCGAAGGGCCTGTACTGAGCTGTAGTGTTCTCTTTGCTCAATGCAGGACACCAATAATAATCCTGGTCCTGGCTCCGAGCTGCGAATAGGATTGAACATTCTGGAAACATTACTGAACAACTCCGCTGTGCCAATCTGGTAACGCAAAGCAATTCTGTCCACAGTGCAACCAACAACCGTCAGCCTGGTTAACTGGGACGCTGGGATGGGGGAGAGAGGATGTGTGAGGATGAAGGTGGCCTGCAGAGAGCTGGACGATAATGTAACACTTGTCATCACCAGTGATCCGGGTTCAATTTCCACCACTGTCTGTAAGGAGTTCGTATGTTCCAACAGGAATTCAGTGATGGCCCAAGTGCAGCGGGAGAGACACAGACAGAGAACTAATAGTTCACTGAGGTTTAATAAGGATTGTACAGAACAAGGGAAAATAACAGGGCCAGTAACTAAAAACTAACACTGTCACTTCAGCTGAAAGGCAATAACCTGAAACTAAATTAATACCACTGCTTTAACAGCATCTATCTAACTCACTAACCTTCCTTCTCAGAAACTAACCTCTCCAGGAACATGGACTAACTTAAATAGGGAGTGTTACCTTAAGAGTCTGTGAGGATAAGGATGGCCAGGTAGCGTAGAGGACGGCACAGTAGAGTAGAGTAGAGGACGGCACAGTAGAGTAGAGTAGAGGACGGCACAGTAGAGTAGAGGGCGGCACATTAGAGTAGAGGGCGGCACAGTAGAGTAGAGGACGGTGCAGTAGAGTAGAGGGCGGCACAGTACAGTAGAGTAGAGGACGGTGCAGTAGAGTAGAGGACGGTGCAGTAGAGTAGAGGGCGGCACAGTAGAGTAGAGGACGGTACAGTAGAGTAGAGGGCGGCGCAGTAGAGTAGAGGACGGCGCAGTAGAGTAGAGGGCGGCACAGTAGAGTAGAGGACGGCGCAGTAGAGTAGAGGGCGGCAGAGTACAGTAGAGTAGAGGACAGTGCAGTAGAGTAGAGGGCAATACAGTACAGTAGAGGACGGTGCAGTAGAGTAGAGGGCAGCACAGTAGAGTAGAGGGCGGCACAGTACAGTAGAGGGCGGCACAGTAGAGCAGAGGGCGGCACAGTAGAGCAGAGGGCGGCACAGTAGAGCAGAGGGCAGCACAGTAGAGTAGAGGGCAGTACAGTAGAGGGCAGCACAGTAGAGTAGAGGACAGCACAGTAGAGTAGAGGACAGCACAGTAGAGTAGAGGGTGGCACAGTAGAGTAAAGGGCAGTGCAGTAGAGTAGAGGGCAGTACAGTAGAGTAGAGGGCGGCACAGTAGAGTAGAGGGCAGTACAGTAGAGTAGAGGGCAGTGCAGTACAGTAGAGGGCAGCACAGTAGAGTAGAGGACAGCACAGTAGAGTAGAGGGCAGTACAGTAGAGGGCAGCACAGTACAGTAGAGGGCAGCGCAGTAGAGTGCAGCTCAGTAGAGAAGAGGGCGGCACAGTAGCATAGAGGGCAGTACAGTAGAGTAGAGGGCAGTACAGTAGAGGGCAGCACAGTAGAATAGAGGGCAGCGCAGTAGAGTAGAGGGCAGTGCAGTACAGTAGAGGGCAGCACAGTAGAGTAGAGGACAGCACAGTAGAGTAGAGGGCAGTACAGTAGAGGGCAGCGCAGCAGAGTAGAGGGCAGTACAGCAGAGTAGAGGGCGGCACAGTAGAGTAGAGGGCGGCACAGTAGAGTAGAGGGCAGCGCAGTAGAGTAGAGGACAGCGCAGTAGAGTAGAGGACAGCGCAGTAGAGTAGAGGACAGCGCAGTAGAGTAGAGGGCAGCACAGTAGAGTAGAGGGCGGCGTAGTAGAGTAGAGGGCAGCACAGTAGAGTAGAGGGCGGCACAGTTGAGTAGAGGGGCGGCACAGTAGAGTAGGGGGGCGGCACAGTAGAGTAGAGGGCGGCACAGTAGAGTAGAGGGCGGCACAGTAGAGTAGAGGGCGGCACAGTAGAGTAGAGGGCGGCACAGTAGAGTAGAGGACGGTGCACTAGAGTAGAGGGCGGCACAGTAGAGTAGAGGGCGGCACAGTTGAGTAGAGGGCGGCACAGTTGAGTAGAGGGCGGCACCATTGAGTAGAGGGCGGCACCATTGAGTAGAGGGCGGCGCAGTAGAGGGCGGCGCAGTAGAGTAGAGGGCGGTGCAGTAGAGTAGAGGGCGGCGCAGTAGAGTAGAGGGCGGCGCAGTAGAGTAGAGGGCGGTGCAGTAGAGTAGAGGGCGGGGCAGTAGAGTAGAGGGCGGCGCACTAGAGTAGAGGGCGGCGCAGTAGAGTAGAGGGCGGCGCAGTAGAGTAGAGGGCGGCGCAGTTGAGTAGAGGGCGGCGCAGTAGAGTAGAGGGGCGGCACAGTAGAGTAGAGGGCAGCGCAGTAGAGTAGAGGGGCGGCACAGTAGAGTAGAGGGAAGTACAGTAGAGTAGAGGGTGACACAGTAGAGTAGAGGGTAGCACAGCAGAGTAGAGGGCAGCACAGTAGTGTACTGATTGGTATATTACTGGTTGTCGCTGTGCTTCGATCCAGACACAACAAGACTGACACAAATGAAAGGGAGTTAAATACAATTGCAACAAAACTCTAATTGGCTGGATTTTGTTCCTTGTCATGGGTGTGATTGCTGTCTTCTTTCGGCTGCCCGGACTCTCCAGCAATATCCACGGTTGTGACATGTTCTCCCTGTGACCCTGTGGGTTTCCTCTGAGCACTCCGGTTTCCTTCCACAGTCCGAAGACGTATGTTTGGGTCAGTAAGTGTGGGCATGTCATGTTGGTACTGGAAGCGTGACAACACTTGCAGGCTGCCCTCATACACATCCTTGATCCGTGTAGGTCATTGATACAAACAACGCACTTCACTGTACAGTTTGATGTTACGAGGTACCTGTGACAAATAAATTTCACCTTTAAATCAGTCATCTTTATGAAACCTGTCCAGTTCTATGTCAGTCGGTAGGAATGCACTGCAATGACTGGAAGAGATTTGTTTCCTTCAGGAATGCCTGTGCTCACACTTACTCAGACATCTTCAATTGTCTTTATTTCTCATATCCTTCACATACATGAGGAGTAAAAATCTTTGTGTTACATCCGCCTGAATGTGCAATGTGCAATTTATAGTCATTTGTAATAAATAGTATGTATAATATTTTGTTCAGAATTTTTCAAAAATATTAATTGCAAAACAGTTACTTTCCCCAAGCAGTAAGGCTAAACAACTTCTCCACCCACTAACTCCACCACCACGTTATTATTTCTTGTTAGTCACCTTGTGCAGACCCTAGTGTTACTTTATGGACATACAATCAATTAATGCTCTCTGATGCATTTAAATTTATTGTTTGTTTATTACTGTGCCTTTATCTTTTGTAGATTTTTTGTAGTCTATCAGATCCGGAGTAACAATTATTTTGTTCTCCTTTACACTTGTGTACTGGAAATGACATTAAACAATCTTGAATCTCTCTCCTGAATTGCTGTTACAATGTAATTCCCCTTGCATTCTAGGACACTCTGAATAATATGAAACATCAGTTCTTTGCTCCCGACATTGACTCCTGGTGAGGAGACGCAATCTCCAACATTAAAGCCGCTCAGTTCAAAAGGGAAGGTCTGTAGCTTTGTGTTACCAGAGCAACAAGCTTAGGCACAGAGATGAAAGCTGGCGGCTAATGCACCGGTGCTCTGCACGGGGGCTGTTGAACCTTCTGCGGGTGCTTTGTTAGACAAAACCAGAATCAGTATCAGAGCGTCCCATTCTCTGTTCATGAGGCTGTTTCTCACTGCAGCCTGCCCTGAGTAAACTGCTGCCCATCACATCTCCCCACCATCTTCACAGAGTGAAAGCAACATCCACCATCCAGGTCATGCTCCCTTCTCACTGCTGCCTTCGGGGAGAAGGTGCAGGAGCCTCAGGAACAGTTATTTCCCCTCAACCATTAGGCTCTCCAACCAGAGGGGATAATTTCACTCACCCCATCACTGAAATGTTCCCACAGCTTATGGACCAATTTTCCAGGACCCTGCAACTCATTTTCTCCACACCTATTTACTATTTATTTATTACTATTAGTTGTTATTTTTGTATTTACATTGTCTTCTTTTGCATATTGATTGTGTGTGTGTGAGTGTGTGTGCCTGTGTGTGTGTGTGGTTTCTCCTACTGCATATATTTGTTCGACTGTAAATGCCTGCGAGAACATGAATCTCAGGGTACTATATGGTGACATATACACTACACACTTTGATAATAAATTTACTCTGAACTTTGAAAGAATTGCATTTGTATAGCACCTCTCACCACCTCAAACCAGCCCAAAAGGTTCAGCAGCTTTAGGAGAACTGGGTCCATATGGGGAGGAAGGTTCACTGAGGCAGTGAGGAAGTGTGGAGTCCGTGGAGGGGAGGCTGGTTCACTGAGGCAGTGAGGAAGTGAGGAGTCTGTGGAGGGGAGGCTGGTTTACTGAGGCAATGAGGAAGTGAGGAGTCTGTGGGGGGGAGGCTGGTTTACTGAGGCAGTGAGGAAGTGTGGAGTCTGTGGAGGGGAGGCTGGTTTACTGAGGCAGTGAGGAAGTGTGGAGTCCGTGGAGGGGAGGCTGGTTTACTGAGGCAGTGAGGAAGTGTGGAGTCTGTGGAGGGGAGGCTGGTTTACTGAGGCTGTGAGGAAGTGTGGAGTCTGTGGAGGGGAGGCTGATTTACTGAGGCAGTGAGGAAGTGTGGAGAGCGTGGAGGGGAGGCTGGTTTACTGAGGCAGTGAGGAAGTGTGGAGTCTGTGGAGGGGAGGCTGGTTTACTGAGGCAGTGAGGAAGTGTGGAGTCCGTGGAGGGGAGGCTGGTTTACTGAGGCAGTGAGGAAGTGTGGAGTCTATGGAGGGGAGGCTGGTTTTCTGAGGCAGTGAGGAAGTGTGGAGTCTGTGGAGGGGAGGCTGGTTTACAGAGGCAGTGAGGAAGTGTGGAGTCCATGGAGGGGAGGCTGGTTTACTGAGGCAGTGAGGAAGTGAGGAGTCTGTGGAGGGGAGGCTGGTTTACTGAGGCAGTGAGGAAGTGTGGAGTCTGTGGAGGGGAGGCTGGTTTACTGAGGCAGTGAGGAAGTGAGGAGTCTGTGGAGGGGAGGCTGGTTTACTGAGACAGTGAGGAAGTGAGGAGTCTGTGGAGGGGAGGCTGGTTTACTGAGGCAGTGAGGAAGTGTGGAGTCTCTGGAGGGGAGGCTGGTTTACTGAGGCACTGAGGAAGTGTGGAGTCTCTGGAGGGGAGGCTGGTTTACTGAGGCAGTGAGGAAGTGTGGAGTCTGTGGAGGGGAGGCTGGTTTACTGAGGCAGTGAGGAAGTGTGGAGTCTGTGGAGGGGAGGCTGGTTTACTGAGGCACTGAGGAAGTGTGGAGTCTGTGGAGGGGAGGCTGGTTTACTGAGGCAGTGAGGAAGTGAGGAGTCTGTGGAGGGGAGGCTGGTTTACTGAGGCACTGAGGAACTGTGGAGTCCGTGGAGGGGAGGCTGGTTTACTGAGGCAGTGAGGAAGTGTGGAGTCCGTGGAGGGGAGGCTGGTTTACTGAGGCAGTGAGGAAGTGTGGAGAGCGTGGAGGGGAGGCTGGTTTACTGAGGCAGTGAGGAAGTGTGGAGTCCGTGGAGGGGAGGCTGGTTTACTGAGGCAGTGAGGAAGTGTGGAGTCTGTGGAGGGGAGGCTGGTTTACTGAGGCAGTGAGGAAGTGTGGAGTCTGTGGAGGGGAGGCTGGTTTACTGAGGCAGTGAGGAAGTGTGGAGTCTGTGGAGGGGAGGCTGGTTTACTGAGGCAGTGAGGAAGTGTGGAGAGCGTGGAGGGGAGGCTGGTTTACTGAGGCAGTGAGGAAGTGAGGAGTCTGTGGAGGGGAGGCTGGTTTACTGAGGCAGTGAGGAAGTGTGGAGAGCGTGGAGGGGAGGCTGGTTTACTGAGGCAGTGAGGAAGTGAGGAGTCTGTGGAGGGGAGGCTGGTTTACTGAGGCAGTGAGGAAGTGAGTAGTCCGTGGAGGGGAGGCTGGTTTACTGAGGCAGTGAGGAAGTGAGGAGTCTGTGGAGGGGAGGCTGTTTTACTGAGGCAGTGAGGAAGTGAGGAGTCTGTGGAGGGGAGGCTGGTTTACTGAGGCAGTGAGGAAGTGTGGAGTCCGTGGAGGGGAGGCTGGTTTACTGAGGCAGTGAGGAAGTGTGGAGAGCGGGGAGGGGAGGCTGGTTTACTGAGGCAGTGAGGAAGTGAGGAGTCTGTGGAGGGGAGGCCGGTTTACTGAGGCAGTGAGGAAGTGAGGAGTCCGTGGAGGGGAGGCTGGTTTACTGAGGCAGTGAGGAAGTGTGGAGTCTGTGGAGGGGAGGCTGGTTTACTGAGGCACTGAGGAAGTGTGGAGTCTGTGGAGGGGAGGCTGGTTTACTGAGGCAATGAGGAAGTGTGGAGAGCGTGGAGGGGAGGCTGTTTTACTGAGGCAGTGAGGAAGTGAGGAGTCTGTGGAGGGGAGGCTGGTTTACTGAGGCAGTGAGGAAGTGTGGAGTCCGTGGAGGGGAGGCTGGTTTACTGAGGCAGTGAGGAAGTGTGGAGAGCGTGGAGGGGAGGCTGGTTTACTGAGGCAGTGAGGAAGTGTGGAGTCTGTGGAGGGGAGGCTGGTTTACTGAGGCAGTGAGGAAGTGTGGAGTCTGTGGAGGGGAGGCTGGTTTACTGAGGCAGTGAGGAAGTGTGGAGTCTGTGGAGGGGAGGCTAGTTTACTGAGGCAGTGAGGAAGTGTGGAGAGCGTGGAGGGGAGGCTGGTTTACTGAGGCACTGAGGAAGTGTGGAGTCCGTGGAGGAGAGGCTGGTTTACTGAGGCAGTGAGGAAGTGAGGAGTCTGTGGAGGGGAGGCTGGTTTACTGAGGCAGTGAGGAAGTAAGGAGTCCGTGGAGGGGAGGCTGGTTTACTGAGGCAATGAGGAAGTCAGGAGTCTGTGGAGGGGAGGCTGGTTTACTGAGGCAATGAGGAAGTGTGGAGTCTGTGGAGGGGAGGCTGGTTTACTGAGGCACTGAGAAAGTGTGGAGTCTATGGTGGGGAGGCTGGTTTACTGAGGCAGTGAGGAAGTGTGGAGTCTGTGGAGGGGAGGCTGGTTTACTGAGGCAGTGAGGAAGTGTGGAGTCTGTGGAGGGGAGGCTGGTTTACTGAGGCACTGAGGAAGTGTGGAGTCTGTGGAGGGGAGGCTGGTTTACTGAGACAGTGAGGAAGTGAGGAGTCTGTGGAGGGGAGGCTGGTTTACTGAGGCAGTGAGGAAGTGTGGAGAGCATGGAGGGGAGGCTGGTATACTGAGGCACAGAGGAAGTGTGGAGTCTGTGGAGGGGAGGCTGGTTTACTGAGGCAGTGAGGAAGTGTGGAGAGCGTGGAGGGGAGGCTGGTTTACTGAGGCACAGAGGAAGTGAGGAGTCTGTGGAGGGGAGGCTGGTTTACTGAGGCAGTGAGGAAGTGTGGAGAGCGTGGAGGGGAGGCTGGTTTACTGAGGCACAGAGGAAGTGTGGAGTCTGTGGAGGGGAGTCTGGTTTACTGAGGCACTGAGGAAGTGTGGAGTCTGTGGAGGGGAGGCTGGTTTACTGAGGCAATGAGGAAGTGTGGAGTCCGTAGAGGAGAGGCTGGTTTACTGAGGCAGTGAGGAAGTTAGGAGTCTGTGGAGGGGAGGCTGGTTTACTGAGGCAATGAGGAAGTGTGGAGTCTGTGGAGGGGAGGCTGGTTTACTGAGGCAGTGAGGAAGTGTAGAGTCTGTGGAGGGGAGGCTGGTTTACTGAGGCAGTGAGGAAGTGAGGAGTCTGTGAAGGGGAGGCTGGTTTACTGAGACAGTGAGGAAGTCCGGAGTCTGTGGAGGGGAGGCTGGTTTACTGAGGCAGTGAGGAAGTGAGGAGTCTGTGGAGGGGAGGCTGGTTTACTGAGGCAGTGAGGAAGTGTGGAGAGCGTGGAGGGGAGGCTGGTTTACTGAGGCAGTGAGGAAGTGAGGAGTCTGTGGAGGGGAGGCTGGTTTACTGAGGCAGTGAGGAAGTGTGGAGTCCGTGGAGGGGAGGCTGGTTTACTGAGGCAGTGAGGAAGTGTGGAGAGCGTGGAGGGGAGGCTGGTTTACTGAGGCAGTGAGGAAGTGTGGAGTCTGTGGAGGGGAGGCTGGTTTACTGAGGCAGTGAGGAAGTGAGGAGTCTGTGGAGGGGAGGCTGGTTTACTGAGGCACTGAGGAAGTGTGGAGTCTGTGGAGGGGAGGCTGGTTTACTGAGGCAGTGAGGAAGTGTGGAGTCTGTGGAGGGGAGGCTAGTTTACTGAGGCAGTGAGGAAGTGTGGAGAGCGTGGAGGGGAGGCTGGTTTACTGAGGCACTGAGGAAGTGTGGAGTCTGTGGAGGGGAGGCTGGCTTACTGAGGCAGTGAGGAAGTGTGGAGAGCGTGGAGGAGAGGCTGGTTTACTGAGGCAGTGAGGAAGTGAGGAGTCTGTGGAGGGGAGGCTGGTTTACTGAGGCAGTGAGGAAGTAAGGAGTCCGTGGAGGGGAGGCTGGTTTACTGAGGCAATGAGGAAGTGAGGAGTCTGTGGAGGGGAGGCTGGTTTACTGAGGCACTGAGGAAGTGTGGAGTCCGTGGAGGAGAGGCTGGTTTACTGAGGCAGTGAGGAAGTGAGGAGTCTGTGGAGGGGAGGCTGGTTTACTGAGGCAGTGAGGAAGTAAGGAGTCCGTGGAGGGGAGGCTGGTTTACTGAGGCAATGAGGAAGTGAGGAGTCTGTGGAGGGGAGGCTGGTTTACTGAGGCAATGAGGAAGTGTGGAGTCTGTGGAGGGGAGGCTGGTTTACTGAGGCACTGAGGAAGTGTGGAGTCTATGGAGGGGAGGCTGGTTTACTGAGGCAGTGAGGAAGTGTGGAGTCTGTGGAGGGAGGCTGGTTTACTGAGGCAGTGAGGAAGTGTGGAGTCTGTGGAGGGGAGGCTGGTTTACTGAGACAGTGAGGAAGTGAGGAGTCTGTGGAGGGGAGGCTGGTTTACTGAGGCACAGAGGAAGTGTGGAGTCTGTGGAGTGGTGTCTGGTTTACTGAGGCAGTGAGGAAGTGTGGAGAGCGTGGAGGGGAGGCTGGTTTACTGAGGCATAGAGGAAGTGTGGAGTCTGTGGAGGGGAGTCTGGTTTACTGAGGCACTGAGGAAGTGTGGAGTCTGTGGAGGGGAGGCTGGTTTACTGAGGTATGAGGAAGTGTGGAGTCCGTGGAGGAGAGGCTGGTTTACTGAGGCAGTGAGGAAGTGAGGAGTCTGTGGAGGGGAGGCTGGTTTACTGAGGCAATGAGGAAGTGTGGAGTCTGTGGAGGGGAGGCTGGTTTACTGAGGCAGTGAGGAAGTGTAGAGTCTGTGGAGGGGAGGCTGGTTTACTGAGGCAGTGAGGAAGTGAGGAGTCCGTGGAGGGGAGGCTGGTTTACTGAGGCAGTGAGGAAGTGAGGAGTCTGTGAAGGGGAGGCTGGTTTACTGAGGCAGTGAGGAAGTGAGGTGGAGGGGAGGCTGGTTTACTGAGGCACTGAGGAAGTGTGGAGACCGTGGAGGGGAGGCTGGTTTACTGAGGCAGTGAGGAAGTGTAGAGACTGTGGAGGAGAGGCTGGTTTACTGAGGCAGTGAGGAAGTGTGGAGTCTGTGGAGGGGAGGCTGGTTTACTGAGGCAGTGAGGAAGTGTGGAGTCCGTGGAGGGGAGGCTGGTTTACTGAGACAGTGAGGAAGTGAGGAATCTGTGGAGGAGAGGCTGGTTTACTGAGGCACTGAGGAAGTGAGGAGTCTGTGGAGGAGAGGCTGGTTTACTGAGGCAGTGAGGAAGTGTGGAGTCTGTGGAGGGGAGGCTGGTTTACTGAGGCAGTGAGGAAGTGTGGAGTCTGTGGAGGGGAGGCTGGTTTACTGAGGCAGTGAGGAAGTGTGGAGTCTGTGGAGGGGAGGCTGGTTTACTGAGGCATTGAGGAAGTGTGGAGAGCGTGGAGGGGAGGCTGGTTTACTGAGGCACAGAGGAAGTGAGGAGTCTGTGGAGGGGAGGCTGGTTTACTGAGGCAGTGAGGAAGTGTGGAGAGCGTGGAGGGGAGGCTGGTTTACTGAGGCACAGAGGAAGTGTGGAGTCTGTGGAGGGGAGTCTGGTTTACTGAGGCACTGAGGAAGTGTGGAGTCTGTGGAGGGGAGGCTGGTTTACTGAGGCAATGAGGAAGTGTGGAGTCCGTGGAGGAGAGGCTGGTTTACTGAGGCAGTGAGGAAGTGAGGAGTCTGTGGAGGGGAGGCTGGTTTACTGAGGCAATGAGGAAGTGTGGAGTCTGTGGAGGGGAGGCTGGTTTACTGAGGCAGTGAGGAAGTGTAGAGTCTGTGGAGGGGAGGCTGGTTTACTGAGGCAGTGAGGAAGTCCGGAGTCTGTGGAGGGGAGGCTGGTTTACTGAGGCAGTGAGGAAGTGAGGAGTCTGTGGAGGGGAGGCTGGTTTACTGAGGCACTGAGGAAGTGTGGAGACCGTGGAGGGGAGGCTGGTTTACTGAGGCAGTGAGGAAGTGTAGAGACTGTGGAGGAGAGGCTGGTTTACTGAGGCAGTGAGGAAGTGTGGAGTCTGTGGAGGGGAGGCTGGTTTACTGAGGCAGTGAGGAAGTGAGGAGTCTGTGGAGGGGAGGCTGGTTTACTGAGGCAGTGAGGAAGTGTGGAGAGCGTGGAGGGGAGGCTGGTTTACTGAGGCAGTGAGGAAGTGAGGAGTCTGTGGAGGGGAGGCTGGTTTACTGAGGCAGTGAGGAAGTGTGGAGTCCGTGGAGGGGAGGCTGGTTTACTGAGGCAGTGAGGAAGTGTGGAGTCTCTGGAGGGGAGGCTGGTTTACTGAGGCAGTGAGGAAGTGTGGAGTCTGTGGAGGGGAGGCTGGTTTACTGAGGCAGTGAGGAAGTGAGGAGTCTGTGGAGGGGAGGCTGGTTTACTGAGGCACTGAGGAAGTGTGGAGTCTGTGGAGGGGAGGCTGGTTTACTGAGGCAGTGAGGAAGTGTGGAGTCTGTGGAGGGGAGGCTAGTTTACTGAGGCAGTGAGGAAGTGTGGAGAGCGTGGAGGGGAGGCTGGTTTACTGAGGCACTGAGGAAGTGTGGAGTCTGTGGAGGGGAGGCTGGCTTACTGAGGCAGTGAGGAAGTGTGGAGAGCGTGGAGGGGAGGCTGGTTTACTGAGGCACTGAGGAAGTGTGGAGTCCGTGGAGGAGAGGCTGGTTTACTGAGGCAGTGAGGAAGTGAGGAGTCTGTGGAGGGGAGGCTGGTTTACTGAGGCAGTGAAGAAGTAAGGAGTCCGTGGAGGGGAGGCTGGTTTACTGAGGCAATGAGGAAGTGAGGAGTCTGTGGAGGGGAGGCTGGTTTACTGAGGCAATGAGGAAGTGTGGAGTCTGTGGAGGGGAGGCTGGTTTACTGAGGCACTGAGGAAGTGTGGAGTCTATGGAGGGGAGGCTGGTTTACTGAGGCAGTGAGGAAGTGTGGAGTCTGTGGAGGGAGGCTGGTTTACTGAGGCAGTGAGGAAGTGTGGAGTCTGTGGAGGGGAGGCTGGTTTACTGAGGCACTGAGGAAGTGTGGAGTCTGTGGAGGGGAGGCTGGTTTACTGAGGCAATGAGGAAGTGTGGAGTCTGTGGAGGGAGGCTGGTTTACTGAGACAGTGAGGAAGTGAGGAGTCTGTGGAGGGGAGGCTGGTTTACTGAGGCACTGAGGAAGTGTGGAGAGCGTGGAGGGGAGGCTGGTTTACTGAGGCACAGAGGAAGTGTGGAGTCTGTGGAGGGGTGTCTGGTTTACTGAGGCATTGAGGAAGTGTGGAGAGCGTGGAGGGGAGGCTGGTTTACTGAGGCACAGAGGAAGTGTGGAGTCTGTGGAGGGGAGTCTGGTTTACTGAGGCACTGAGGAAGTGTGGAGTCTGTGGAGGGGAGGCTGGTTTACTGAGGCAATGAGGAAGTGTGGAGTCCGTGGAGGAGAGGCTGGTTTACTGAGGCAGTGAGGAAGTGAGGAGTCTGTGGAGGGGAGGCTGGTTTACTGAGGCAATGAGGAAGTGTGGAGTCTGTGGAGGGGAGGCTGGTTTACTGAGGCAGTGAGGAAGTGTAGAGTCTGTGGAGGGGAGGCTGGTTTACTGAGGCAGTGAGGAAGTGAGGAGTCCGTGGAGGGGAGGCTGGTTTACTGAGGCAGTGAGGAAGTGAGGAGTCTGTGAAGGGGAGGCTGGTTTACTGAGACAGTGAGGAAGTCCGGAGTCTGTGGAGGGGAGGCTGGTTTACTGAGGCAGTGAGGAAGTGAGGAGTCTGTGGAGGGGAGGCTGGTTTACTGAGGCACTGAGGAAGTGTGGAGACCGTGGAGGGGAGGCTGGTTTACTGAGGCAGTGAGGAAGTGTAGAGACTGTGGAGGAGAGGCTGGTTTACTGAGGCAGTGAGGAAGTGTGGAGTCTGTGGAGAGGAGGCTGGTTTACTGAGGCAGTGAGGAAGTGTGGAGTCCGTGGAGGGGAGGCTGGTTTACTGAGACAGTGAGGAAGTGAGGAATCTGTGGAGGAGAGGCTGGTTTACTGAGGCACTGAGGAAGTGAGGAGTCTGTGGAGGAGAGGCTGGTTTACTGAGGCAGTGAGGAAGTGTGGAGTCTGTGGAGGGGAGGCTGGTTTACTGAGGCAGTGAGGAAGTGTGGAGTCTGTGGAGGGGAGGCTGCTTTACTGAGGCAGTGAGGAAGTGAGGAGTCTGTGGAGGGGAGGCTGCTTTACTGAGGCAGTGAGGAAGTGAGGAGTCTGTGGAGGGGAGGCTGGTTTACTGAGGCACTGAGGAAGTGTGGAGTCTGTGGAGGGGAGGCTGGTTTACTGAGGCAGTGAGGAAGTGTGGAGTCTGTGGAGGGGAGGCTAGTTTACTGAGGCAGTGAGGAAGTGTGGAGTCTGTGGAGGGGAGGCTGGTTTACTGAGGCACAGAGGAAGTGTGGAGTCTGTGGAGTGGTGTCTGGTTTACTGAGGCAGTGAGGAAGTGTGGAGAGCGTGGAGGGGAGGCTGGTTTACTGAGGCATAGAGGAAGTGTGGAGTCTGTGGAGGGGAGTCTGGTTTACTGAGGCACTGAGGAAGTGTGGAGTCTGTGGAGGGGAGGCTGGTTTACTGAGGTATGAGGAAGTGTGGAGTCCGTGGAGGAGAGGCTGGTTTACTGAGGCAGTGAGGAAGTGAGGAGTCTGTGGAGGGGAGGCTGGTTTACTGAGGCAATGAGGAAGTGTGGAGTCTGTGGAGGGGAGGCTGGTTTACTGAGGCAGTGAGGAAGTGTAGAGTCTGTGGAGGGGAGGCTGGTTTACTGAGGCAGTGAGGAAGTGAGGAGTCCGTGGAGGGGAGGCTGGTTTACTGAGGCAGTGAGGAAGTGAGGAGTCTGTGAAGGGGAGGCTGGTTTACTGAGGCAGTGAGGAAGTGAGGTGGAGGGGAGGCTGGTTTACTGAGGCACTGAGGAAGTGTGGAGACCGTGGAGGGGAGGCTGGTTTACTGAGGCAGTGAGGAAGTGTAGAGACTGTGGAGGAGAGGCTGGTTTACTGAGGCAGTGAGGAAGTGTGGAGTCTGTGGAGGGGAGGCTGGTTTACTGAGGCAGTGAGGAAGTGTGGAGTCCGTGGAGGGGAGGCTGGTTTACTGAGACAGTGAGGAAGTGAGGAATCTGTGGAGGAGAGGCTGGTTTACTGAGGCACTGAGGAAGTGAGGAGTCTGTGGAGGAGAGGCTGGTTTACTGAGGCAGTGAGGAAGTGTGGAGTCTGTGGAGGGGAGGCTGGTTTACTGAGGCAGTGAGGAAGTGTGGAGTCTGTGGAGGGGAGGCTGGTTTACTGAGGCAGTGAGGAAGTGTGGAGTCTGTGGAGGGGAGGCTGGTTTACTGAGGCATTGAGGAAGTGTGGAGAGCGTGGAGGGGAGGCTGGTTTACTGAGGCACAGAGGAAGTGAGGAGTCTGTGGAGGGGAGGCTGGTTTACTGAGGCAGTGAGGAAGTGTGGAGAGCGTGGAGGGGAGGCTGGTTTACTGAGGCACAGAGGAAGTGTGGAGTCTGTGGAGGGGAGTCTGGTTTACTGAGGCACTGAGGAAGTGTGGAGTCTGTGGAGGGGAGGCTGGTTTACTGAGGCAATGAGGAAGTGTGGAGTCCGTGGAGGAGAGGCTGGTTTACTGAGGCAGTGAGGAAGTGAGGAGTCTGTGGAGGGGAGGCTGGTTTACTGAGGCAATGAGGAAGTGTGGAGTCTGTGGAGGGGAGGCTGGTTTACTGAGGCAGTGAGGAAGTGTAGAGTCTGTGGAGGGCAGGCTGGTTTACTGAGGCAGTGAGGAAGTCCGGAGTCTGTGGAGGGGAGGCTGGTTTACTGAGGCAGTGAGGAAGTGAGGAGTCTGTGGAGGGGAGGCTGGTTTACTGAGGCACTGAGGAAGTGTGGAGACCGTGGAGGGGAGGCTGGTTTACTGAGGCAGTGAGGAAGTGTAGAGACTGTGGAGGAGAGGCTGGTTTACTGAGGCAGTGAGGAAGTGTGGAGTCTGTGGAGGGGAGGCTGGTTTACTGAGGCAGTGAGGAAGTGAGGAGTCTGTGGAGGGGAGGCTGGTTTACTGAGGCAGTGAGGAAGTGTGGAGAGCGTGGAGGGGAGGCTGGTTTACTGAGGCAGTGAGGAAGTGAGGAGTCTGTGGAGGGGAGGCTGGTTTACTGAGGCAGTGAGGAAGTGTGGAGTCCGTGGAGGGGAGGCTGGTTTACTGAGGCAGTGAGGAAGTGTGGAGTCTCTGGAGGGGAGGCTGGTTTACTGAGGCAGTGAGGAAGTGTGGAGTCTGTGGAGGGGAGGCTGGTTTACTGAGGCAGTGAGGAAGTGAGGAGTCTGTGGAGGGGAGGCTGGTTTACTGAGGCACTGAGGAAGTGTGGAGTCTGTGGAGGGGAGGCTGGTTTACTGAGGCAGTGAGGAAGTGTGGAGTCTGTGGAGGGGAGGCTAGTTTACTGAGGCAGTGAGGAAGTGTGGAGAGCGTGGAGGGGAGGCTGGTTTACTGAGGCACTGAGGAAGTGTGGAGTCTGTGGAGGGGAGGCTGGCTTACTGAGGCAGTGAGGAAGTGTGGAGAGCGTGGAGGGGAGGCTGGTTTACTGAGGCACTGAGGAAGTGTGGAGTCCGTGGAGGAGAGGCTGGTTTACTGAGGCAGTGAGGAAGTGAGGAGTCTGTGGAGGGGAGGCTGGTTTACTGAGGCAGTGAAGAAGTAAGGAGTCCGTGGAGGGGAGGCTGGTTTACTGAGGCAATGAGGAAGTGAGGAGTCTGTGGAGGGGAGGCTGGTTTACTGAGGCAATGAGGAAGTGTGGAGTCTGTGGAGGGGAGGCTGGTTTACTGAGGCACTGAGGAAGTGTGGAGTCTATGGAGGGGAGGCTGGTTTACTGAGGCAGTGAGGAAGTGTGGAGTCTGTGGAGGGAGGCTGGTTTACTGAGGCAGTGAGGAAGTGTGGAGTCCGTGGAGGGGAGGCTGGTTTACTGAGACAGTGAGGAAGTGAGGAATCTGTGGAGGAGAGGCTGGTTTACTGAGGCACTGAGGAAGTGAGGAGTCTGTGGAGGAGAGGCTGGTTTACTGAGGCAGTGAGGAAGTGTGGAGTCTGTGGAGGGGAGGCTGGTTTACTGAGGCAGTGAGGAAGTCCGGAGTCTGTGGAGGGGAGGCTGGTTTACTGAGGCAGTGAGGAAGTGAGGAGTCTGTGGAGGGGAGGCTGGTTTACTGAGGCACTGAGGAAGTGTGGAGACCGTGGAGGGGAGGCTGGTTTACTGAGGCAGTGAGGAAGTGTAGAGACTGTGGAGGAGAGGCTGGTTTACTGAGGCAGTGAGGAAGTGTGGAGTCTGTGGAGGGGAGGCTGGTTTACTGAGGCAGGGAGGAAGTGAGGAGTCTGTGGAGGGGAGGCTGGTTTACTGAGGCAGTGAGGAAGTGTGGAGAGCGTGGAGGGGAGGCTGGTTTACTGAGGCAGTGAGGAAGTGAGGAGTCTGTGGAGGGGAGGCTGGTTTACTGAGGCAGTGAGGAAGTGTAGAGACTGTGGAGGAGAGGCTGGTTTACTGAGGCAGTGAGGAAGTGTGGAGTCTGTGGAGGGGAGGCTGGTTTACTGAGGCAGTGAGGAAGTGAGGAGTCTGTGGAGGGGAGGCTGGTTTACTGAGGCAGTGAGGAAGTGTGGAGAGCGTGGAGGGGAGGCTGGTTTACTGAGGCAGTGAGGAAGTGAGGAGTCTGTGGAGGGGAGGCTGGTTTACTGAGGCAGTGAGGAAGTGTGGAGTCCGTGGAGGGGAGGCTGGTTTACTGAGGCAGTGAGGAAGTGTGGAGTCTCTGGAGGGGAGGCTGGTTTACTGAGGCAGTGAGGAAGTGTGGAGTCTGTGGAGGGGAGGCTGGTTTACTGAGGCAGTGAGGAAGTGAGGAGTCTGTGGAGGGGAGGCTGGTTTACTGAGGCACTGAGGAAGTGTGGAGTCTGTGGAGGGGAGGCTGGTTTACTGAGGCAGTGAGGAAGTGTGGAGTCTGTGGAGGGGAGGCTAGTTTACTGAGGCAGTGAGGAAGTGTGGAGAGCGTGGAGGGGAGGCTGGTTTACTGAGGCACTGAGGAAGTGTGGAGTCTGTGGAGGGGAGGCTGGCTTACTGAGGCAGTGAGGAAGTGTGGAGAGCGTGGAGGGGAGGCTGGTTTACTGAGGCACTGAGGAAGTGTGGAGTCCGTGGAGGAGAGGCTGGTTTACTGAGGCAGTGAGGAAGTGAAGAGTCTGTGGAGGGGAGGCTGGTTTACTGAGGCAGTGAAGAAGTAAGGAGTCCGTGGAGGGGAGGCTGGTTTACTGAGGCAATGAGGAAGTGAGGAGTCTGTGGAGGGGAGGCTGGTTTACTGAGGCAATGAGGAAGTGTGGAGTCTGTGGAGGGGAGGCTGGTTTACTGAGGCACTGAGGAAGTGTGGAGTCTATGGAGGGGAGGCTGGTTTACTGAGGCAGTGAGGAAGTGAGGAGTCTGTGGAGGGGAGGCTGGTTTACTGAGGCAGTGAAGAAGTAAGGAGTCCGTGGAGGGGAGGCTGGTTTACTGAGGCAATGAGGAAGTGAGGAGTCTGTGGAGGGGAGGCTGGTTTACTGAGGCAATGAGGAAGTGTGGAGTCTGTGGAGGGGAGGCTGGTTTACTGAGGCACTGAGGAAGTGTGGAGTCTATGGAGGGGAGGCTGGTTTACTGAGGCAGTGAGGAAGTGTGGAGTCTGTGGAGGGAGGCTGGTTTACTGAGGCAGTGAGGAAGTGTGGAGTCTGTGGAGGGGAGGCTGGTTTACTGAGGCACTGAGGAAGTGTGGAGTCTGTGGAGGGGAGGCTGGTTTACTGAGGCAATGAGGAAGTGTGGAGTCTGTGGAGGGAGGCTGGTTTACTGAGACAGTGAGGAAGTGAGGAGTCTGTGGAGGGGAGGCTGGTTTACTGAGGCACTGAGGAAGTGTGGAGAGCGTGGAGGGGAGGCTGGTTTACTGAGGAACAGAGGAAGTGTGGAGTCTGTGGAGGGGTGTCTGGTTTACTGAGGCATTGAGGAAGTGTGGAGAGCGTGGAGGGGAGGCTGGTTTACTGAGGCACAGAGGAAGTGTGGAGTCTGTGGAGGGGAGTCTGGTTTACTGAGGCACTGAGGAAGTGTGGAGTCTGTGGAGGGGAGGCTGGTTTACTGAGGCAATGAGGAAGTGTGGAGTCCGTGGAGGAGAGGCTGGTTTACTGAGGCAGTGAGGAAGTGAGGAGTCTGTGGAGGGGAGGCTGGTTTACTGAGGCAATGAGGAAGTGTGGAGTCTGTGGAGGGGAGGCTGGTTTACTGAGGCAGTGAGGAAGTGTAGAGTCTGTGGAGGGGAGGCTGGTTTACTGAGGCAGTGAGGAAGTGAGGAGTCCGTGGAGGGGAGGCTGGTTTACTGAGGCAGTGAGGAAGTGAGGAGTCTGTGAAGGGGAGGCTGGTTTACTGAGACAGTGAGGAAGTCCGGAGTCTGTGGAGGGGAGGCTGGTTTACTGAGGCAGTGAGGAAGTGAGGAGTCTGTGGAGGGGAGGCTGGTTTACTGAGGCACTGAGGAAGTGTGGAGACCGTGGAGGGGAGGCTGGTTTACTGAGGCAGTGAGGAAGTGTAGAGACTGTGGAGGAGAGGCTGGTTTACTGAGGCAGTGAGGAAGTGTGGAGTCTGTGGAGAGGAGGCTGGTTTACTGAGGCAGTGAGGAAGTGTGGAGTCCGTGGAGGGGAGGCTGGTTTACTGAGACAGTGAGGAAGTGAGGAATCTGTGGAGGAGAGGCTGGTTTACTGAGGCACTGAGGAAGTGAGGAGTCTGTGGAGGAGAGGCTGGTTTACTGAGGCAGTGAGGAAGTGTGGAGTCTGTGGAGGGGAGGCTGGTTTACTGAGGCAGTGAGGAAGTGTGGAGTCTGTGGAGGGGAGGCTGCTTTACTGAGGCAGTGAGGAAGTGAGGAGTCTGTGGAGGGGAGGCTGCTTTACTGAGGCAGTGAGGAAGTGTGGAGTCTGTGGAGGGGAGGCTGGTTTACTGAGGTAGTGAGGAAGTGTGGAGTCTGTGGAGGGGAGGCTGTTTTACTGAGGCAGTGAGGAAGTGTGGAGTCTGTGGAGGGGAGGCTGGTTTACTGAGGCAGTGAGGAAGTGAGGAGTCTGTGGAGGGGAGGCTGGTTTACTGAGGCAGTGAGGAAGTGTGGAGTCCGTGGAGGGGAGGCTGGTTTACTGAGGCAGTGAGGAAGTGTGGAGTCTCTGGAGGGGAGGCTGGTTTACTGAGGCAGTGAGGAAGTGTGGAGTCTGTGGAGGGGAGGCTGGTTTACTGAGGCAGTGAGGAAGTGAGGAGTCTGTGGAGGGGAGGCTGGTTTACTGAGGCACTGAGGAAGTGTGGAGTCTGTGGAGGGGAGGCTGGTTTACTGAGGCAGTGAGGAAGTGTGGAGTCTGTGGAGGGGAGGCTAGTTTACTGAGGCAGTGAGGAAGTGTGGAGAGCGTGGAGGGGAGGCTGGTTTACTGAGGCACTGAGGAAGTGTGGAGTCTGTGGAGGGGAGGCTGGCTTACTGAGGCAGTGAGGAAGTGTGGAGAGCGTGGAGGGGAGGCTGTTTTACTGAGGCAGTGAGGAAGTGTGGAGTCTGTGGAGGGGAGGCTGGTTTACTGAGGCAGTGAGGAAGTGAGGAGTCTGTGGAGGGGAGGCTGGTTTACTGAGGCAGTGAGGAAGTGTGGAGTCCGTGGAGGGGAGGCTGGTTTACTGAGGCAGTGAGGAAGTGTGGAGTCTCTGGAGGGGAGGCTGGTTTACTGAGGCAGTGAGGAAGTGTGGAGTCTGTGGAGGGGAGTCTGGTTTACTGAGGCAGTGAGGAAGTGAGGAGTCTGTGGAGGGGAGGCTGGTTTACTGAGGCACTGAGGAAGTGTGGAGTCTGTGGAGGGGAGGCTGGTTTACTGAGGCAGTGAGGAAGTGTGGAGTCTGTGGAGGGGAGGCTAGTTTACTGAGGCAGTGAGGAAGTGTGGAGAGCGTGGAGGGGAGGCTGGTTTACTGAGGCACTGAGGAAGTGTGGAGTCTGTGGAGGGGAGGCTGGCTTACTGAGGCAGTGAGGAAGTGTGGAGAGCGTGGAGGGGAGGCTGGTTTACTGAGGCACTGAGGAAGTGTGGAGTCCGTGGAGGAGAGGCTGGTTTACTGAGGCAGTGAGGAAGTGAGGAGTCTGTGGAGGGGAGGCTGGTTTACTGAGGCAGTGAAGAAGTAAGGAGTCCGTGGAGGGGAGGCTGGTTTACTGAGGCAATGAGGAAGTGAGGAGTCTGTGGAGGGGAGGCTGGTTTACTGAGGCAATGAGGAAGTGTGGAGTCTGTGGAGGGGAGGCTGGTTTACTGAGGCACTGAGGAAGTGTGGAGTCTATGGAGGGGAGGCTGGTTTACTGAGGCAGTGAGGAAGTGAGGAGTCTGTGGAGGGGAGGCTGGTTTACTGAGGCAGTGAGGAAGTGTGGAGTCCGTGGAGGGGAGGCTGGTTTACTGAGGCAGTGAGGAAGTGTGGAGTCTCTGGAGGGGAGGCTGGTTTACTGAGGCAGTGAGGAAGTGTGGAGTCTGTGGAGGGGAGGCTGGTTTACTGAGGCAGTGAGGAAGTGAGGAGTCTGTGGAGGGGAGGCTGGTTTACTGAGGCACTGAGGAAGTGTGGAGTCTGTGGAGGGGAGGCTGGTTTACTGAGGCAGTGAGGAAGTGTGGAGTCTGTGGAGGGGAGGCTAGTTTACTGAGGCAGTGAGGAAGTGTGGAGAGCGTGGAGGGGAGGCTGGTTTACTGAGGCACTGAGGAAGTGTGGAGTCTGTGGAGGGGAGGCTGGCTTACTGAGGCAGTGAGGAAGTGTGGAGAGCGTGGAGGGGAGGCTGGTTTACTGAGGCACTGAGGAAGTGTGGAGTCCGTGGAGGAGAGGCTGGTTTACTGAGGCAGTGAGGAAGTGAGGAGTCTGTGGAGGGGAGGCTGGTTTACTGAGGCAGTGAAGAAGTAAGGAGTCCGTGGAGGGGAGGCTGGTTTACTGAGGCAATGAGGAAGTGAGGAGTCTGTGGAGGGGAGGCTGGTTTACTGAGGCAATGAGGAAGTGTGGAGTCTGTGGAGGGGAGGCTGGTTTACTGAGGCACTGAGGAAGTGTGGAGTCTATGGAGGGGAGGCTGGTTTACTGAGGCAGTGAGGAAGTGTGGAGTCTGTGGAGGGAGGCTGGTTTACTGAGGCAGTGAGGAAGTGTGGAGTCTGTGGAGGGGAGGCTGGTTTACTGAGGCACTGAGGAAGTGTGGAGTCTGTGGAGGGGAGGCTGGTTTACTGAGGCAATGAGGAAGTGTGGAGTCCGTGGAGGGGAGGCCGGTTTACTGAGACAGTGAGGAAGTGAGGAGTCTGTGGAGGGGAGGCTGGTTTACTGAGGCACTGAGGAAGTGTGGAGAGCGTGGAGGGGAGGCTGGTTTACTGAGGCACAGAGGAAGTGTGGAGTCTGTGGAGGGGTGTCTGGTTTACTGAGGCATTGAGGAAGTGTGGAGAGCGTGGAGGGGAGGCTGGTTTACTGAGGCACAGAGGAAGTGTGGAGTCTGTGGAGGGGAGTCTGGTTTACTGAGGCACTGAGGAAGTGTGGAGTCTGTGGAGGGGAGGCTGGTTTACTGAGGCAATGAGGAAGTGTGGAGTCCGTGGAGGAGAGGCTGGTTTACTGAGGCAGTGAGGAAGTGAGGAGTCTGTGGAGGGGAGGCTGGTTTACTGAGGCAATGAGGAAGTGTGGAGTCTGTGGAGGGGAGGCTGGTTTACTGAGGCAGTGAGGAAGTGTAGAGTCTGTGGAGGGGCGGCTGGTTTTCTGAGGCAGTGAGGAAGTGAGGAGTCCGTGGAGGGGAGGCTGGTTTACTGAGGCAGTGAGGAAGTGAGGAGTCTGTGAAGGGGAGGCTGGTTTACTGAGACAGTGAGGAAGTCCGGAGTCTGTGGAGGGGAGGCTGGTTTACTGAGGCAGTGAGGAAGTGAGGAGTCTGTGGAGGGGAGGCTGGTTTACTGAGGCACTGAGGAAGTGTGGAGACCGTGGAGGGGAGGCTGGTTTACTGAGGCAGTGAGGAAGTGTAGAGACTGTGGAGGAGAGGCTGGTTTACTGAGGCAGTGAGGAAGTGTGGAGTCTGTGGAGGGGAGGCTGGTTTACTGAGGCAGTGAGGAAGTGTGGAGTCCGTGGAGGGGAGGCTGGTTTACTGAGACAGTGAGGAAGTGAGGAATCTGTGGAGGAGAGGCTGGTTTACTGAGGCACTGAGGAAGTGAGGAGTCTGTGGAGGAGAGGCTGGTTTACTGAGGCAGTGAGGAAGTGTGGAGTCTGTGGAGGGGAGGCTGGTTTACTGAGGCAGTGAGGAAGTGTGGAGTCTGTGGAGGGGAGGCTGCTTTACTGAGGCAGTGAGGAAGTGAGGAGTCTGTGGAGGGGAGGCTGCTTTACTGAGGCAGTGAGGAAGTGTGGAGTCTGTGGAGGGGAGGCTGGTTTACTGAGGTAGTGAGGAAGTGTGGAGTCTGTGGAGGGGAGGCTGTTTTACTGAGGCAGTGAGGAAGTGTGGAGTCTGTGGAGGGGAGGCTGGTTTACTGAGGCAGTGAGGAAGTGTGGAGTCTGTGGAGGGGAGGCTGCTTTACTGAGGCAGTGAGGAAGTGTGGAGTCTGTGGAGGGGAGGCTGGTTTACTGAGGTAGTGAGGAAGTGTGGAGTCTGTGGAGGGGAGGCTGTTTTACTGAGGCAGTGAGGAAGTGTGGAGTCTGTGGAGGGGAGGCTGGTTTACTGAGGCAGTGAGGAAGTGTGGAGTCTGTGGAGGGGAGGCTGGTTTACTGAGGCAGTGAGGAAGTGTGGAGTCTGTGGAGGGGAGGCTGCTTTACTGAGGCAGTGAGGAAGTGTGGAGTCTGTGGAGGGGAGGCTGGTTTACTGAGGTAGTGAGGAAGTGTGGAGTCTTTGGAGGGGAGGCTGTTTTACTGAGGCAGTGAGGAAGTGTGGAGTCTGTGGACGGGAGGCTGGTTTACTGAGGCAGTGAGGAAGTGAGGAGTCTGTGGAGGGGAGGCTGCTTTACTGAGGCAGTGAGGAAGTGTAGAGTCCGTGGAGGGGAGGCTATTTCCAGTGATGTGCTGAGCTGTGTTCAAGGTTCAAAGTACGGGCTCTGTAGTTCCTTGCATCCGTAAACAGTTCAGATGCCGTACCGCACTGTGGTGCACCCAGATAGGATGCTTTCCACGGGGCATCTGTGAAAATTAGGATTTGCATAGACACTGCTACAGTGTAAGAAATGAATGCAAGAGATTAAGTGTGTTTGGGATCCATATCATTGGCCTCTGGACACCAAGGAAGGGATGAGGGAGCAGTCATGCTTTCCAGCATGGTAGTGTAGCGGCCAGTGCAAAGCTTTAGTGCACCAGGCACAAGATCGGGGTTGAAACCACACGGGTTTCCAAAGATGTACCAATTCGGGTTAGGGTTAGTAAGTTGTGGCCGTGCTTTGTTGGCGTTGGAAGCATGGCACCATTCACACGTTACAGATCAGGGTTCAATTCCCGCTGCAGTCGGTAAGGAGGTTGTACGTTCTTCCTGTGACTGCGCGGTGTTCCTACGAGTGCTCCCGCATTCCAACGACATACAGGTTAGGGTTAGTAAGTTGTGAGGATGATATGCTGGCGCCAGAAACATGGTGACTCTTACACACATCCTCGGACTTAGTAGTCAGTGACACAAATGGTGCATTTCGCTGTATGTTTCAATGTCCTGATGAACGTTTGACAAATAAAGCTCATCTTTCATCTTTTAGCATCAAGAGGCCTTTTGTTCCTGCCACTAACTAGATCACAGTATGGAGAGGAAAGATTTAAAGAGGTGTGGGTCAAAGGCAAGCAACTGGGAATAGCTCAGGTAGGACACTGGGTCAGCATGAATGATTGGGCTGAAGGGCCTGTTTTGCACGATGTGTAGCTCTGTGACATTATCTTGTACCGCAGCACCATTTTCACATAGTCACACCAATCCCAGTCCTGCACCACAATCGACAGAAGATTTGTGTCCATGTTTGGTACAGTGGGAATGACTGACAGCTTAGACTCTGGAATAAAGAGGGGGTTGGTACTGGTTTAATCGGAGTAAACCAGGAGCCTGAATCCAGGTTAACCCCTTGAACGCTGAGTGGGATTGAGATAGAGTCACAAAGGTATACGGTACAGAGAAAGGCCTATCAGTCAACAATCACATTACACTAATCTGACACACTCCACGTTCCAGTCAACTGCACCACAACCATCACGTTCTGCCACCTACATAGAGCCTACAGCACAGAACCAGGCCCTTCAGCCCATCTAGTCCATGCCCAACTATTTATTTGTCACAACCCGTCCATCAGGACCATAGCCCTCCATACCCCTCCCATCCATGTACTTATCCAGATTTCTCTTACATGTTGAAATCAACCCTGCACCCACCACCTCTGCCAGCAGCTCGTCCCACACTCTCAGCACCCTCTGAGTGAAGGAGTGGGGGGATTGACAGTGGACATTTAACCTGGCTACATGCATATCTTTGGGGTGAGGGACCCTGAACCCCAGCCAGTAGCAGGGAGAATGAGCAAAGACCAAACAGGGAGTGCCGGAGGTCAGGATCAAACCGAGGTCTCTGGCTCTACCCCTTGCACCACTCTGCTGCCCTGAAGTACATCAGTTTCTGAGCTAGTGCACTGTCCCAGAGCGTCTTCCACACTGCACCAGGAAAGCTGAGCTACGCACGTGTGTTTACACTACGCAGGATCAGGAAAAGCTACAGTATGTTGTAAACTCAGCCATCACGGGCTCTAACCTCCCCAGCAACAGGGACGTCTTCAAAGGGTGATGCCTCAAAAAGGTGGCATCCATTATAAGAACCCCCATCACCCAGGACATGCCCTCTTCTCATTGCTACCGTCAGGAGGGAGGTACAGGAGCCTGAAGACACACATTCAACATTTCAGGAACAGCTTCTTCTCCTCTGCCATCAGATTTCTGAATGGACATTGAACCCATGTACACTACCTCAGTATCTTTGCTCACCTTTTCTGCTGCTTATATGTACATCTCATCATCGTCATCATCTGCCGTGTCATCTGATGTGGGTGATCTAGGTTTTTTCCATGGCCATCATTGTTATTGACAAATTTTTCCACAGAAACAGTTTACCATTGTCTTCTCCAGGGCAGTACCTTTACAAGACAGTTTACCCCAGCCATTATCAATATTCTTCAGAGATTGTCTACCTGGCTTCGGTGGTCACATAATGATATGCACCAGCTGCTCCCATGGCTTCACGTGACTCTGATCGAGGGGAAGGGTGGCTAAGCAGGTGCTACACCTTGCCCTAGGGTGACCTGCAGGCTAGTGGAGGGAAGGAGCACCTCACACCTCCTTTGATAGAGATGTATCTCCACCCCACCACCACTCTATCTTGGCCTGTTAATATTTGATAGGTTTTAATGAGATCCCACTCCCACCCCCTCATTCTTCTAAACTCCAGCAAGCGCAGGCACAGAGCCATCAAACACTCCTCCTACATTAACCCTTTCATTTCTGGGTTCATTCTCGCAAACCTCCTCTGGAATCTCTCCATAGCCAGCACAACTTTTCTTGGATAAAGGACTCAAAGCTGCTCACAATACTCCAAGTGCGGTCTTTACCTTATAAAGCTTCAGCATCACATCCTTGCTTTTGTATTCAGATCTTCTCGAAATTAACGCAAACATTGCTTCCTCACCAGCAACTCAACTTTAGGGAATTCTGCATCCCAAGTCACTCCGATTTCTGAATTTATTCCTCTTTCAGAAACTAGTTTACACCTTTATTCCTTCTACTAAAGTGCATGACCATACACTTATGAGTAGATTGGATAGGTATATGGATGAGAGGGGTACAGGAGGCAATGCTCCAGGTGTCACGATGAGCACTGTCAGATGTGGAGGAATGGCAGACTCTGTCACGATGAGCACTGGCAGATGTGGAGGAATGGCAGACTCTGTCACGATGAGCACTGTCAGATGTGGAGGAACGGCAGACTCTGTCACGGAAAGCACTGGCAATGACTGAACCCAGGTGTGGAGGAATGGCAGAGAAGGACACAAGAGCTCGTTCTCATAAGAATACCAACAGAGCATCAGTGGCACAACTGAACGACACCACAAGACAAATCTTTCTAAACCCACAGGGATTGTGCCAAACAAGAGTCCGTTTTAAATTATCATAGAGTGCAGAAAACCCACGTCAGTCACAATTACCTTGGCAAGACTGAACAGAAAGCACGGGGCTTAACGATGCCACTTAAGACAACAATTAGTAAATACAGCTGCTCAAGAAATCTGGACCAGTGCTCCAGGACTCGCTGCAGAATCCCACAGGGCTCATAACACCAGGTGCAGGTAGATGGGACTGATGCTCAAAAGCTCAAAGTAAAATTATTATCAAAGTACATATATGTCACCCTAAACAAACAACCCTGAGATTCATTTTCTTGTAGGCATTTGCAGTAAAAACAAAAATAAAACAACAAAAAAGCTAAATAATATTAATAAATAAATAAGCAATACATCTCAAGAACATGAGAGGAAGAGTCATTGAAAGTGGGTCCATAGATTGGGGAAATAGTTCAGTAGATGAGGCTGGTTATGGACTAGATGGGCCAAAGGGTCTGCTTCTGTGCTTTAGTGGTTGTTAAGTCTGTGAGTGTTGTGAACATTTGTGCCGCCTAATAAGCGACCCAAAGCTGGCATAATCTAGTCAAGTTCATGAAACCGTCCGACTCTTGGAGGGTACCCCAGACATCCCAATTCAAAACTCCAATCACTTCCTGTTTGTGACTGAGTTACCCTGGCAACCGGCCCAAAGCCGCACAGCATCACCCCGATAATTGGCAGCAGATGCTTCCTTGACCCTTGTTCGAGAGAACCTGGAAGCATTTATTCTCTCAAGAAAGATGTTTAGTTGAGTGAAGCAGTGTGTGGCTGGTACGTTTGGATGGTGGAAAATGATGAATATGACTGCTGAAAGGTCTGAAAGCTTTTTCCTGTGTCCTTCCTTCCTTCGTATTAGATTACTGGTTAACAGACTTCCTGACCGACCTCAATATTTGTTTCTTATTTGAACTTTGAGAGTGAGGCTCATCATGGGTGGTTGTGGGCCCTGCCGTAAACCAGAGACTCTCTGATCGGAGGGACTGCAGGTTCAGCAGCAGCCCACAGACCCCGGCACGTACTCCACCAACTCTCGCTACGGCTGGAAGCTTCTGGCATAGAACACTGCAGGCCCTTCGGTCCACAAGGTTCTGTTGACCTTTTAACCTCCTCGAAGATTAATTTGCGCCACTGCAGTGCAGCGGTCAGTGCTACGCTATTACAGTTGGGCTACAGAGTCCAGTTCCAGCTCTGTCTGTAAGGAATTGTATGTCCTTCCCTCGTGTTTCCTCCAGGTGCTCCGGTTTCCTCCCACAGTCCAAATGCGTAGTGGTTAGGAGGTTAATTGGTCATTGTAAATTGTCCCATGATTAGGCTAGGGTTAAATAGGTGGGCTTCTGAGTGGCGCTGATCATTGGGCCAGAAGGACCTGTTCTGCACTGTATCCACAAATAAATAAATAAAATTTCCCTCCTACAAAGCCCTCCAGTTTCTATCATCCATGTGCCTTTCTCAGAGTTTCTTTCACAGTTCCTAATGCGGCTGCCTCTACCAGCACCTCTGGCAGTACATTCCACTCACTCATCGATTGCACTCTATTTCTGATACCCCTGCACTTCCCTCCATTCAACGCACAATTACACCCCTTCATATTAGCCATTTCCTCACTGGGAAAAAGTCTCTGGCTATCCATTCAGTCTTACACATCTCTATCAACTCACCTCTCCTCCTTCTTCGCTGCAAAGAGAAAAATCCCAGTTCGCTCAGCCTATCCTCAGAAGACATTCTCTCTAAGGGAAATCAGCTCATGGCTACAGGAGTCTGACATCCAAAGTGTGATGACCACATCTTGTGCCATCACCTAACCATTCCTTAAACTTCAGAAAACTGGCTTCCATCATCAAGGGCCCCCACCATCCGAGATGTGCCCTCTTCTCATTGCTAGCATCAGGAAGGAGGGACAGGAGCCTGAAGGCACACACTCAGCGCCTCAGGAACAGCTTCTTCCCCTCTGCCATCTGATTTCCGAGCTGATATTGAACCCATGAACACTACCTCACTACTTTTTTGTTTCTGTTTTTGCTTATTTAATTTAACTATTTAATATACATATATACACTTACTGTAATTTACATTTCTTTTTGTCTATTTATCATGTATAGTATTGTACTGCTGCTGCAAAGACAATAAATTTCACAACAGATTCTAGTGATATTAAACCTGATTCTGATTCTGATTCAGTGTCACCAGCACCACAGTTACTATTTGCAGGATGTTCAATGCCAAACAAGATTTTGTTTATTCATTTGACTTTTTATGTTTCAAACTTTTCTTACTTGTATAATTTTGTTTCATTTATATGAAAGTTATGTTTTTCTTGTGACCTGCTTATCTGATGCTCCGTGCCTGTGGTGCTGCAAGTAAGTTTTCCGCTGCAGAAGACAGAAAACTGGATTTGGACTTTGGAGACACGCCACTCACCCCTTTCTCTTACTCCAGCACTGAAACAGAGTACCAGCAGTGCGTTCTGTCTACGGGATGCACTGCAGCAACTCAACAAGACTCCTCAGACAGCAACTTCCAGCAACTCGTTCAGTAAAGATGGAAGATCACATGCATGTCGAAGCATTGAAGCGTACAGTGAAATGTGTCGATTTGCGATGTGCTGGGGGCAGTCCGCAAATGTCGCCCTGCTTCCGGCGCCGACGTAGCACGCTCACAACTTACTAACTCTAATCATACGTAGGAGGAAACTGGAGCACCCAGAAGAAGTTAATGTGGTCATGACGAGAACATACAAACTCCTTACAGACGGTGGTGGAAGCTGAACCCAGGTGACTGATGCTGTTTAGCATTAGACTAGCTACTACACTATTGTGTCCAGAAATGAGTTCTGATGAAGAGTTGCAGCTTGGAAGTTCGACTGTTTGTTCCCCTCCATGGATGCTGCCTGGTCTGCTGAGTTCCTCCAGCACTTTGTGTGTATTACACTAGAATTCCAGTATCTGCAGAATATTTTGTGTTAATGCAGATTATGTAAATTCTGATGAAATATTATTGGCACAAAACCAGCTCTGTTTCTCTCCCCACAGATGCTGCCTGGCCAGCTGAATATTTCCCAGCTTTCTCTGTGTTTATTTCAGGTTTCCAGCATGTGCAGAATTTGCCCCTTGGATCTTCTGTACACCAATTGAGCCAACTGAGGAATGCTGGTGAACACTGTAGTTCAGTGCTGGTCTCTACTCTCATCTCTTTTCTAAAGGGCCGTCCTTCCAATCTGAAGCTGCTCCTTCTAATTCTAAACCAGGGGCTGCCAACCTGGGGTCGACAGACCCCTCGGTTAATGGTAAGGGTCCATGGCATAAAAAAGATTGGGAATCTTTGTCCTAGACTCTCCCACCTTTGGAATCATCCTCTCCAATTCCACTCGGTCTAGCCTTTTTAGTATCCAGAAGGTTTGAGAGAGATTCCCCCCCACCCTGCCTCTTCCTTCTAATCTCCAGCAAGTACAGGCCCAAAGCTATCAAACACTCCTCCTACATTAACCTTTCTATTCCAGCAAGCATTCTAGTAAATCTCCTTGGGACCTTCTCCAGGACCAGCTCATCCTTCCTTAGATACAGCCCACAAAATTGCTGACATTACTCCAGATGCAGAATGGGAGAGTCCCCCATGAGATCAGAGGATGTGAAACTGAGATCTCACAGTTCCCAATGGCCCAGGCAAGGGGGAATGCAAAGAGCAGTCACTCGATTACTGTTGGTAATGTGGGCAGTAGCTGCAACAACAAGCTGAGGAAAGAGAGAGAAGCTTTAGGACAATGAGTTCAAGGAAACGCAATGTTTTAGGCTTCTGTCAGCCCAGACACACTCAACAGGAAATTAGTCGTAGTGAGAGGCAGAGAAGGAAGAGAAGGGTTTTATTAAAACTTGGATCAGGTTTGCAAGCGGCCAGTCCATTTATGGATTGAGTCTCTGTTAGCTGGAGAAGACAAAAACACCAAGAAAGCAGACCCAGTGAGAACGCAGAGGAGACGGGTGACACGAAATGCCAACGTGATGGCGCCTGTACACTGGGTGGAAGATCCATTCAAACGTATCGTATTTCCAAAGATCACTCATAGCTCCAAATGCATATATATCACCATACAGTATGCTACCCTGAGATGAACTCTTCCACGGGCATTCACAGTAAGCCAACGATATAGAATAGAATCAATGAAAAACAGCACATAACAGAGATGGACAAAAAAAAACAATGTGCAAAAGACAACAAGCTGTGTGAATACAGAAAGAATAAATAAATAAACAATAAATATCAAGAACATGAGTAATAGAGTCCTTAGAAGTGAGACAATAGGTTGTAGAATCAATGCAGTGTTGAGGTGAGTGAAGTTCAGGAAACTAATAGTTGAGGGGTAGTAACTGTTCCTAAACCTGGTGGTGTGGCTCCTGAGGCTCCTGTACCTCCTTCCTGATAGTAACAGTGAGAAGAGTGTGTGGCCTGGACAGTGAGGTACTGACTAATGGATGCTGCTTTCCTGTGACAGCGCTCCTTCGATATCAAATAGCCATTTGCATCAGATCATTTTTCCAAAGATGATTTAAATAAATGGGCTAAACTTCAAATGGAGCCGCAAATCAAAATATAAGTTTTTATATGCCGCATGAGGTGATTAATGGATTAATAAGAGAGGTAACTTGGTAAATTTATTTATTATTGTACTGAGATCCAGTGAAGAGCTTGCCTGGCACACCGTTCACACAGATCAGACCGTTCCACCGTGCACGGAGGTAGAACAAGGTACAGTAACAATGCAGAATAAAGTGTGACAGCCACAGAGAGAGTACAGTGCAGGCAGGTAGTAAGATGCAAGGGCGATAATGTCAGGGAATATGTTCAGATCTTTGGACTGAAGGGGAGTTGAGGACTGCGGGGAACGGGTGAAGAAATGGTAGTGACCAGGGTAGGCGGGGTCTTTGATTAATCGCTCGTGTGTTTGTTATATGCTGCGTCGTGTGGTGTGGACGATCATGGTCTTTATGATATGATAGTTCTTGGCAAATTTTTCTGCAGAAGTGGTAGTCAGTGTCTTTACAAGACGGGTGACCCCAGCCATTGCTCCCATGGCTTCACATGCCCCTGTCGGGAGGGAGAGGGGCTAAGCAGGTGCTACATCTTGCCCTATGGTGATTTGCAAGCTAGCAGAGGGAAGGAACACTTTACACCTCCCTGGGTAGAGATGGATCTCCACGTTGCCACCCGAATGTAATTATTCTGGCTGTTTTACCGAGGCAGTGAGAAGTGCAGACAGCGTCCATGGAGGGGAGGCAAGTTTCCGGGATGTGCTCAGCTGTGTCCACCACTCTCTGCTGTTTCTAACAGTCACCAGTTGCTATACCGAGCTGTGATGCATCAAGACAGCACACACAAAATACTGTCCAGTCCAGTCCTGCTGAAGTATTTTGGCCCGAAACCTGGACTGTACTTTTTCCACAGATGCTGCCTAGCCTGCTGAGCTCCTCCAGCATTTGTGTGTGTTGCTCGGATTTCCAACATCTGCAGAGTTTCTCTTGTCTCTGCATCTGGATAGACTGCTTTCAACGGTGCATTGAGATAAATCGGTAAGGGTCGACAGGGTCAAAATGATGTGGATGTGACTGCATTATTATAAAAACTGGGCACAGTCTCTTCTAGCCATGCCTCTTAACTCGCAGCAGCCCCGTAACTAGATTCAACAATTTCCTCAGTTCGAAGAACCATGTGTGGGTCATACTGAACACATTAACTGTTTACCCCATCCTCGGTCATTTTCCAGTTTGATATCCCTCCCGTTTCTCCTGCGGATTTTGGTGATCTCTGAGCATCATCTTGACATTGTTTTGACATGGGGGCTTCAATCTCAGGCCAGATGTGGTCCCACCTGGATTGGCTACAGGAATGCTGAGGAATTCAAAGCCTAATTAGTTAATGAGCCACCTCTGGACCAAAGATGACGGCCAGTCCTGGGGTGAGAGGACTGTGTATATGCGTGGGTGGGTGGGAGGGAGGGAGGAATGGGGCTTGTTGTGCTGTTGCTTTTCGTGTTCTGTTTTGCTGCATCTGTTCAGCATTATTATTCAGTTAGAGACGCAGTGTCGAACAGTCTCTTCTGTCCCAACCAGCCAAACTGCCCAGCGGCCCACCTGTTTAACCCCAGGACAACTTACAATGACCAATTAACCTACCAACCGGTACGTCTTTGGACTGTGGGAGGAAGCTGGAACACACAAGTACGTTTGGGAAGAATGTGCAAACTTTCATACAGAGGACGCCAGAATCGAACTCTGAGCTCCGAAACCTGAGCTGTAATGGCATTGTGCTAACCACTGCGTTACCGTGGCACCCCAAATTCCAGCACGGAACTGTGTGGTGACACATCCTCGGGTGTGTTAACACAACTGGCCCATTTCACTTTTTGTTTCGATGCAGAGAAATAAATGAATCTGAGCCTGGGGAAAACACTCCCTGAGTGGAGTGATAGTATCCCCTCGATCGGAGACAGGCCTCTCAGCCCACCCTATTCATCCTGTCCCTGTCCCTACCCCTCTAATCCCTTTCACCACATTTGGTCCATAGCCTTCTTCACCTTGGTGAATGAAGTTTTGTCCAGTTGCTTCTTCAGTGGCTCTGAGACTCTCTGAGGCTTTGTAAAGCATTGGTCAGACCATACTCAGAGTATTGTGTGCAGTTTGTGATTCCTTATCTAAGAAAAGATGTGCTGGTATTGGAGAGGGTCCACAGAACGATTCCAAGAATGAAAGGGTTAATGTATGAGGCAAGTTTGATAGCTCTGGGTCTGTACTCACTGGAGTTTAGAAGAATAATGGGAGATCTCATTGAAACCTATCAAATATTGAAACTGAGGTACAGAGGATGTTTCCTATAGTGCATAAGTTTAGGACCAAAGGGCACAGCCTCAGAGTCGAGGGATGTCCATTTAGAACGGAGATGAGGAGGAATTTCTTTAGCTGGAGGGTGGTGAATCTGTGGAATTCACTGCCACAGACAGCTGTGGAGGCCAAGCCGTTGGGTATATTTAAAGTGGAGGTTAATAGTTTTTTGATTAATCAGGACGTCAAAGGCTACAGGGAAAAGTCAAAAGAACGGGTTTAAGAGGGATAATAAATCAGCTTTGAAGAAATGGCGGAGCAGACTCAATGGGCCAAATGAACGAATACTGCTCCCATGTCTTATGGTGTTCACCACCATTCCAGAATCCAACCATTCTCTGGGTCACAAAATGTTGGAGAGGCTTGATGGGCCAAATGGCCTACTCCTGCTCCTGCCTTATGTTCTCATTGTCTCAGGTCCCTTCTAATCTTCAATCTCTTAGCTTTTTATTTGTGCTCAATTATCCTAGACAACCCTACCATGCGGCAGAGGTAGAATCGACCCCATCCCTCCCCCTCATGATTTACCTACTGTCTGAGGTGACCCTGGTGTTTAGGTCGGCAACGAAGATCCTCCATCTCTGGCAGTGTTCAGGATTTCCTTCATTGTGTCAGTATCCTCCACTCGATCTTCACTGCCAGCAGTCATGCAAATCCTGGGTGGAGATTCGGGAGTACCATCACACTCAGATTGTTCATTGCTGTTTCTGTAACAATATTGTTTTACCAATTCGGGTTATTAGCCCTCAGCTGAGCCCCCGAATCTGGAGGATTGATGGACAACTCTAGACTGGCCTCTTCCTTTGGCCTGTTTTGCATGAGTGCCCCTACCAAGAGCCGAAGCATAAAAGCCCTGACTCCAGCCAACATAGCCCTCGGGTCATTGAGGCACACAAGCCTCTAGCCACAACAAGGTTGTGGTCCTCTTGGAGGTCCTTATGATTTGGTGATCTCTGACAGGTCCCTGCTTTGGTAAAAGAACACCAGTCTCCTTATAACTGGATCCCATACAACATACAGTGGAGTAAAGAGAATTACAGAGACATGAGAAAGGAGTTGACCAGAATTGATTGGAAAAGAACACCGGCAGGGATGATGGCAGAGCAGCAATGGCTGGAATTTCTGGAAGCAATTTGGAAGGCACATGGTATATACATCCCAAAGAGGAAGAAGTATTCTAAAGGTAAGACAACACAACCGTGGCTAACAACAGAAGTCAAAGCTAACATCAAAGCCAAAGAGAGGGCATATAATAGAGCAAAAATTAGTGGAAAGCTTGAGGACTGAAAAACTTTTTGAAACCACCACAATGCAACTAAAAAAGTCATTAAGAAGGTAAGGATGGAATATGAAAGTAAGCTAGCCAATAATATTAAAAAGGATACCAATAGTTTATTCAGATACATAAAGTGTAAAAGAGAGGCAAGAGTAGATATTGGATCACTGGAAAACATTGCTGGACATGTAGTAATGGGGGAGGGAGAAAATAGCAGATAAACTAACTAGTATTTTGCATCAGTCTTCACTGCAGAAAACACCAGCAGTATGGCGGAAATTCCAGGTGTCAGGGGTCATTAAGTTACCATTACTAGGGAGAAGGTTCTTGGGAAACTGAAAGGTCTGAAGGTAGATAAGTCACCTGGACCAGATGGCGTACACCCCAGAGTTCTGAAACAGATTGTGGAGAGATTGATCTTCCAAGAATCTCTAGATTCTGGAATGGTTCCATTAGACTGAAAGATTGATTGCAAATGTCACTCCACTCCTCAAAAAGGGAGAGAGACAAAAAAAAAGAAAATTATAGGCCAGTTACACTGACCTTTGTGGTTGTAAGATGTTAGAGTCGATTGTTAAGGATGTTGTTTTGGGGTTCTTAGGGGCACATGATTAAATAAGAACCTTCTCCCTAGTAATGGTAACTTCATGACCCCTGATACCCCCAACTTCCACCATACTGCCGGTATCTTCCACAGTGAAAACTGATCCAAAATACTAGTCAGCATGGTTTTCCTCAAGGGAAAATCTTGCCTGACAAATCTGTTGGAATTCTTTAAAGAAATAACAAGCAGGATAGACAAAAGGGAATTGATGTACTTGTGTATTTGGATTTTCAGAAAGACTTTGACAAGATGCCATACATGAGGCTGCGAGCTACGAGCTATGAGCCCGTGATATTACAGGAAAGATTCTAGCATGGACAAAGCAGTGGCTGATTGACAGGAGGCAAAGAGTGGGAATAAAAGATGCCTTTTCTGATTGGCTGCCACAGGGGTCTGTGATGGAACCGATTCTTTTTACGTTATATGTCAATTATTTGGATGATGGAATTGATGGCTTTGTTGAAAATTTTGCAGACAATATGAAAATAGGTGGAGGGGCAGATACTTTTGAGGTATTACAGAGGCTACAGAAGGACAGATAGATTAGGAAAATAGGCAAAGAATTGGTAAATGGAATACAATTTTGGAAAGTGTATGGTCACTCACTTTGGTAGAAAACATAAAGGGGTTGACTGTTTTCTAAATGGAGAGAAAATACAAAAAGCTGACATGCAAAGGGGCTTGAGAGTTCTTATGTAGGATTCCCCAAAATTTATTTTGCAGGTTGAGTCTGTGGTGATGAAGGCAAATACAATGATAGTGTTCATTTCAAGAGGACTAGAATATAAAAGCAAGGATGTGATATTGAAACGTTATAAAGCATCCACTTGATACGTTGTGAGCAGTTTTGGGCCCCTTCTCTTAGAAAAGAAATGCTGAAACTGGAGAGGGTTCAAAGGAGCTTCACAAAAATGATTCCAGGATTGATTGGCTTGTCATATGAAGAATGTTTGATGGCTCTGGGCAATTAGTTCAAGCCTTATTCCGAAGAATGAGTGGTGAACTAATTAACACCTATCGAATGGTGAAAGGCCTTGACAGAGTGGATGTGGAGAGGATGTTTCCTATGGTGGAAGAGTCTAAGACCTGAGGATACACCTCAGAATAGAGCGGTGTCCTTTTAGAACAGAAATGAACAGGAATTTCTTCAGCCAGAGAGTGGTGAATCTGAGGAATCTGTTGCCACAGGCAGCTGTGGAGGACAAATCTGTATGTATATTTGTTGATAGATTCTTGATTAGTCAGGGCATGAAAGGATACAGGGGTGGGAGGGGAGGCAGGAGTTTGGGGCTGAGAGGAAAAATGGATCAGCCATGATGAAATGGTAGAGCAGATTCGATGGGCCAAATGGCCTAATTCTGTTCCTATGTCTTATGGTTATGATCTTATCTTGGTGAATCTTAAACACAAGAGGTTCTGCAGATGCTGGAAATTCAGAGCAAATCAAACAGAAAGATGGAGGAACTCAGCAGGTCAGACAGCATCCATGGAAAGGAATAAACAGTCAACATTTCAGGTTGAAACCCATCATCAGAACTGGAAACAAAGGGAACACTAACCAGAATAAGATGGTGGGTGGAGAGCTGAGACCAGGTGAGAATGAAGGTGGGTGGGTAAGGAAGGAGGGATGAAGTGAAAAGCTGAGACGGGATAGGTGGAAGAGGTAAAGGCGATAAGATGGAATCTGATAGGAGAGGAGAGAGGGCCATAGAAGAAAGGGAAGGAGGAGGGGCACCAGATGGAGGTGATCAGCCGGTGAGGTGAAGTCCTGAAGAAGGATCTCGGCCTGAAACAACAACTGTTTTCCACAGACACTGCCTGACCTGCTGAGGTCCCCCTGCCTTTCGTGTGTGTTGCTCTGGATTTCCAGCATCCGCAGATTCTTTCATGTAGATGAGATGAGAATGAGTGAGAGTCATTTTGTGGGGTTTTATTGTACAAGTCGGTCACTTGATTTCCTGTATGACTTTAGTGACTACTTCAGTAAGTACTCCATTTGGCTGGTATAGAAATGCAAATCTTTCATTGCAGACTGATGTTCATAGTTTAGAATTATAGCAGGGTAACAGGGCTTTCTGGCCTAACAAGCCTACACCACCCAGTTACACCCATGTGACTATTTAACCAACTATCCCGTACGTCTTTGGACTGTGAGAGAAAACCGGAGCACCCTGAGGAAAACCCACACGGTTTCTACATCAAAGCAAACATCATTTGTGTTAACAGCCAACACATTCCAGGATTGAACTACTTGCAGTCCACAAGTGTCCCCACACACTCCGCCACCAACACAATCTGCCCACAATGATCAGCAGAACAACACAGAACACACAAGCAACAAAACAACAGCTAAACAAGCCCCTTTCCTCCCTCCCATCTATACACATGCATGGTCCTCTAATGCCAGGACAGGCCTGAAGCCTCCAGTGGAGTCAGGCCTGCAGACATTGGGCTTTGACCTCCCCAGTGGACTTGCATAGGTTCAAATACTTGGCTCGAGCCAACCGGCCTCAACTTCTGGATTTTGGGTCTCAATCCCAGGACACAGATGACTGAAAACTAGACCTTGAAATCTGGAATTTCCATTGGCAGTACCTCACAAAATAGGCCTTGAACTCTGGTCATTCCAATTCATGAACGCTGGGGGACATCAGAACCTGTTCCTACTTGCCACAAAGTAATGAAAAGTAGATTCCAAGTATTATTTAGTAGTAGTACTTTATCATGTGGACCAGTGCAAGAAACTCAGGCTTTAAAATTGGTAAATGCAACTTTAGGATTGATTTCAGGAAATTCTCCTCTACACAGGCGATGATCCATGGTCAGAGCAGTGGAAGCAAAAATCTGGGAATAATTTTTAAAAACAATCGTATTTTACAATGTGAGTGCTTGGCTCATTTCGGGTAATTGAAGATGGACTTCCTCATCTGTAATTATTTCATGATCTGCCACAGTTACAGATAAAATGTTGTGCATAGATCTTTTATTAACTCCACTATGGACGGCTGCGAAAGGAGGAGGGTTGGGCATGGAGCTAGCAATCCCATCTTGTAAAAACCCAAAGCTACAGAAACGCCAACTGAAGTTCCAATGATCTTTGCCTAGAAGACATATAAAGCCATGTGATGAAAGTGGAGGCCACAGGGCGATCAACCTTCCACACACAACAGAGATGTCTGCCGAGCTGCAGTCTCCAGCCTCTGCCCCAGTGGGGATTCAGAAGGAGAACAGATCTTTTATTCTCATTTAGAATATATCATTCAGTTGAAAATGAGGGAACAATATAAGGATTAATGATTAGCTTTATTTGTCACATGTACATCGAACATTGAGAGTGTCCTGACAAGCTGCATCTCCATCTGGTCCGGGAGCAGCCAAACATTGGATCGGAAGCCCCTACAAATGACTGTGAGAATGGCCGAGAGGATCACGGGGGTCTCCTTACCTTCCATCGGGGACATTTATCAGGAGCGCTGCATACACAGGGCCCTTAGTATTATTAAGGGTCCCACCCATCCATCCAGCATCCTCTTTGACTTTCTAGGAGACTACGATGCATAAAAACAAGAACGGTCAAGATGAGAAACAGTTTCATCCCCAAGCTATTGGGTTTCTGAATTCCCTGCCACATCACATTTGAAGAGCCACCGGTTAATTTGTCCTGCAGCCTACGATAATTAATTTATGCACTTTGCTTTGTTTATTCACGTGTAATTCATTTGTAGATTTAATTCCTACTTTCCTAAGTTATTGTGTTTTATGTGTGTTGTCTGTGTTACTGTGCTTTACGCCCTGGTCGGGGAGAAATGCTCTCTCGTTTGGCAGTATACATGTATATAGTTAAATGACCATTTCCGGTACCACATAGCATGCCCACAACTTCCATAAACTTAATCCGTATGTCTTTGGAATGTGGGATGAAACCAGACAACCCAGAGGAAGCCCACGCGGTCACGGGGGGAATGGACAATGGTGGGAATCAAACCCTGACTGGTAATCACAGACACTGTAGAGCATTAACTGCTACACAACCATGACACCCTTCTTCAGAAACAACATCAGCACAACCCATTTTAAAGAAAATACTTGTATTGTAAAATTTATAGCATTTAAGAAGCATGTTCAAAATTCAAAGCAAATTTATTATCAAAGTACATACTGTATGCCACCATATACAACCCACCTATTTAACCCTAGCCTAACCACAGGACAATTTAGAATGACCAATTAACCTACTAACTGGTACGTCTTTGGACCCTGAGAGGAAACTGGAGCACCCAGAGGAAACCCACGTGCACTTGGGAAGAACATACAAACTTTCATACAGAGGACGCCAAAATCAAACTCCAAATTCCAACACCCAAGCTGTAATGGCATCGTGCTAAGCACTGAGTTACCGTGGCACCCCAAGTTCTGGCACGGGAGTGTGTGGTGACACTTGTGAACTGACCCCAGCGCATCTTCGGGTGTGTTAACACAACTGACCCATTTCACTTTCTGTTTCGATGCAGAGAAATACATGAATCTGAATCTGAATTTGTAAATCTGGTGGGAGCAAAGGATGTTGGGAATGGTGAGGGTGGAACACCAAGGGAGGGGTGTGGGACAGGTGGCTGAGAAGGAGTGCCACGGGCAGGGGGTGCCATGGGTGGAGACACACCCCGCCCCGAGACACCAGGCAAGGTTGTTTGATTCCGAACAATTGGTTTATAGATCATTACAGAATGTCTCTCTGATGTTTTCCACTCCCTCCTCTCTCCCTTCCCCTTTTCCCAACCATGATTCCCTCCTCCCTGCCCCTTCCCACTCTCAATCCACTATAGAGACCCATATCAGAATCAGGTTTATCATCATTCACACATGTCATGAAATTTGTTTTTTTTGTGTGTGGTAGCCATGCAGTGCAATAGATAAAATTACTACAGTACTGGTCAAAGGTCTTTGGCACCCTAGCTATATATTTGTTCCTAAGATATTTGCACAATACTATACCTATCTATCTGACTATGGATCTATCTGTCTATCTATCTATCTATCTATCTATCTATCTATCTATCTATCTATCTATCTATCTATCTATCTATCTGTCTATCTATCTATCTGTCTCTCTCTCTCTCTCTCTCTCTCCCGCAATCTATCTATCTGACTAAGAATCTATCTGTCTCTCAATCTATCTATCTATTTATCTATCTATCTATCTATCTATCTGTCTGTCTCTCTCAATCTATCTATCTGACTAAGGATCTGTCTGTCTCTCAATCTATCTATCTATTTATCTATCTGTCTCTCTCTCTCTCTCAATCTATCTGACTAAGGATCTGTCTGTCTCTCAATCTATCTATCTATCTGTCTGTCTCTCTCTCTCAATCTATCTATCTAAGGATCTGTCTGTCTCTCAATCTATCTATCTATTTTATCTATCTGTCTGTCTCTCTCTCAATCTATCTATCTGACTAAGGATCTGTCTGTCTCTCAATCTATCTATCTGTCTGTCTCTCTCTCAATCTATCTAAGGATCTATCTATCTCTCAATCTATCTATCTATCTGTCTGTCTCTCAATCTATCTAAGGATCTATCTATCTCTCAATCTATCTATCTATCTGTCTGTCTCTCAATCTATCTATCTACTTATTATTTTTGTGTTTGAACAGTTTGTCTTTTGTACGTGGGTTGTTTGTTAGTCTTTGCAGTTTTTCACTGATTCTATTGTATCTCAGGATTGTATAAGTACTTTGAGAATAAATGTACTTGAACTTTGATATATTTACAAGAGATTCTGTGGGTATCGCCCAGTACTTAGAGGCAGTGGTCAGCCAGGTTTTGTTGTTAGACTGGCTGCCAGCCTGCAAGTCCTGAACTAATTTCCTCCACAGTTCTCATCCACAAACCTGTAACATTTGCATTTCTTGACAAAGTGCTGCCGAGCGGGTAATTTGTCCTAATTTCTGGATTGCCCGTCACCACTTTCCTACGGCAGTGAGCTCTCAGAGTGAAAGATGTTCTTTCTGTTCCGTGCCTGCTCTAGCTCAGAGCTGAAGGTTTATTATTTAATTCGGTGACAGCTATTTCCTATGCCGCAAAATAGCTTTAAAGTAAACAATGTTTGCGTTCCTATGGAGCTGATCTGCTACCCTAACATTTACTAAGCCTTATGCACCTCTCCTCAGTCCCGAGACAGTTTCACCTGTCACTGGAGGGAGAATAGCCTTGGGGTTTAATGAGCCCAAACACAGTCAGGGTCTCTCGCTAATCCCAGACTTCCCCAGGGGGTCCTGTTCCTTGCATATGACCTTGTGTGGTGAAAAAACTCAAATTGGCACTTAAAGAACACGTTTATTTTTGTGTTAATATATTTATCATCCAGATTACACAAATAACATAACCAGACTCTTAGGCATGTCTCGGAAAAGTCAAATTTCCAGCTCGTCCCACATTTTGACTTCTGACAAAAATGTGTGGTAGTACGTGTGTCCTGTGCTGTATAACTTTGGTCAGATGCTACACTGATTTTTAATTTAATTATTCTTGATTAAAACAACAAATAAATGAATACAGAACATAGAACAGTCCAGCAAAGTACTGGCCCTTCGGCCCACAATGGTGTGTATTTAATATTTCAGTAATGTTTGTGCATATATTGGTTGATTAAACATTCTTGTTCTTTTCAATAATTAATTACGGGTTATTGTATAAGTACGTGAATCGCATACGTCATTCTGTAGACCAGCATTCCTGGACTCCTGTATCTGAGTTAGTTTAATGTTTTGAAGTTACAAAAGATAACCTTTTAACCTACTCCAAGATCAATCCCTTCTAACCCTTCTCTCGCACATAGCCCTCCATTTTTCTTTCATCCATGTGCCTATCTAAGATTCTCTTATTAAGTCCCTACCACAACCCCAGCAATGCATTCCATGCACCCACCAGTCTCGTTGTAAAAACCCAAACTCTGAAACCCCCTCCAATCACCTAATAATTATGTCCCTTGTATTAGCCATTTCCACCCTGGGAAAAAGCCTTTGGCTATCCACTCCATCAATGCTCCTTATCACCTTGTGACCTCTCATCGTCACTGCAAAGAGAAAAGCCCTAGTTCATTCATACTTTCCTCATAAGACACATTCTCTAATCCAGGCAACATCCTGGTAAATTTCTGCTACACCCTTGCTAAAGCTTCCACATCCTTCCTATAATGAGGAAGCCAGAACTGAACTCAGCAGTCCGAGTGTGGTCTGGTTGCTGTCTTCTTGCTCTTGGATGTTACAAATGGTAAGGTAGGTGCAGAGAAATGTACATTTGTTCGCTCTGAAGGAACTGAATCTCCACACTCCTCTGCACTGGTACTTCAATTGGGAAAGAACCTTCAATCTTTTGAAGGAAGTCTTGTAGTGGAAGTTATGAGTAAACTGAAGGCTTGCATAAGAGGGATTTGTTTTATTTGTCATTGATACACCATCAATAACTCTCGGAGACGTGAGGTGAGAGATAGGCTTTTATTAGCTGGAAGACAGAGCACTATCAGCAGCAAGAGACCATCACACAACATCCTGGAGACTGAGGGGGGAGCAGTGCCTCCAATCGCCTTTATACAGGGGTCTGTGGGAGGAGCCACAGGAGCAGTCAGCGGGGGGCGTGTCCAGACAGGTATAGGTAAGGTATAGGTAGTTCACCACAGGGAGACAGTGTGGGAGGAGCCACGGTCAGTGGGAGGGGCCACAGGAGCAGTCAGCGGGGGGGGGCGTGTCCAGACAGGTATATGTAGTTCACCACAGGGAGACAGTGTGGGAGGAGCCACGGTCAGTGGGAGGAGCCACAGGAGCAGTCAGTGGGGGGGGCGTGTCCAGACAGGTATATGTAGTTCACCACAGGGAGACAGTGTGGGAGGAGCCACGGTCAGTGGGAGGAGCCACAGGAGCAGTCAGCGGGGGGGGGGGGTGTCCAGACAGGTATATGTAGTTCACCACAGGGAGACAGTGTGGGAGGAGCCACAGTCAGTGGGAGGAGCCACAGGAGCAGTCAGCGGGGGGGGGGGGTGTCCAGACAGGTATATGTAGTTCACCACAGTCATGCACACATCGAAACATACAGCGAAATGTCTTGCCGTGTATCAACAACCGGCACACTCCGAGGATGAGCTGGGGCAGGCCACAAGTGTCGCCATGCTTGTAATGCCAACAGAGCGCGCCACAACATACTAACCTTAACCTGTACGCCTTTGGAATGTGGGAGGAAACCAGAGCACCCAGAGGAAATGCATGGGGTCTTGGAGAGAACATACAAACTCCTTGCAGACAGCAGCAGGTATTGAACCCTGATCACTGATGCTATTAGTAATGTTAGGCTACCGTGCCCGCTCACAAAGACCATGTACGTCCAAACGAGCTCATGGTGTGCTGCCAGCAGTGCTCCCTGTCCTCCTGTACAGAGATGTATTTCTTTAGAACAGAAATAAGGAAGGAATTCTTTAGCCAGAGGGTGGTGAATCTGTGAAATTCATTGTCACAGGTGATATAGAGGCCTAGTCATTGGGTGTATTTAAAGCGGAGATTCTTTATTCATTTAGTGACACAATGCAGAGTCTGTCCTTCCAGCCCTTCAAGCCCCACTGCCCCAGCAACACCCAACAAACCCGATTAACCCCAACCTAGTCATGGGACAATTTACAATGACCTAACCTACCCAGTACGTCCGAATCCAGAGCTCCCAGTGAAAACCCATGCATTCCCTAGGGAGGACATACAAACCCCTACAGAATGGCACTGGAATTGAACTCCAAACTCCAGAATGTCCTGAGCTCCAAAAGTGTCCCACTAATGGTGTGCTATCATGGTTAAAAGAGGGTCCCACAGGGACCATGGTCCTCAGCCTCCAAATTTGCAATTCCAAACATCTAGGTGGCAAGATGGAGATACCAAAGAAGGTGTCAGGCACTCCTTCCCTCCCCTAGCCTGCATGTCACCTTTGGACCTTGGACTTGCTTTGTCCCTCGATCAGGATCACGTGAAGCCACGGGAGCAGGTGCTGGATGGTCATATGAGCAGCTGGTGCAGATCACAAGTCCTGGTTATGCACCAGGCAGACAATCTCTGAAGAGTATTGATAATAGCTGAACTCACCTGACTTGTAAAGACACTGCCCAGGAGAAGGCAATGGCAAACCACTTCTGTGGAAAAATTTGCCAAGAACAATCATGGTCTTGGAAAGACCACGATGTCATATGACACAGGACATAATGATGACGATGTGGTAATTATCTGTCTAACACCAGAGGGTATCCACTTGACATTCAAAGTAGATGTACAGGGTAAGTTTTTTACATAGGGTGGTGGGTGCCTAGGGTATTGTGGAGACAAATATTTATTCATTTATTTATTTGGAGATTTAGCGTAGAACAGGTCTATCTGTCCTAATAAGCCACACCACCCAGCAACCCACCAATTTCACCTGAGCCTAATCACAGGGCAATTTACAATGGCCAATTAACCTACTAACTGGGATGTTTTCGGACTGAGGGAGAAAACTGGAGCACCTGGAGGAAACACAGGGGAGAAGTATGATAGGAACATTCTAGAAGCAAGAACTGAAAGGATACAGACATCATACAGGCATAAAAAATTGGTTTAGTTGGGCATTTAATTTGTTCAGCACAACCTTGTGGGCTGAAGGGCCTGTTGCTGTGCTGTACTGTTCTATGATCTATGTTCATTTATATACTGATGGCACGATGGCGCAGCCCTGCAGTGAAGCAGTTAGCGCATTGCTTTACAGTGCCAGTCACCAGTCACTGATTTAGGTTCGATTCCCAACACTGACTGTAATGAATTTGTATTTTCTCCTGATGTATTCCAAACAGGTAGAGGTCAGGGTTAGTGAGTTGTGGGCATGCTATGGTTTTACTTAAAACATGGCAGCACTTGTGAATGAGTGAGCTGGCCTAGAGTGGACCCAACAAGTCCCCTCACCAGAGATGCACCCCATACACCCCAGTGAAAAGAGTAGAATAACAGGCAAATGTCAGAGGTAAATATGTATTATCTTTGGTTTCTATAATTTACTGCGGAGCTTGTTCCATGAGTGTATAACACATTGAGTTCATGTTCCTGTCTCTAATTTGCTTCAATGACTTGGGGTCTGTCAGAACAGACACTTGGTCAATGTAATATGTAAAGTGGGGAAAATTGTGTCGGGGCAGATGGGGCTCGTCAGCCACAGTTGGCAGCTCATCTAGAAGAAGGAAACATCTGATCTCAAACCTCCCCCCACTACTTTCAAATCTCTTAGTATCTCTCCTTTCAGTTAGTCCTGATGAAGGGTCTCGGCCCGAAACGTCGACAGCGCTTCTCCCTATAGATGCTGCCTGGCCTGCTACGTTCCACCAGCATTTTGTGTGTGTTGTTTGATCGCAAACCTCCGCTGTCTTGTGGCTATACACACTGATGGGGAAGGTTTCGGGTGTACACCCCAAGAAAAAATCTGGAACTGGAGTCCCTAAGGCAGTCCTACATTGAGCTCAATGCTGACTGGCAACTCCTGTAACGCTGCTAGTGCCAAACTGTATCGATTTCTGCCGTTGCTTTGGATTCGTCGGCTGTGTGGAGAGGGAGAGTCGGCTGCTCTCCAAGTCGTACTGCCCTGGCTTGTGTATCACGTAGACAGCTAGGACGCAATATCCGTGCTCGACCCTGACCAATGGAGGGCCTCTAGGGGATTAAAGGAGAGGTTTATAGAGAGGTATGGCTTTCAAGTGAACGAGAGGCTGTATAAGGTGAAGGGATACAGGAAATATATACGTGGTCATGTGTTGAAAACACATCATCTTCTCAAAAAGCAAAGTCTGCAGAAATGCCACACATTATTGATCACTTCAGCATCCTGTATTTCACTGCTTAACTGAGATTCACGTTACAGAATTGAAGGAAGTTTTGGCTGCAGCCTAGTTGTGCTGTTGTTGCATGGTTATTAATCATAAAAAAAGCCTTTGCTCTCTGGAGTTCAGAAGAATGAGACGTGATCTCATTGAGACAAACAAGATTCGAATGGGGCCTGATGGAGTGGATGCAGGAGAGAAATTTCTAAAGGGGTCTCAAACTACAAACACAACTATTCAGAAACATAGAACATAAAACATACACAGCACAGTACAAAACCTCCAGCCCAGAATGTTATAGCCATAGAACACTACCACAGAAATAGAGCCTTTGGCCCATCTAGTCTTTGTCGAACTGCCTCGTCCCATTAGCCTGATGCCAGACCATTGCCCTCCATTCCTCTATCATCAATGAACCTATTCAATTTTCTCTTAAATGTTGAAAGTGAACCCACATCCACCACTTCCACTGGCAACTCGTTCCACATTCTCACCACCCTCTGAGTGAAGAAGTTCCCCCTCAGGTTCCCCTTAAACATTTCACCTTTCACCCTTAACCTATAACCTCTAATGCTGGTCTCACCCAACCTTATTGAAAGAATTCTTGCTTCCATTTACCCTAAATACACCCTTCATAATTTTGTATACCTCTATCAAATCTCCCTTAATCCTCTGCAATGTTGTGCCAACCTTTTAACCTACTCTAAGATCAACCTAACCCTTCCCTCCCACATAACCCTCCATTTTTCTATCATCCACGCAAGATGCTGGAGGAACTCAGCAGGTCAGGCAGTATCTGTGGAAATGAATAAACAGTCAACGTTTTGGCGAAAACTCTTCATGAGAACAGGAAAGGAAGGGGGCAAACGACTGAATAAGAAGCTGGAGGAGGGGCAGGAGTACAAGCTGGCAGGTGATAGCTGAAACCAGGAGAGGAGGGAGATGAGTGAGTAGGGGAGGGGTGAAGAAGGAAGAAAACTGGAGGTGATAGGTGGAAGAGGGAAAGGGCTGGAGAAGAAGGGATCTGATAGGAGAGGTGACTGGACCAGGGGAGAAGAGGAAGGAGGAGGGATACCAGGTGGAGCTGAAGGGCAGGTGAGGAGAAGAGATGAGCTGACAGGGGAACTAAAATGGGGAATGGAAAAAGAGAGGGGGGAGAGAAATTACCAGAAGTCGATGTTCATGGTTCAAGGTTATCTAGACGGAATATGTGTTGCTCCTCTAACCTGAGTGTGAGCGTGGCAGTGGAGAAGTTGATGGATAGGCATGTCGGAATGGGAATTCAGGACTGGAATGAGATGAGATGCCTTTACCCAGAGGGTGGTGAACAGCTAGAAGGCTCAATCATTTAGTGACTGAGTGTATTGAAAGCAGAAAGCGATCATTTTTTTGGATACCAGAGGAATCGAACGGTATGTGTTAGTGCAACGAAATTAACGCAAGGTAAGAGATTGAACACGAACTCAGTGAGTGGTGGAGCAGACTCGGAACCGGAATAAAAAGTTTTTGCAGCAGCCGTATAGTGCAAATACATAAATATCCTTAAATTACAAAAAAAAAAAGTTAAAAGGGAATAATGAGGTAGAGTTCTCTGATTCATGGACAATTCAGAAATCTGATGGTGGAGGGGAAGAAGCTGTTTCTGAATCATTAAGCATGTGTCCTCAGGCTCTTGTACCTTCTCCTTGATGGTAGCAATGAGAAGAGGGCACGTCCTGGCTGGTGGAAGTCCTTACCGATGAACACTGCCTCTTTCAGCCTTTTGAAGGTGTCCTTATTGCTGGGGAGGCTAGTACCCATGATGAAGCTGGTTGAATTTCCAACTTTCTACAGCTTATTCTGATCCTGTGCAGTGGCCCCTCCATACCAGACGGTGATGTAAACAGTCAGAATGCTCTCCACGGTACATCTACAGGTATTCGTTGGAGTTTTGGGTGACATACCAAATCACCTCAAAGTCCTACTGAAGTAGAGTTGTTGATGTGCCTTTGGTGTGATTGAAATTCAAGCATTATTCATTCTTATGGTAGTGAAAGGCTGCTGGTTCTTGCTCTGGAGGTGCCGGCCTGTTTGATATGATCTTGGGTGCAGAAGTACACACTCACACTGAATGTACAGGGGAATCCTAACAGTGCCGAGTCCTGTTTGAAGGTGAAAAGTTTGCTCTCTGTGGAGTCTATATTATTCAAAGTTCCTCTTTTGATGGTGAGAATTCACTCATTCATTAGTCTGTATCTCCAGCGAGGATTTTCAAGTTTAATTTTCATTCAGTTATACACATGGATACAGCGAAGCGAACCGGTATTCCTCTGGGGCCAAGGTGTAAAGCGCAGTACCAACAGCACACAACACATATAGTGCATATAATTACGATAGCAAAAAAAAATACAGTCACACAAATAATAATACAGTCCATGTCCCTGAGTGTCATAGCCTGTAGCTCAGTGATACCCTGGAGCCATGTTTCTGCATGAACAAACCCACAGCAGATCCTCAGCACATACTAGTGTGGCCACAGACATATGCAATCCAGCATGTCTTCCACCAAGCGGACACTGGAGGCCTGCCCCCAACCCAGCACAGAATCTAATGGGACACAGCCAGCTCTGGCATCTCTTCCCCTGGGTGGCTGCAATAGGCCATTCCGCGGCATGAGGGCCTGGTCCGTGCAGCAGCCAAGGCCACACAAAACTCCCCTGCTGACAGTCTCACTACTGAACCAGTGACCCAGACTTGCAGTATTCTACATTACCAATTTCCAACAGAGTCTTGCGATCACCTTAAAAACGCCCAAGACAGTCATCTGCATCCTTTGCCGGACCGTGTACTGACTCCACACAACAGGTCGAGGTGACAACATGGTATGTGTCTCATTGTGATCGAGAAACCCGCTGATGGGGTAGGGCTGCAGTACTTGATATTCTTAATATCGAGCGGTGTCTTGTGCTTGTAAAGGGTGTAAAGGACCCTGGTACAGAGGGTACTGATTTTGGGCCATAACCATCTACTGTACACTAAAACAACTCATACTCCGATGCACACACAGCGACACAAGTTCCTGAATTTGAGGACCACACAAACATTTCAAAACTCTTTCCTGGATTTCACAATTTTACAAGTTACAGCTGCAGGGAAGGAAACTCCGCAAACATCAGGAATAAACCTGTCTGCTTATATTAACCTGACGGGTATAAAATATGTGAATCCCACCACAATCTCGGAATCTCTTTTCCTGATCTCTGTTGCCCACAGGGATTAGGAGTCAGTCTTAATCTATGGCATTGGAGAGGAGCTTTCAAACCTAATGCTCGGTAGGCGAGATCTGAGAGACGGTGTCACAGCAACAGAACATGGCTGAAACGAAAACAATTGGCCCAGAAAATAAAACAGAAGCCTCAGATGTAACCAAGGAGGAAGCTCATTGCCTCATCAGACCATAATATACAGGAGCAGAATTGGGCCAATCAGCCCGTCGAGTCTGCTCTGCTATTCCATCATGAGTGTTTTTTTTCTCAACCCCATTCTCCCATGTTCTCCCGTAATCTTTAACCCCTGACAAATCAGGAACCTATCAATCTCTGCCTTAAATACACTCAATATACTAGTCCTCCACTAATCTCTGTGAGAATGAATTATGAATTCCACAGATTCATCACTCTCTGGCTAAAGAAATTCCTCCTCACTTCTGTGCTAAATAGACGTCCCACTATTCTAAGATTGTGCCCCTTGGTCCTAGACTCAGCCAATATAGGAAACATCTTCCCTACATCCACTCTATCTAACCCTTTCAATGTTTGACTTGTTTCAAAGAAATACCCTCTCATTCTTTCAAACTTCTGTAAATACAGGCCCAGTGCTATCAAACACTTTCCTCTCAAATGGAATGCAGCCATTGCATTTACCTTCCTTACCAGCAGCTCAACCTGGCTTTGTAAACTAGCTGTCCTCCCTGTTGGTACAGTCTTTCACTCATTCTATTATGGTTATTGGATTTACTGAGTATACCCAAAAGAAAATGAATTTCAGGGTTGTATATGCTGACATAATAAATTTACCTTGAAGTTTGAAGTTAGCCTTTAGGGAATCCTGCATGAGGACTCCCTAGTCCCTTTGTATATCTGACCTTTAAATTTTCTCCCTGTTTAGAAAATAGTCTACATCTTTATTCCTTCTACTAAAGTGCATGACTATACACTTCACTACACTACATTCCATCTGCTACTTTTTTGCCCATTCTCCACGTCCGCAGACTCCTTGCTTCCTCAACACTATTTGCCCCTCCACTTATCCTTGTATTGTCCACAAACGTGGCCAGAAACCATCTATTCCATTATCCAAGTGATTCACATATAACGTGAAAAGAAGCAGTCCCAATATTGACCCCGTTGGAACACCACTAGTCACTGGCAGCCAACCAGAAAATTCTCCCTTTATTCCCACTCTTTGCTTCCTCCTGTCAGTCAGCCCATCTTTTATCCATGCTGGAATTTTTCCTGTAATGCCAGTGGCTGTTATCTGGTTGAGCAGCCTCAATTGCAGCACCTTGTTGAAGGCCTTCTGAAAATGCAAGTAAGCATCATCCACTGACTGTCTATCCTCCTTGTTATTTCTTCAAAGAAATCCATCAGTTTGTCAGGCAAGATTTCCCTTTGAGGAAGCCATGCTGACTTTGACCTATTTTATCATGTGTCTCCAAGTGCCCCAAAAACTCATCATTAATGGTAGACTCCAACATCTTCCCAACCACTGAGCTCAGGTTAATTTCCTTTCTCCTGTCTCTCTCCTTTTTTGAAGAATGGAGTGACATTTCCAACTTTCCAGTCTTCCAGAACCATTCCAGAATCTAGTGATTTTTGAAAGATTGTTATTAATGCCGCCACAATCTCTTCAGCTCCCTCTTTCAGAACCCCATGGTATAGTCCATCTGGTCCAGGTGACTTATCTTCCATCCCTATGGCTTTTTAGTTGCCTTCTGTTGTTTTTTTAAAAACATCCCAATTCTCTAACTTCCCACTAATTTTTGCAGTATTACATGCTCTCTCTTTTGCTTTTATGCTGTTTTTGACTTCTCTTGTCAGCCACAGTTGCCTCATTCTCCCTTTAGAATACTTATTCATTTTTGGAATGTATCTATCCTTCACCTTCCAAATTGCTCCCAGAAACTCCAGCCGTTGCTGTTTTGTCATCCTCCCTGCTAGTGCCCCCTTCCAATCTACTTTGGCTAATTCCTTTCTCATGCCTCTGTAATTCCATTTAGTCCATTGTAATTCTAATACATCTGACTTTAGCTTCTCCTTCTCAAACTACAGAGTGAATTCTATTATATTATGATCACTGCTTCCTAAGCATTCCTTTACCTTAAGCTCCCTAATCAAATCAGGTTCATTACACAACACCTATTCCAGAATTGCTTTTCCCTGAGTGGGCTCAACCATGAGCTTCTTTAAGAAGCCACTTGGTAAGTATTCTGCAAATTCTCTCTCTTGGGATCCGGCACCAAACTGATATTCCAAATCTAACTGCATATTGAAATCCCCCATGTCTGTCATAAAATTGTCCTTTTGGCATGCCTTGTCTATGTCCAGTTGTAATTTGCTGCCCACATCCTGGATACCATTAAGTAGCTTGTATGTAATTCCTGTCAGGGTATTTTTACCCTTGCAGTTTCTTAACTCTACCCACAAGGATTCTACATCTTCCAATCCTATGTCACTTCTTTCTAAGGATTTGGTATAATTTTTTTCCCATCGAAGCCATCCTATGTCCTCTGCCTGTCCTTTTGATGTGATTCCTTGGATGGTAAGCTCCCAGCTATGACCTTCTTTCAGCTATGACTCAGGGATGCCCACAACGTCACACTGACCAGTCTCTAAATACACTACAAGATCATCTACCTTATTCAGTATACTACATTAAAATGCATTCTATACATTGAAATAGAACACCCCCAGTCCTGTATTCATCACCCTTTTTTTGATTTTGCCCCGTGCTACACTTCAACGCATCCCACTGACTGCAATTTTGCCCCATTGTCTGCCATTCCTTCTGGATAGTTTCACTGCACACTGCATCGACTTGTATACCAACCGCACCATCCTCAGCCCCATTATTCCAGTTCCCATCATCCTGTCAAATTAGTTTAAACAACCCTGAACAGCTCCAGCAAACTTGCCCACAAAGATATTGAGATCCCAATGATCCAGAAATCTGCCCCTTGCAGCAGTTCCTCAGCCACACATTCACCTGCCAAATCATCCTATTCTTACCCTCATTGGTGTGTGGCACAGGAAACATTCAGAGATTAATACCCCGGAGGTCCTTCTTTTTTCAGTTTTCTGCCTAGTTCTCTATACTTTCTCTTCAGGACTTCCTTGCTTTTGTCATTGGTACCAACATGTGCCACAACCTCTGGCTGCTCTCTCTCCTCCTTTGGACCTGATCTGAGATACCCCCAAAGCTGGGAGACAAATACCATCCAGGTATCTTTTCCACACCCACAGAATCTCCTGTCTGCTCTGCGATCTATGTGTTAGGGTTTATTGTCCGCTCTCAACCCCATGCTCCTGTTGCTTCCCCAAACTTTTGATGCACTTACAAATCAACAACCTATCAACCTCCACTTTAAATGCACCCAATGAATTGCCTCAACAGCCATCCGTGGCAATGAATTCCACAGATTCACCACCCACTGGTTAAGGAAATTCCTCTTCATCTTCATTCTAAATGGATGCCCCTCTATTCTGAGGCTGTGTCCTCTGGTCCTAGACTCCCCCACTACAGGGAACATCTTCTCCACATTCACTCTATCCAGACCCTTTAATATTTCTTGGGTTTCAATGAGATACCCCCTCATTCTTTTCAAGATTGATGTCCTCAATTGATGCCCCTCTGAAACCCAGGAGATGTTTACACCAAGTATGTGTAATATTTGTAAAATCTAAAATTAATTAATATGGAAATAATTGTCCATATTAATGTAAATTAGACCATATACTGTACCATAAAACTTAGGAGCAGAATTAGGCCATCGTCTGCTCTACCATTTCATCATGGCTGATCCATTTCCCTCTCAACCCCATTCTCCTGCTTTCTCCCCATAACCTATCATGCCTTCACTTATCAAGAACCTATTAACCTCTGCCTTAAATATATGTGATGACCTGGCTTCCACAGCTGCCTGTGGTGACAAATTCCACAGATTCACCACCCTCTGACTGAAGAAATTTCTCCTCATCTCCATTCTAAATGGACATTCATCTATTCTGAGGCTGACCCTCTGGTCCTAGGCTTCCCACCATAGGAGACATCCAGTCCATCTAGACCTTTCAACATTCCATAGGTTTCATTGAGGTCCCCCCTCATTCTTCTAAATTCCAGCAGGTACAGGCCCAGAGCCATCAACCACTCCTCATATTTCAACCCCTTTCATTCCTGGAAACATTTTCATGAACCTCCTCTTGTCGCTCTCCAATGTCAGCACATCCTTTCTTAGATAAGGAGCCCAAAACTGCTCACACTATGCCAAGTGAGGCCTCACTCGTGTCTGATGAAGCCTCGGCATTACAAATGACAAATTATTGATACTCCACTCCTATTAACTGGTTTTGGGCTGTTATAGTCATGGCATCAAACAACACAAAATGACTCTGCCAAACATTAAGTACTCATCTACACTGATCCAATGTACTTCCTCTAGAGCTTAAAGAAATTTGGCATGTCATTGTCAGTTTTTATTGATGCACCAATGAAAATATCCTATTGGGAGGCATCATAACTTCCTGAACTGTAGGTAAGTGACCTACTGAGTCACAGGCCTCAAATGCAGACTTATATCAATATGATAAATCATAAATCAAATTATCAATAAATAAATCATATTGTCAATGTGATAAATCATATTTTGTCTCTATGTCTACAGGGCAGTACAGTAGCAGATTGGTTAGTGTAACATTTTAAGTGCCAGTGACTAGGTACAATTCTCGCCACTATCTGTAAGGAGTTTGTACCTTCTCCCTGTGACCATGTGGGTTTCCTTCCACATTTGAAAGAGGTACATGTTGGGGTTAGTGAGTTGTCATGTTGTCAGCAGCAGCATGGAGACACTTGCGAGCTGCCCCCAGCACCTCCTCATTCTGTGTTGGTAGTTGACACAAACAATGCATTTCACGGTATATTTTGATGTTTTGATATACATGTGACAAATAAATGTACAAGATCCCCTTTTAAGTTGAAATTCAAATTTAATTGTCATTGAAGCATACATGGATACCCATGAATAGAGCCAACTGAAACAGCGTTACTCTGGGGCAGGGGTTCCCAACCTTGGGTCCATGGACCTCATACCTAATGGCATTGGTCCGTGACATAAAAATTGTTGGGACCCCCTGGTCTAAGGTCAAGGTGCAAACCTCAGTACCAACAGTCAAACACAGCACAAGGCACATATGGCATACAGTCACACCCAATAAATAATAATCTAGCCCTAGTTCCTGAGTGTTGTGTCCTTTAGATTGATAGTGCATGGATGTTGTCGGCAAGATGACGCTCACTGCAGTCCACAGGCAAACGCTCCAGCTTGTCTTCAACCGAGCGAATACTGGAGAGCAGCACTGATGGCCGGGGCCAGTCCCTTACCTAGCATGGACGCCCATGCCACACCGCCTCCAACGTCTCCTCCCCTGGGCAGCTACAGTGGGTAACCCCAAGAGATGAGGCCTAGTCCATGCTACAACCGAGGTCACGCAGCTTCCCCATCATCAGTCTCACCAGTGAAACAGTGAACCAGACTTGCAGTATTCTACATTACCAATGTCCAAGCATTATGGATCATAAGCAAAACCAATATCAAACTACTGGGGACTACAAATAGGAAAGAACTGATTAAAATTATTTCAATAGATATATTAACTCTGCTCTGAATGGCAACGTCTCTCGGATATAAATGAAACACCAGAATCCCCTTGAGTTTCTGATTTCTTAGTAAAGTTGGACTAAAATATGCTTTGACGTTTCAAATCCAACCTAATTGCAGTCACAAATCAGAAAACTGAACAATAGCTTAGTTTAAGGTTCTACGGAGACAGGCCGTGAGTACAGTACTCACAGAAGGATCAATACTAAACATCACGTCGCAGAGGATCAGGGCTGGAGGTCAGGAAATTGCCACAGACACAAAACTAAATATACAATCTCTCTATATCAGCCAATCGTGATATCCAGCAGATTTGAAATGACATTTTAACCACTTTCATTCAAAGAAGCTCTGTCTAAGGAAGGCAATGTGTGCCATCGAAGAACTTCTACCTTTCTTTCTATTGGGCTGAACTTCCCCTGTAATTGACTGCATGTTTGACTAACTACAGTGAATTCTTTAGGTCAGTTGTTTGTAGAGACATCTGATGGAAGGAAATAATTTACCTTATGGGATCAGTTACCTGATTTAAGAGTTTATTTTATAAAAAATTGCTTCGGAATGGTCCGCTGATCTCGCAGCTGCCACACAACAAATCTGGCTTCCAAAACTAAACCATGTGTTTGAAGAGACGCATGTGTACAGTTTGTCAGAGTGTTGCTTCCAGTAATTAAACACTTTTTACTTTCGTTTTGACAGAATTAAACCATTGCTACTCACCATTAGATGTTTGTTAAACTAATTACTCTTTCAATCCTTCCTACTAAATTATTTATTTTTATTGAGTAGGTTATTGAATTTTTGATTATACAAAGACTGTTCAGAATCAGGTTTAATATCACTGGCATACGTCCTGAAATTCATTGTTTTGTGGCAGCAGTACATTGCGATACATAATAATAAGAAACTATAAATTACAATAAGTATATTAAAAAAAAGAAAATTACATTAATTAAGTGCAAAACAAGGGGAAAAAGTACTGAGGCAGTGTTCCTGGTTTCATTGTCCATTCAGAAGTCTGATGGAGGAGGGAAAGAAGCTGTTCTTAAAATGTTAAGTGTGTGTCTTGAGGCTCTGGTACCTCCTCTCTGATGGTAGTAATGAGAAGAGGGCATGTCCTAGGTGTTGGGGGTCCTAATGATGGATGCCACTTTTATGAGGCATCGCCTTTTGAAGGTGTCCTTGATGCTGGGGAGGCTGGTGCCCATGATGGAGCTGGCTGAGTTTACAACTTTCTGCAGTCTTGTGCAGTGGCCCCTCCATACCAGACGGTGATGCAGCAGCTAGAATGCTCACCATGGTACATCCTTTGAAATTTGTAGTGCCTTTGGTGACATACCAAATCACCTCAAACTCCAAGTGAAATATATCCGCTGTTATGCCTTCTTTGTAAATGCATAGATATGTTGGACCAGGATCGACCCTCAGAGATGCTGATACGCAGGAGCTTGAAACTGCTCATCCCTTCCACTCCTGATCTCCTGCAGAGTACTGGTGTGTGTTCCCTCCATTTCCCCTTCCTGAAGTCCACAAACATTTCATGATTATTCTTGCAATGATTTCTGAAGTTGGTATGCACAGTAAAATACCTCTTTCCTCAGCATCCAGATCAGGTACTAGTCAGTCATCCGTCCTGGCCACGAGCAAGGGATGTCAAAGGAGCCCAGATCAGGATCTGGAATGCCAGGTGTCAGGAACAGGGGTGGATTTTCAGCCCGAACTGGAGTCCAGAGTGTTATGGAGTCATAGCACACTACAGCACAGACATGGGCCACCTAGTTCATGCCACACTTTTTCTCTCATCAACCAGCACCTAGACAACAGCCCTCCACACGCCACCCATCCATATAATTGGCCAAATTTCTCTTAAATGCTGTTGTTGAGCTCATATCCACCACTTCCACTGCACCTCATTTCATCCCCGAGTGAAGAGGTTCCTATGACCCCTAGTTCTTGTTTCACTTAACCTCAGTGGAAAAAGTCTGCCTTTACCCTATTGATACCCTTCAGAACGCTTGTATATTTTTTGTTCCCCATATCCACTCTAACTAGACCCTTCGATGAGATCTCTCTCCCCCCCCCCCATTCTTGTAAACTCCAGTAAGTACAGGTCCAGAGCCACCAAACACTCTTCATGTGTTAACCATTTCTTTCCCAGGATTATTCTCATGGACCCTCTCCAATTTCAGTACATCCTTTCTTGGTTAAGGGGTGGCAGTTACCTACGGGCCTCTCAACAGTAGCCGGGATGTGGACCATAGATTACAACAGGAAAAAGAACAGGTGTGTCAAAAGGGCAATGCCATGAGAGGTACAGGAGATTTTAACATGCAGGTCGATTGGGAAAATCAGGTTTGTAATGGATCTCAAAAGAGAGTTTATTGAATATTTACAAGATGGCTTTTTAGAGCAGTTTGTCATTGAGCCTACTGGGGGTTCAGCGATACTGGATCGGGTGTTATGTTATGAACCGGAGGTGATTAGGGAGTTTAAGGTAAAAGAACCCTCAGGAACCAGTGATCACAATATAATTCAGTTCAATTTGAAATTTGATAGGGAGAAAGTAAAGTCTGACATAGCAGTATTTAAGTGGAATAAGGGAAATTACAGTGATATGACAAAGGAGTTGGCCAAAGTAAACTGGAAGGAGCTGTTGGCAGAGATGACAGCAGAGCAGCAATGGCATGAGTTTCTGGGAAAAATGAGGAAAGTGCAAGACAGATGCATTCCAAAACCAAAGAAATACTCAAATGGCAAAATAGTACAACCGTGGCTGACAAGGGAAGTCAAAGCTAATATTAAAGCAAAAGAGAGGATATACAACAAAGCAAAAAATAGCGGGAAGACAGAGGATTGGGAAGTTTTTAAAACTCTGCAGAGAGCAACTAAAAGAATCATTAAGAGGGAAAAGATGAAATATGAAAGCAAGCTATCAGACCTGCCTGGTGGAACTATTTCTACTGACAAGAGAAAAGGCAAGGGTGGGTTACTGGCACCTTAAAACCAGTCACTTCGGGCAGATGGAGCTTGTCAGCTGTGTTTGGCAGCACAGCCAGGAGAAGGAAAACTTTAATCTCAAAACTTCACTGTCTTGTGGCTACATCCTCTCACCCTCTCATGGGGAAGGTTTCAGGAGTAAATCCCAAGGAAAAATCTGGAGCTAGAGTCCGTAAGGCAGTCCTACATTGAGTTCCACACTGACGCATCATATAGTCACACACCGTCACACAGCACACAGCCACACAGCATACAGTCATACAGCACACAGTCACACTGTCATACAGTCACACAGCAGTCACACACAGTCACACACTGTCACACAGCAGACCGTCACACACTGTATATATAAGATAACAAGCACATATAAGGATGATAAAGTGAAAGATCACAATGAGGTAGATTGTGAAGTGAAGAGTTGATATTATCGTACAAGGGGTCTGTTCAAGTGTCTGATAACCGCAGGGTACGGGCTCTAGTCGTAACATTTCAACACAAAATAATTCAACTGATGTTATTAAAGATTGTTTATTGTCAATCTTCTGTATACGAGTGTAAAGGAGAACAAAATAATTGTACTCTGGATCTAACAAAGCATAAAAACACGATAACATAAAGAACCTAATAAAAACACAATAAATATAAATATGTCCAGAATGAGGGGTCACAGTTTAATGATAAAGGGGAAGCCTTTTAGGACCGAGATGAGGACAAACTTCTTCACATGGAGAGTGGTGAATCTGTGGAATTCTCTGCCACAGGAAACAGTTGAGGCCGGTTCATTGGCTATATTTAAGAGGAAGTTAGATATGGCCCTTGTGGCTAAAGGGATCAGGGGGTATGGAGAGAAAGCAGGTACAGGGTTCTGAGTTGGATGATCAGCCATGATCATACTGAATGGCGGTGCAGGCTCGAAGGGCCGAATGGCCTACTCCTGCACCTATTTTCTATGTTTCTATGTGTAAAAGCAATTCTATAAAGCACAATGTACAAGTAAATGGGCACCACAGTAGAGAACAGTAGTTATTAGTAAGTTGTCCTGTGATCAGGCGAGGGTTCAATTGGAAGTTTCTGGAACAGTGTGGATTGTTGGGCCGGAAGGGCCTACTCTGCACCTGCAGCCTCTGTTACCTGCTGTAGAATGTTGATTTTGATTTCTCCAGCCCCTGTATTTGCTAATCATCCTCTTAAACGGAGTCATTAAGCCCTTGTGCTTTCAGTTTAATCTTGTCGATTGTGTCTGGCACGGGTTTCCCACATTCTCTGATTATTTAAAGAGGACTCTTGTTTAGTGCCTTAGTGGGGTCACTGTGTTGGGGAGAATGAATTGTCTCGTGGTGTCGTTCAGTCATTCCTCCGAGGCTCTGTTGGTATTCCTATGCCTGGACTTTTGTTTTCCTCTCTTCATGGGAAACCTGGGGTCAAGTTGTGAGCCTGCTGCTCCTGGGTTGAGGCAGAGCCAGTGACTCCCCGCTTCCCGTGACAGGGAAAGCCTGCTGAATGCCCCCCCCCCCCCGTGAGTGCACACCACGACAATGCTGTATCTCTAAATAAATAAACAAACAAACAAATAAAGCTGCTATATACACAGGTTGATTATATGTCCAAGTGATGCTAGGTACTGGAGTGACTGACAGGAAATGATAAAGCAGTGGTGGTTGGGGGTGTGGAAGGGTGGGTTAGTGGGTGGAGGTGTTGATCAGCCTCACTGTTTGGGGTAAGTAACTGTTTTTGCGTCTGGTGATCCTGGTGTGGACAGCCTCCCTTCTGATGGGAGAGGGACAAGCAGTCCATGAGCAGGGTGGGTGGGATCCTTCGTGATGTTACTGGCTCTTTTCCGGCACCTTTCTGCATGTCTGTCCTTGATGGTGGGTAGACTGGTGCCGCTGACGCTGTGGGCTGTTTTGACCACCCGTTGCAGAGCCTCCCTCTCGGCCACAGTGCAGTTTCCGCACCGTGACTCAGCTTGTTAGAAAGCTCTCCACTGCACATCCTCTCGTGACTTTATAACTTCTGTTGGGTCGGTCTTCCCTCTCTATCACAGGCAACAGCACGGAAAATGTAGCTGTATGTCTTCAGGCCCAAGAATGACTGTTACAAGCCAGTACTGAATGGTAACAGATCTGTTTGCCACATTTCAAATCATTTTCCTGTCTCGGGCTAAAACGGCGTGCAGGTTCCACCACAGCAGCTACAGATGAGTGCAATGGACTTGCTTGGAAGCCGTGTATGTGTTGGGATGTCATGTTTGTGAGACCATTCCAGGAGTATCGTGAAGAGTTTGGGTCACCCAGCTATGGGAAGTGTGTGATTAAGTGTGGTATAGGGAGAGGAAGAAGCTGTTCCTAAAATATTGAGTGTGTGTCTTCAGCCTCCTGTACCTCCTGCATGATTGGCATCCTCTTCTCATTACTACCATCAGGGAGCAGGTACAGAATCCTGAAGGCACACTCTCAACACTTTAGAAACAGCTTCTCCCACTCTGTCATCAGATTTCTGAATGGACAATGAACCCATATACACTACCTCACTATTTTCTCTTTTTTTCCACTTTCTTTTTGCATCACTTAGTAATTAAATGGATACATATGTCCAGTACTATGCAAAAGTCTTAGGCACATATATATTGAACTAGGGTGGCTAAGACTTATTTGTCAACATAGAACAGAGAGCGAGTTTGTGGAGCTGGTGTGAGCAAAGGACGTTGGGACTGGTGAGGGTGGAGCGTTATGGGAGAGGTGTGGGACAGGTGGTGGAGAAGGAGTTCCGGGGCGGAGGGGTGGTGAGGATGCAGGCAGCACTGAAACACCAGGCAAGGTACTTGATTCCAAACAATTGGTTTATTGATCATTATAAACTGTCTCTCTGATGTTTCCCACTCTGTCCCCTTTCCTTTCCCCTTTTCCCAACTAATATTCCCCTCTCCCTGCCCCCTTCCCACTCTCAGTCCACAATAGAGACCCATATCAGAATCAGGTTTATCATCACTCACATATGTTATGAATTTCGTGTTTTTTTGCGACAGCGATGCAGTGTAGTACATAGAATTACTACAGCATACGTTGTATGGTATTACTATGTATGTATTACTACGATGTGCAGAAGTCTTAGGCACCTAGCAATATATGGTATACGTTCCCAAGACCTTTGCACTGTACTGTACATATTCCTCATAATTTATTTCTACATATTGCATTGTACTGCTGCTACAAAGCAACAAATTTCATGACATACGTCAACGATATTAAACCTGATTCTGGGAAGATTCACAAGGATGTTCCCAGGACTGGAGGACATGAGTTATAAGGAGAGAGGAAACAGACTGGGACTGTTTTCGTTGGAGTGAAGGAGGCTGAGAGCTGACCCTATAGCTGTTTATAAAGTCATGAACGGCATAGACAAGTGGATCCTCCGGGCCTGCAAACCCCAGTCCTTGACCTTGGGGATCACAGGTCTTCGACCTCTGCACCTGCCGACCCGACCTCGCTCCTCAGGGATCACTGGAGTCCTCGGGATGTTGCCAGGGCTGCAGGTTTGAGCTACAAGGTGGGACAGGCTGGGACTGTTTTTGCTGGAACGAAGGAGGCTGAGGAGTAAACCTATAAAGTCACGGGGAGGAAAAATAATGTAGGGTGGTTACTGTCATTTCCCCAGGGGAGGGGGGATTGAAACTAGAGGGCAGAGGTTTAAGATGAGAGGGGGGAAATTCAAAGGAGGATTGAGGGGCAAGTTTTTCACACTGGGCTGATGGGTACATGGAATGAGTTGCCAAAGGAAGAGGTAGATGTGGGTACAATTACATTTAAAAGACACTTGACAGGCAGGTGGATAGGAAAAGTTTAGAGGGACTTTGACTTCTTTGACAAGCTCTCCACCGTTGCAGACAAAGGGGGTGCTGTTGTAGTGTGAAACTCTGATCACTACCTTGCCGAAGCCAGGTGACAACCCTCAGTCAGTTCTCCATACCTACCCTCCAGGAGAACCCTACTCCACACCATCAGAAGACTGTCTCCAACACTATCACTGACCTCATCCACTCTGGTGGTCAACCACTGCCACCAAACTGAAAGTTACCTTACCCCATACTGCTCTACCTCCTACCCAAGATCCACAAACCTGACTGCCCTGCCCAGTTCAGCCCACTGTCTCTGCCTGCTCCTGCCCACTGAACTCGAATCCTCTTATCTCGATTCCATTCTTGGTTCAGTCCCTTCCCACCAACATCCGCGACACTTCTCATGCCATCAATCATCTCAGTAACTTTCTGTCATGATCCAGATCATTCCCCTTTAAATTTAGTTAGGTTGCGATCCAGACCATTGACACCTTGTACCCTTCTAATTTCGTTCCACGCATCCCTTGAGCTTGGCAATCAAGGTAATCTACCCTCGACCCGAACCAGCAGCTTATAAGCCCCTGGCTTTAGCCGTTCGAGGCGAGAGTGTTAAGAAGCTTTCGCAAGTCACCGCCGCATCGCCAGAGTGATCCAGCCCGCATCAGAGTACCAGCAATTCGCCTTCCGTCACCAGAGTGGGTCCGGGCAAGGTCAATCTACCAGGGGTGAGTTGAAGGCGGAGTCCTGACTCGACGTTTATGCCCCTTGTTCATGTCTACCCTTTGAAGAGTCCCTGCTCAGTGCCTGAGCTGAAGGCGGAGTCCTGACTTGACATTCATGCCCCTTGTCCATGTCTACCCTTCAAAGAGTCCTGGCTCGGTGCCTGAGTGGAAGACGGAGTCCTGGCTCGACGATGTCATGCCCAGTGTCTGTGTCTACCCCCTGAAGAAGAGTCCCGGCTCGGTGCCTGAGTGGAAGACGGAGTCCTGACTCGACGATGTCATGCCCAGTGTCTGTGTCTACCCCCTGAAGAAGAGTCCCGGCTCGGTGCCTGATCTGAAGGAGGAGTCCTGGTTCAAGATTCCTTGTCCTGAGTTTTGGTGTCCACGTTTCTGGCTGCAGCGATCCCTGGTATCCAAGTGTCTGGCGGTGGTGAATCAAGGTCCCAGTCTCCAAGTCCAAGGGCCGTGGCGATCCCAGTCCCCAGGGTCCAAGTCCAAGGTTCACGGCTGTCCATGCTCCCCCTGTCCAAGTCCAAGATCCGCAGCTGTCCATGCTCCCCCTGTCCAAGTCCAAGGTTCACGGCTGTCCATGCTCCCCCTGTCCAAGTCCAAGGTCCGCAGCTGTCCATGCTCCCCCTGTCCAAGTCCAAGGTCCGCAGCTGTCCATGCTCCCCCTGTCCAAGTCCAAGGTTCACGGCTGTCCATGTTCCCCCTGTCCAAGTCCAAGGTTCACGGCTGTCCATGTTCCCCCTGTCCAAGTCCAAGGTCCGCAGCTGTCCATGTTCCCCCTGTCCAAGTCCAAGGTCCGCAGCTGTCCAAGTCCCTAGTCTAAGGTTCGTGTTCCTCTTTGTCCTCAATTTCCCGACCTTCTGTGTAGCGAGTAATAAACTTTATTTTATTGTACCTAAGAAAGACATGTTTGTGTCCTGCGTGTGGGTCCTCTCCCAGTACCCTTGTCCCCACCTCATGACAGTTTCAGTTCTCTGGCCCTGATGGCCTTATCTTCACCAAGGATGTTCAGTCCCTGTACACTTTCATCCCCTGTCAGGAAGGTCTTAAAAGAATCCACCTCATTCCTGACAGAAAAACTAACCAATTCCCCTCCTCCATTAGGCAGAACTGGTCCTCACTCCGAACAATTTTTCCTTTGGCTTCTCCCACTTTCTCCAAGCCCCAGGGGTGGCCATGGCAGTCGCATGGGCCCAAGCTGTGCCTGCCTCTTCATTGGCTCTGTAGAATAGTCTATGTTTGACACCCTCTCTGGTTATTTTCCCCAACTCTGATGACTGCACTAGTGCTGCTTCATGCACCTATGCTGAGCTCATCAATTTTTTATCAATTTTGGCTCTAACTTCCACCCTGCCTTTAAATTCACTTTGTCCACTCTGACACCTCCCACCCCTTTCTTGATCTCTCTGCCTCCATCTCTGGAGACAAACTGTCGACCAAAACCTTTTATAAACCTACAGTCATCTCGATTGTACCTCTTCCCACTCTACCTCCTGTAAAGATGCTATTCCCTTCTTTCGGTTTCTTTGCCTCTGTTCTCAGCAAGTGGCTTTCCATTGCAGGCCAGCTGAGATGTCCTCCCTTAAAGAACAGAACAGGGTTTCTCTCCCTCTGCTATTGATGCTGCCCTGACTGACATCTCCTCTTTTTTCCATACATCTGTGCTCACACCATCTTCCCGTTGTTGGAATAGTGATAGAGCCCCTTTTGTCCTTGCCTATCGCTCCATCAGCCTCCGCATTCAACACACCATCCTCAGCAACATCTACCATCTCCAGAGGGACCCTGTCACTGGACACATCTATACCTCCCTTCCACTGTCCGCTTTCTGCAGAGATCACTCTCTCCACTATTCCTTTATCTGTTCGTCCCTCCCCACTAATCTCCCCCTGGGCACTTATCCCTGCAAGTGGCCTAGTGATACACCGGCCCATTCACCTCCTCCCTCATCTCCATTCAGGGTCCCAAACAGTCCTTCTGGGTGAGGCAACACCACCTGCACACCTGCTGGGGTACATTGTGTCTGGTTCTCCCGATGCAGCCTCCTGTACACTGGTAAGACCCATTATAGATTGGGGGACTGCTTCGTAGATCACCTCCTGGTGGCCAAACATTTCAATTCCCATTGTTACGTGCCGATCCATGGTCAGTGCTTATGTCAAGATGAGGCCACCCTCCGGGTGGAGGAGGAACACCTTATATTCCATCTGGGCATTCTCCAACCTGATGGCATGAGCATCGATTTCTCCTTCCCGTGAACAAAAATTCCGCACTCTGACATTTTACTTCTTCTCACTTGCCTATCACTTCCCCCGGGTCCTCTCCTCCTCCCCTTTCTCCTGTGGTCCTCTCTCTTCTCCTATCAGATTCCTACTTCTCCAGCCCCTGAACTTTTCCACCCACCTGGCTTCCCCTTAATACATTCCAGCTGGCTTCTTCCCTTTCTCCCCCCACTTCCAATTCCAGCATCTTATCCATTCCCTCTCAGTCCTGAAGAAAGGTCTCGGCCCAAAACATCGACTGTTTATTCTTTTGCACAGGTGCTGGGTGGCCTGCTGAGTTCCTCCAGCATTTTGGGTGTGTTGCTGTCGGGTGATATGGGTCAAATGCAGACCAGTAAGACTACCTCAGGAAAGTATCTCAATGGGCATGGAGAAGGTGGGCTGAATGGCCTGTTTCCGTGTTGTGTGGTTCTGTGACTCTAACCAAATTGAGCTGTCCTGCGAAAAGCTATTCCTTCCTGACTGGAATCTCCTGTGGGCTGCTGGAAAAGCCAGAGACTTACAACATCCCGGTGCCTGGTCTGCTCTGCACAACTTCATCAGGAACTCCCTCTCCACAGAAGCAGCCTGCCTTTAGTGGCGTCTCAGCCCTCATTAAACAGGCTGTCAATCAAACACACAAACAGCGGGGGTGACCCGCCTATTTTATTTAAATTAATGAGACCAATTTGAGGCTCTAGTTGCATCCACATGCACTCGTTTTGTCTTCAGCCAAGACCCAGAGCTGCTTCCTGCCACACAACAGGAGTCGGCTGGCTGCCTACAGGAGTGCTTGTGCAGTCAGAGGTGACCTGGCCAGCTCCTACCACTGAGGATTCCCTTAACATGGTCAAGAACCAATTCCCTCCTCACTGTTCACTACCATTATAACTCCTGTTCTCAGATTTATTCACTTAGCTGTTTTTCAAGCTCAGTTTAATTATAGTTTTTCATAAATTCTATTGTATTTCTTTAGCTTCCTGTAAATGCCTTTAAGACAATCAAGTTCAAGTTTATTGTCGTCTGACTGTACATGTATACAACCAAACAAAACAATATCCCTCCAGACCACGGTACTCCCAAAACATATATCACACAAGACATAAACCAAAGTATTAATGTAAATAAATTCATAAAATATAATACAGAAATGCATGTATCACTCAGCAAAGATGAACAGCAAGCAGCTCGCTGCCCTGGTGACGAGACCTCGGTGGTGACAGGGTATTCATTAGTCTCACAGCCTGAGGGAAGAAGCTGTTACCCAGTCTGGCAGTCCTCGTCCTGCTGCTCCTGTACCTCATTCCTGAGGGTACTGGGTCAAAGAGATTGGGGATGGATGATGGGGATCCTCAACAATGCTTCAGGCCTTTGTATATAATGCTTCCTGTAAATACCACAAATGGGGGGAGGAAGACCCTGGTAATGCTCTCGGCAGTTTTTACTCCCCTCTGTAGGGTCTTGCAGTCCGATGTGTGGTACAGGGACTGCAAGACAATGATGCAGCTGAACAGGACACTCTCGATGTGCTCCTGTAGAAATTGTTAGAACGGGGGCAGGGAGCCTTGCACGCCTCAGTCTCCTCAGAAAGTGCAGACACTGCCATGCATTCTTGACCAGTGAGGAGTTGTGGGTCCAGGTTAGATCGTCCATTGTGTGTACACCAAGGAACTTCATCCTCTTCACTCTTTCCGCGGCAGAGCTATTGATGTGCAATGGAGAGTGGTCGAACTGTACCTTCCTGAAGTCCACAATCATCTCTCTTGTCATGTCCACATTGGGACTCAGGTTGTTGTTCTCTGGGTGGTATGTGGTAACATATAGTGTAAACATTTTGATAATAAATTCACTTTGAACTTGAACATTCAGATTATAACCACTCCCCACATTATCAGCCCTCACCTTCTGCACGTTTCATAAATGGTCCTTCTGAAAGAACAACAGAATTCCGATAACTCAGGGTGGAGATGGCTAAGATGAGGAGGCATAATTTTAGGGTAATAAGCAGTCGATGTTTCCAGCCAAAACCTCTCATCAGACTGGAAAGGAAGGGGGAAGAAGCCAGAATAAAAAGGTGGGGGGGGTGGAAGGAGGACAAGCTAGTAGGTGACAGGTGAAGCCAGGTGAGTGGGAAAGGTAAGGGGCTGGAGAGGAGGGAATCTGGTAGGAGATAAGAGTGGACAATGGGAAAAAGGGAAGGAGGAGGGACACCAGGAAGAGCTGATAGGAAGTAGGAGAAGGGATAAGAGGCTAGAATGGGGAATTCAAGAGGGAAGGGGAAGTGATTTTTTTTTACCAGAAGGAGAAACCGATGTTCATGCCATCAGGTTGGAGGTTCCTCCACCCTGAGAGTGGCTCTGTTGTGGCAGAAGAGGAGGCCATGGACTGGCATGTTGAAACAGGAATGGGGATAGGAATTAAAATGGTTGGATACCAGGAAATTCTGCTCTTGGTGGGTAGAGCGGAGGTGCTCGACAGTGAAATTTGTTGTTTGCATTACCAACACACCCAAAGATGTGCTGGGGCCAGCCTTTAAGTATCACCACACATTCCGGCACCCACGTAGCACGTCCACAACATTCAGCAGAACTAAACAAACAATAAAACGAACACCTTCCATCCCTCCCACCCACGCACCCACTCAGTCACACAGACATGCTCCATCTACAGGATAGGCCACCTCCAGCCTCCAGTCCTTGGCTTCAGGCCTCCCATCTCCATGCTCACCAGCTTCAGTCTTCTGTGGTTTACGCTAGGACTGCAGGATACTCAAACACATTCTATTTACTTTATGTGTTACACAGTGGTATCATAATTATCACAGAGAACCCGGCACGTTCGAAGAGAGTGGGAATCACCCCAACCGCATGGACTCCGACTTCTGTCAGAAGCTCAGCAGTTACTACGACGGTTTACAGTGCCAGCAATCAGGGCTCCAGTGCCACCACTGTCTGCGCGGTGAGGAGATATGTCTGTTCTCCCCATGACTGTGTGGGTTCCCTCTCACATTGTAAATCCGTATATTCCCACTGCGTGTTTCAATCAGAAATAACATCCTCCTTCTCGCTGACAGTTAACACTGGCTCACCTCAGGGGTGTGAGCTCAGCCCACTGCTCTACTCTCTGCTGTTAAATGAACACGACCCCACGTTCCTGCAAAATGGCTACAATGTGAAGGAAATCAATTGGGCCCCCGCCGACGGAAAAACCAGGAAACCGAATAATGAGAAGGAACCCGTCGCTGCCATATGTCTTCCCTACATTTCCACGGTTTCTGGAAGGATTGCCAGGATCCTGAAAAGATAACAGAGTAATACCATCCACGAACGTGGAAGGAAGCTCAAGTCACAACATAGGTGGGTCAAACATGACCTGGGGCTCAGGATGTTTACAGGGTGCCCTGAGAATGCAGAAGAGCATATATCTTCAAACAAGATATACAGTGGAAAACTGCATCAAGGAGAACAGGAGGTGTATCCATTTGGGTTACCCAGAGAAATTGGCGGCAGCTTAACATTGCACTTGCAGTGGCCATAGATTTGACTTTGACAGTACAAAACTACCGTGCTGCACCGATGGCCTTTGGAACTGCCTGGTGAAGGAAGCCTTTGAAATTAAACTGGAGGAAAAGAATTTTAACAAAGGCAAAGATGTTGCTCTATGTAAGAACTGGAATTCAGGGCGGCACAGTGGAAACTTGATCGGATGAGGACAAAACAATCAAAAGAGATGGATGATGGGAGTATAGATACCACCGGACGAGACATGCCTAGGCATATCTGATGAAAATGGCAAAGTTGTCATTGAAACATCGATTAAAATTGATACCTGTACCTAGCTGGAAACCAGAGAAGAAGTTATTCATCAGACATGCCAGGAAAACACTAGATCCTTTTCCATTTATGAAAATCTTCAGAAAACCACAATACTAAACACCACGGAACAGTCTGAAAGTTCCTAGCAATTGAGAAATGAGCTCGCTTGGCTATGCCTGTACCTCAGGTTTTGCCAGCTTGAGCTGAGAAAAAATAAATAATAATAATGAGAACAAGAGAGGAAGAGTTCTTGAAAGTGAGTCCAACGGCTTTGGGAACAGTTCAGTGATGAGGCAAGTAAAGGTGAGTGGAGTTATCCCCTCTGGTTCCAAAGTCTGATGGTTGAGGGGTAATAACTGCTCCCGAACCTGGTGATGTGGGTCCTGAGGCTCCTGTACCTCCTTCCTGAGGCAGTGAGAAGAGAGCATTTCCTGGGTGGTGGGGGTCCCTGATGATGGAAGTTGCTTTAGAAACATTGAAAATGCTACAGCACGATACAGGCCCTTCAGCTCACAAAGCTGTGCCGAACGTGTACTTACTTTAAGAAATGACTTAGGGTTACCCACAGCCCTCTATTTTTCTAAGCTACATAAATATTTTTCTATTTCCTGCCACAGCACTCCATGTAGATGTGTTCAGTGGCTGGGAGGGTTTACCCGTGATGGATTGGGCCGTATCCATTACTTCTCGTAGGTTTTTCCTTCCCTGACATGGGCTCACTTGCAGATGGTCAGGCCTCGTGCAAACCAAGCCACCAACTTTGATGCATTAATTACACCGGCTCGGATTGCCACTTTGAAATGCCGCATTAAAACAGCGTCGAGCGCCTGACACACGGACGCCCTGCTAAATTACATTTGCTTTCTGATGACTGTCCCTCTGAAAGGAGTGGAATCTGGTGTCAGATTAAGTCTTAGAGGCGTAAAGAGGACGGAGCGCCATGCAAAACAGAGCCTCTGATTGCATCATTTCGAACTGAAATCACTTTTTTATTCATCTGGGTGAAGATTACAATGTAATGTACGGTGCAGATGGGGATAAGAGTCATTGACAGCCAATTACAAGCAACTGAAGTGATTAATGAACCTCTTCAGTCTTCTATAACTACCCCTGCATCGCTCTGCAAATTGTATCTCATCAGGTGCCAGTAGAAGGAAGTTAATAACAGATTGATTCATTCTGGGCTTTTCTGCCACTCAAGCGTACAGCCTTACAAGAACATGAGTTATGCTAATGACATTCGATTTGGCGCAAAGATTGCATTCTCCTGTGAAAGTGCTCAGCATCTTGGGGGCCGGGAATAGATTTCTGAAGAAATATCTCTTCAACCATCGCGGCTGAGAGGGAGCGCGCCGGACACAATTGGAGCGCCGCGGTCGGGGTGTTGCCTTTAGTGGCAGACTCCATTTGACGAAAAACTATTAGTCTCGTTTTCTTCCCCACAAAAAGAAGTGCCAGGTGCTGTGGGAGGGAGCTGGCAGTCTCAGGTCTCCATCAGGGGGGAGAATTGGACGTGTGGTGATGGAAATTACCGGTCACTTATCTGCCTCCAACCTTATTTTCTGATTTCACTCCCCTGCTATTTCAAAATTGATTCCTGACATCCTTTGAGCCGAATCAGTGTTCTTTAACGCTTCTGCATTCACCACCTGTAATCCCCAGTGAGATTTCAGATTGTTTGTCTGATTTCACTGAACTTCCTTTGGGTTTTTTTTGTGTAACTCAGTGCAGGGTAGTTCTCGCTCCTGTTTAGCTGAAATACTTGTCGAATGCGGTTACTCCCGCAGTCGTGTCAGAAACTTGGGGAAGAGGTCAGCGCTTCACTTTAAACAGTCACTTTTAATACTTCAAAGTAAGTTTATTGTCAAAGTATGCATATGTCACTACCCAGAGATTCATTTTCTTGCAGGCATTCACAGGAAATAGAGAACTACAACTGAACTTGTGAAAAGCTGTACACCTGCTGGTTATCGAATCAGCCAATCATGTGGCAGCAACTCAATGCATAAAAGCATGTAGACATGGTCAAGAGGTTCAGACCAAACATCAGAATGGAGAAAGAAATTTGATCAAAGAGACTTTGACCATGGAATGATTGTTGGTGCCAGACAGGGTGGTTTGAGTATCTCAGAAACTACTGATCTCCTCAGATTTTCATGCACAACAGTCTCTAGAGTTTACAGGGAAAGGTGCAAAAAAAACAAAGAAAAAAATCAGGGAGTGGCAGTTCTGTGGGCAAAGATGCCTTGTTAATGAGAGAGGTTGGAGGAAAACGGCCAGACTGGTTCAAGCTGACAGGAAAACCACACGTTACAACAGTGGTGTGCAGAAGAGCATCTCTGAATGCACAACACATCGAACCTTGAAATGGACGGGCTACAGCCACAGGAGACCACGAATATACACTCAGTGACCATTTTATGAGGTACAGAAGGTAGCTAATAAAGTGCCCACTGAGTGTATGTTACCATGTATTAACTTGAGATTCCCCTTCTTGCAGGCATTTACAGGAAACTGAAGAAATACAAATGGGTACTACAGTAGCACAGCAGTTAGTGTGTGCTCTTATAGCTTGGGTCGTTTTGTAGTTTGCGGTTCAATTCCAGTACTGTTCTGGAATGAGTCTCCCTGGAATCCCAGTGTGCTCCAGTTTCCTCCCACAGTCCAAAGACGTACTGGGTGGGTTAATTGGTCATTGTAAATTGTCCCATGATTGGGTCAGGGTTGGCTGGGTAGCCTCCAACCTGTGCAACCACGTACTTGTGCAGATGACCATAAACTCAAGTTTGACCCCACAGAGACTTTGTGTTGGCTGCACTAAGCTTCAGTGCGTTGCCTCCAGTGCAGGCTTTGCTTGGTGTCTTCCTGTACTGGACAACCAATGAGCTATGGCAATTGCACCTTTGACAGAGCCGATCTTCAGCAGCATTCGATGTTTAGATCATAGAACGGTACAGCAAAGGAACAGGCCCTTAGCCCATAATGTTGTGCCAAACCAAATCAAATGCCCAACTAAACTAATCTCTTCTGCCTACACAATGTCCCTATCTTTCCATTTTCCTTACATTCATGTGCCTATTTACACTTCTCTTAAAAGTTCCTAATGCAGCTGCCCCTATCACCAGCCCAGGCTGTGCAATCCAGGCACCCATCACTGTGTAAAAAAACTTGCCTCAAGCAACTCCTTTAAAGTTACCCCTTCTCACCGTAAATGCATGCCCTCTGGCCTTAGACATTTTGACCCTGGGAAAAGGATACTGTCTGTCCACTTTATCTGTGCCTCTCATAATTTTACAAATGTCTATCAGATCTCCCCTCAGCTTCCGGCATTCCAGAGAAAACAACCCAGGGTGCCAGTTTCTAACTTATCACATGCTCTCTAATCCAGGCAATGTCCTAGTAAACCTCTTTTGCACCCTCTCCAAAGCCTCCACATCCTTCCTATAGTGGGGCAACTAGAACCGTATGCAATACTCCAGATGCAGCCTAACCAGAGGTTTAAGAAGTTGCAACAAAACTTCCTGACTTTTGAACTCGACTATTAAAGGCAAACATGGCATAAGCCTGCTTAACCGGCCTATCAGCTGGTGTAGCCACATTCAGGGAACTATCAACTTGGACCCTGTGCTCATTAACACTGTTGAGGGTCTCTTTACATTTGGCCTACCAAGGAGCAACACTTCACAACTGCCTCAGTTTGTGTCCTAGGCCCCAGAGTCCAGAGTTAGGCACCCCAACCAGGACCACTCTGTATTCCTTTCCAGACCGTCTCAATGACCAACGGGCAGTCCAAAAAGCTGCCGGCTTCATCCTCACTGCAGCCACATTCCGGGATGCAGGAAAGGCCACTTGGCCCTATCAGCCTCTACTGGCCTTTGTGCTGCCCTCTCTTTTATATCGAACTGTCTTTGCTGAGTAATGTAAACGTTCTGGCTGCAGTCCCCCCAGTGTGACAAGATTTACCTTGTTACAATCTTGCACTTCATCATTTACCTGTACTGCGCTTTTTCAGTAGGTTTTACACTTCATTCTGCATTGTTCTACCTCAGTGAACTGCGAAACGATTCAATCTTAATTTTCTTTCTTTCTTTCATCCCCTCTGGCCCTTCAAGCCACACCGCCCAGCAACCCCTGATTTAACCCTAGCCTAATCCACGGGACAAATTACAATGATCAGTTAACCTGCCAACTAGTACGTCTTTGAACTGTGGGATGAAACTGGAGCACCCAGAGGAAACCCACGGAGTCATGGGGAGATCATGCAAACTCCTCAAAGACAGAGGCAATCTGTATGAACAGTACACAAAGCAAGTTTTGCACTGTATCCTGGTACTCCCGACAATAATAAACCAATACCACTATTTGCCAGTCGTACATACAGGATGTATAATTTATATTTTCCTTGTGACTGTTGTCTGACAGGAGTGCAGAGGATGAAACATCTACATGGAATGAACTCATTCACCTTTAATAAGAACTGCACAGATCAAAGGAAAACAATAAATGCTCAACCAAAAGGGCCACTAATTAAAACCTCTCAAACTAATTAAGAACTAATGCCATCACTACGGCTCAAAAGTAGTAACCCAGAACAAAGTTAATATCACTCCTTTAACAGCGTCTATCTAATTCATTGATCTTCTTTCCCAGAACATGAACTAAGGTAAGCAGGGACTGTTGTCATCGCTGTGCTTCAATAGGATTTGACAAGACTGACACAAAAGGAAGGAAGTTAAAAACAATTACAAGGAAACCATAATTGGTTGGAATGTGTTCATTCCTACATGTGTGTGATTGTCGACTTCTTTCAGCTGCCCACCTGCCAGAACGCCCAGGCTCGGCAGCAGTGTCTGTGGTTGTGACAGTTGTGTATGTGGTTCCATCCAATGCCATGTGCCAGTGATGCTGCTGTAGGTAGGTTTTTCATTGCATTTGTGCATCTGACAATAAACTCAACTTTGAAGAAAGACCACAAACCTTTCAGGCTTAAGCGAATGAGAGGTGACATCATTGAAGCATACAAAATTCCTAGAGGACTCAGCAAGGTAGATGTGGGAAGAATGTTCTCCCTGGCTAAAGAGTCCAGGTGATGAAACTAATTCTTCTAAGAGCAATTGCTTAACCCTTGATGTTTCTGTCACACCCATGACTTGATTGATAATATTTTTGCCAGAAGTAGAATGTACTGGTTTCAAGCCCTGTTCCCAGAAAATGGGAAGCAGTTTCAGCCCTGGGAGAGTGTTGCACTGCCAAAGGTGTCCTCGTTTAGGTGTGCCGTCAAACCAAGGTCGGCAATGAGCCCTCAGGTTGACGTAGAAGAACCCACTGGAGAGAGTTACTTCCAGCAATTTTCTCCCTCCCCCTTCCCTTTTCTTTACCTCTGCTCCTCACCTGCCTATCACCTCCCCCTGGTGTCGCTTTCTCCCGTAGTTCACTCTCCTCTCCTATGAAATTCCTTCTTTTCCAGCCTTTTACCTTTTCCATCAATCACCTCCCAGTTTCTTACTTCTTTACCCTCCCCCACTCATCTGGCTTCATCTATCACTTTCTAACTTGTCTTCCTTTTCCTCCCCCAATTTCTTATTCTAGCATCTTCCCCTTTCCTTTCCAGTCCCGATGAAGCATCTTGACCTGAAATTTACACTATTTCCCTCCATATAGATGCTGCCTGACCTGCTGAGTTCCTCCAGCATTTTGTGTGTGTTGTTCTGGATGTCCAGCATCTGCAGAATCCTTCATGTTTAAGTTACCCACACTCACCTGGCCAGTACCCACTGCAAAACCAGCTCTAATGCTGGTTAACATGTGGCTGTTTTGTGGGATCGTCTGTGCATAGATCTGCCACCTCGTCTCCTGCACTTTAAAAGTTTCTTCATTGGCTGTAAGATGCGTTGAGGTTTCCATGAATGTGAAGGGTACTCTACTAATGTAAGTTGATGAGAATTGCTCTGTCACCAAAGACTCTTGCAAATTTTCAAAGATATACTATGGAGAGTATTCCAGCTGGCTGCATCACTGTCTGGTATGGAGGGGCCACTGCACAGGACCGGAAAAAGCAGAAAGAAGTTGTAAACTCAGCCAGCTCCATCACGGACACTAACCTCCCAACTATCAAGGACACTTCCAAAAGGCGCTGCCTCAAGAAAGCAGTGTCCACCATTAAGGACTCCCATCACACAGGACATGCCCTCTTCTCATTGCTATCATCAAGGAAACAGGAGCCTGGAGACACACACTCAATGCTTTAGGAAGAGTTTCTCCCCCTCCGCCTTCAGATTTCTGTATGGGCAATGAACCCACCCATGGACACTACCTCATTATTTTTGCTCACTTTTTTACATGTTGTATTTAATAAATTCTTATATGCACATGTTATTATAATTTGTAGTTTTTATGTATTGCACTGTATTGCTGTCACAAAACAACAAATTTCAAGACATATGTAAGTGATATTAAACATGATTCTGATTAGTTCTGCTTTCCAATAAAAGATATTCACTCATTTTTGTTCCACATAATGCAGCCACCCCAGTCTCCCATTGAAAGAAGCAAAAACTTAAGAGCACGTGCCACCAGGCTCAATCATAAACACAAGGGATTCTGCAGATGCTGGAAATTCAGGGTAACACACACAAAATGCTGGAGGAACTTTACAAGTTAGGAAGCATCTTATGGTGGGAGATAAACAGTCGACATTTTGACCTGAATCGCGGACTGTTTATTTCTCTCATTAGACACTGTCTGAACTACTGAGTCCCTCCAGCTTTTTGTGTGTGTTCCACCAGGCTGAGGGATAGCTTCTGCCCTGCTGTGGGAAGACTCTTGAACAGACTTCTCCTGCTAGAGAGGATGAGCTCCTGATCTCCCAATCTATCTTCAGCACTTTGGTGTGGACCAGCTCCGCGGTAAACACAGCACTAAACTGGACTGAACTAAACATTCCTAGAATGTCTGAAAGACTCTGCGGTTTGATGTTTAATATTCTGTGGTTTACTCACTCGTTTTTTTTTGCCGATTGCACAATTTGTTCTTTTCATCGCGTGACGGGTGTTTGACGTTTTCTTTGAATGGTCCCATGTAGTTTCTTTGTTTTGTGTTTGCCTGCAGGAAGACAGATCTCAGAGTTGGATACTGCATACATACTGTAATAATAAGTGTACTTTAAACTTTGAACTCTATCTCGTTACGGCCTTGCACCTTACTGCATTTTCTCTATCAATGTTATACTTTATTCTGCCTTTTTGTACTTTTTGTACTGCCTTGATACATTCAAGTACTTAAGGCTTTAAAAGGCTTCGGTTAGACTGTGTTTGGAGTATTGTGAGCAGTTTTGAGTCCCATATCTATGAAAGGAATTGCTGGCGTTGGAAAGGCCCTAGAATGATCATGAGAATTCATGAGAATGATCCTAGGAATGAAAAGGTGAAAGTGCATTTGATGGCTTTGACTTTGTACTCACTGGAGTAGAGGGGAGATCTCCTTGAAACCTACCGAATATTGAAATGCCTGGAGAGAGTGGATGTACAGAGGATATTTCCAGTAATGAGAGAGCTGAGGACCAGAAGACACAGCCTCAGAATAGAAGGATGTCCTTTTAGAACGGAGATGTGGAGGAATTTCTTTAGCCAGTGAATCTGTGGAATTCATTGCTACAGATGACCATGGAGCCCTGACTATGACAGATTTCAAAGGTCCATTTTGATATCAGAGGATGTATACAGTATACAACCTGAAATTCTTACTCTTCACAGACATACACAATACAAAGAAACCCCATAGAATAAGATAAACTTTGAATTCCTGGAAGCCCCCACCTCTGCATTGACCCAAACCCCCCCCCAACTCGCACCAGCAGAAGCACCAACCCCCCACCCCACCCCTACCAACAAGCAACAGCAAAAGACTGCAGAGACCCTGATCCAGAGTCCATCAAAACTATAGTCCATTACCCAGCCCTTCAGAATCTCAGACAGGACTTCTCAAAGGCCACTCCTGCAACAACGATACCCGAAACCAGCAACTCCCTGTTCCCATGTTACAGTCTTCCGCATTGCTTTTCCAAGCTCCCGCCCTGAAGACCAATAGAAAGAGGGAGAGGGAGGGGACTGCTCAAGTACAGGGGCCTTCTTCTGAGAGCAGCCAGCGATTTGCAAACGCACCGCCTGCTGTTGTAGTGTTCCAGTCTCGGTGCTTCAGTCGGCAGAATTGGTGAGGAAACCATCATCCACTGGGCTGTTCCCCAACTGCCCAGCTCCCAGCCCTGACGGCCCATGTCTTCCAGGCCAGTCCTAGAGATAGCAAAGCAGTAGGGTGCACAGTCGTCTGAAAATCAAAAGAACTGTAGATCAGAGACTCCAACAGAACCTCAGCCACCTTGGAAAGAAAAGGAAGACACAGAAGAAGAAAAATAAGCTGTCTTGAATGAACTGGAAAAAGCCGCCTAGGTCTACAAGATCTGCTGGCACCATCTTTCCTTGCTTTAAAGTGGAGGTTGATAGATTCTTGATCAGTCAAGGCATCAAAGGGTACAGGATGAAGGCAGGGGAATTTGACTGAGAGCCATAATAAATCAGCCAGGACTGAATGGCGGTGCAGCATACTCAATGGGCCAAATGGCCTAATTCTGCTCCTGTGTCCTATGGCGTTATTAACTGGATGGCCCACAAGCAGAAGTTTTTCACTGTTTCTTGGTAAACAAGAAAATAATAAACCAATTACCAATTACAAACTCAAGATTCACCAGACAATCAATCTACAATCGTTTTCTCTTGAGGCATTATGGCTTTATTTTATTTAATTCATCCATTTATTTAGAGATACAGCCCGAACAGGCCCTTCTGGCCTCTTTGAATCTCACTGCAACTCCCGACAAGTGTGAACACATTCCAGCCCTTCCACCTTCAGCAGGGACAACATTATATCTGAAATGTAAAAGGCTTTCTTAGATCTGAATCACACACCCCATGTCACAACATCCTCAGAAATGGGAATAAATAGGTTTCTTAAATAAAACATATCATAACTAGTGGCCTCAGGCTAGGAGACACTCAGTGGCCACTTTATTAGCTGCCTCTTGTGTATGTTTGTGGTCTTCTGCTGTAGCCCATCCACTTCAACATCTGCGTTCAGAGATGCTCTTCTGCACACCACTGTTGTAATATGTGGCTATTTGAGTTGCTGTCATTTTCCAATCAGCTTGAACCAGTCTGGCCATTCTCCTCTGACCTCTCTCATTAACAAGGCATTTCCACCCACAGAACTGCCACTCACTGTCAACTCTAGAGACTATTGTGTGTGAAAAACCCAGGAGATCAACAGTTCCTGAGATACTCAAACCACCCCGTCTGGCATTATTAATCATTCCGTGGTCAAAGTCACTTAGATCACATTTCTTCTCCATTCTGATGTTTGGTCTGAACTACAACTGAAGTTCTTGACCACGTCTGCATGTTTTGAGTTGCTGCCACATTTGCTTTAACGAGCAGGTGTACTTACTAAGTAAGAGGCCGCTGAGTGTGTATTTCTTATTGTAATTTATGCTATTGGACCATTTTTCGATGATCTGGACAGTAAGACATAGAGCCGTACAGAATGAAAATAGGCCCAACTTGCCAATGCTGACTGTGTAACCCAATGGCCTAACCAATCTGCCTGCGGTTAAGGATTAATGATGGTCTTTATTTGTCACATGTACATCCAAACATACTGTGAAATTCACTGTATGCATCAATAACCAACATAGTCCGAGGATTGTTCTGGGGTTAACACACAAATGTCACCATTCTTCCAGAGCCAAAATGGCATGCCCACATCACTAACCCGAACCCTAACCCTCACAAGCTTTGGAATGTTGGAGGAAAGTGCAACAGTCAGAAAAAACCCAAGCAAACACAGGGAGAACATACAAACTCCTTACATACAGTGGTGGAATTGAGCCTTGGGCTAGCTGAAAGATTATAGCTGCGAGCTTAATGTCCAAGGATACACATTGTATTGAAAAGACGAGCAGGAAGGAAAAGGGGGCGGCATTGCTCTGTTGGTAAAACAATGAAATCAAATCTGTAGAAAGAGGTGACGTAAGGTTGAAAGATGTTGAATCATTATGGATAGAGCTAAGGAACTGCAAGAGTTAAAAGACCCTGACGGGAATTGGATTCAGATCCTCAAATAGTAGCAAGGATGTGGCCTACAAATTACAACAGGAGACAGAAAATGCATGCCAAAAGGTCAATGTTACAATAGTCATGGGGAATTTCAATATGCAGATAAGTGGGAAAATCTGGTTGGTGCTGGATTACAGGAGGGGGAGTTTCTGGATTGCCTATGAGATATTTTTTTAGAGCAGCTCATGGTTAAGGCCACTGCATGATCATCTGTTCTAGATTGGGTGTTGTGCAAAGAGCCAGGATTGATTAGTGAGCTTAAAGTAAAAGAATCCTTAGGGACAAGTGATAATAATATGATCGAATTCACCCTGAAATTTGAGAAGGAGAAGCTAAAGTCAGATGTATCAGTATTAAGTGGAGTAAAGGGAATTACAGAACCATGAGAGAGGAGTTGGCCAGAATTGATTGTAAAGGAACACTGGCAGAGCAGCAATGGCTGGAATTTCTAGAAGCATTCAAATTCACAGGATGCATACATTTCAAAGAGGAAGAAGTATTCTAAAGGAAAGATGACGCAACTAAGCCCGACAAGGGAAGTCAAAGCCAACATAAAAGCCAAAAACTGGGCATATAATAGAGCAAAAATTAGTGTCAAGCTCGAGGATTGGGAAGCTTTTAAAAACCAGCAGAAGGCAACTAACAAGGTCATTAAGAAGGTAAAGATACGAAAGTAAGTTAGCCAATAATATTAAAGAGAATACCAAAATTTTCTTCGGATACATAAAGTGTAAAAGAGAAACAAGTGTGGATATCGGATTGCTGGAAAATGATGCAGGAGAGGTAGTAATGGAGGACAATGAAATGGCAGGTGAAGATCTGAATAAGTATTTTGTATCAGTCTTCACTGTGGAAGACACTAGCAGTGTGGTGGAAGTTCCAGGTGTCAGGGGGCATGATGTGTGTGAAGTTACCATAACCAGAGAGAAGGCTCTTAGGAAATTGAAAGGTCTGAAGATACACAAGTCATCTGGACCAGATGGTGTAAACCCCAGAGTTCTGAAAGAGGTGGCTGAATAGATTGTGGGGGTATTCGTAATGATCTTTCAAGAATCGCTAGATTCCAGAATGGTTCCAGAAAACTGGAAAATTGCAAATGTCACCCTTTCTTCAAGAAGGGAGAGAGGCAGAATAAAGGAAACTATAGGCCAGTTAGTCTGACCTCAGTGGTTGGAAGATGTTGGAGTCAATTAGTAAGGATGAGGTCTCAGGATACTTGGAGGCACATGATAAAGTAGGCCATTGTCAGCGTGGTATTCTTGCCTGATAAATCTGTTGGATTTCTTTGAAGAAGTAACAAGCAGGATAGACAAAGGAGAATCAGTTGATGTGCACTTGGATTTTCAGAAGACCATTGACAAGGTGTTACACATGATGCTGCTTAACAAGCTGCAAACCTATGGTATTACAGTTAAGATTCTAGCACGGATAAAGCATTGGCTGATTGGCGGGAGGCAAAGAATGGCTTCCGGTGACTAGTGGTGTTCCACAGGTGTCTGTGTTGGGATTAATTCTTTTTACATTACAGGTCAATGATTTGGATGATGGCTTTGTTGCAAATTTTGAGGAAGTAGAGAGGCTACAGAGGGACAGATTAGGAGAATGGGCAAAGAAAAGGCAGGTGGAATACAGTGTTGGGAAGTGTATGGTCATGCACTTTGGTAGAAGAAATGAAAGGGTTGACTATTTTCTAAATGGAGAGAAAATACAAAAAAAAACTGAGATGCAAAAGGCCTGGGGAGTCCTTGTGCAGGATTCCCTAAAGGTTAATTTGCAGGTTGAGTCTGTGATGAGGAAGGCAAATGCAATGTTAGCATTCATTTCAGGAGGACTAGAATACCAATACAAGGACGTAAAGTTGGGACTTTATAAAGCACTGGTGAGGCCTCACTTGGAGTATTGTGAGCAGGTTTGGGCCCCCAATCTTAGAAAGGATGTGCTAAAATGGGAGAGGGTTCAAAGGAGACTCACAGAAATGATTCCAGGATTGAATGGCTTGTCATATCAAGAGTGTTTGTGGGCTCTGGACCTGTATTCACTAGATTTCAGAAGAATGAGGGATGACCTCATTGAAACCTATTAAAAGGTGAAAAGGCACTGATAGATTAGATGGGGAGAGGATGGTTCCTATGGTGAGGGAGGACACGGCCTCAGAATAGAGGAGCATCCTTTTAGAACAGAGATGAGGAGGAATTTCATTAGCCAGAGAGCGATGAATCTGTGGAATTCTTCGCCACAAGTAGCTGTGGAGGTCAAGACTTTATGTATATTTAAGGCAGAGGTTGATAGACTCTTGATTGCTCAGGTCTTGAAGGGATATGGAGGAAAGGCAGGAGATTGGGGCTGAGAAGAGAATTGGATCATCCATAATGAAATGGTGGAGCAGACTGGATGGACAAATAGCCTAATTCTACTCCTATATCTCATGGTCTTATGGTAATAGCATTACACTAACCTTCATGCTACCATACTGCTCCACATAGTAGGTATGATCCTGTGAGAAGAAAACTAGGACCCAGTGCCAGTCTGTGTAACCATTTGCATCAAGCAAGTGTTCCCTCTAAGATGTGTGCGTGTGCACGCTCACACATCATTTCATTTCAATTCAATTTAATTCACAGGAAGGAATATAAACTGTGCACAAAAGGTTGTCACCCTCTACCTCATTAGCATATTAAATACATTTCATGAACGTACACAATCATATTTCCTTTTCCGGTTTCTGATGTGGATGGTGTTCAACAACGTGGAGTTTGTGATGGTTTACCTGCAGATTTCAGAACTGGCTCATTTATACTGTTTTTATTGAAGAAATTATTCAATGCACTCATGTTGTTGTCACTGAGCAAAAAAATCGCACAGCACAAGATGTTTGCACACACTGGTATTTACAAATTAGAGGGAACATTGAAGCCAACTACAGCAGCCATTTCTCCTTGAAAGCTGAATTCTTTCTACAGATCTATGAGGAGAGAGTGGCTTTGGTTTTCTGTTTAATTGGAGAGTGTGCAGTCCTTAAGGTTGGCACAGCCAGGGGTGCTAGTGGGGATAAGCTCCCGCTATTAAATAGTCCCAAAGGTGTGCATCTCAAACAGCCTCTGACAACCAAGTCCAGCTCCTAGCCTACACGTATGGCTTAGCTACTAAGCCCAGCGGAACTGTTTCTACAGACAGGACAAGGGGGAATGGTGGGATACAGGCACTTTAAAGTCATTTCAGGCACAGCTTGTTCTCCAATATCACACTGCCCTGGATTGCGTATCTTGTAGACAGTGAGGATTCAACATCCATGGTTGACCCTGACCAACAAAGGGCCTCAAAGGAGAGTGCTTCTATTTTGTGGAAATATTTGGAACTTCTCGGTCTAACATCTTAACTCTGGACTTTGAAAGACTTTGTTGGAAAAACAGATTTTGTAGATGCCAAAATTTGGATTAACACACACAAAATGCTGGAGGAACTCAGCAGTTCAGGCAGCTTCTGATGGGGGGGGGGAGGGCTATTGCCTTTTCTGGTCAAGACCTTTCATCTGAACCCCAAAACATAAGAAATTCTGCAGATGCTGGAAATCCAGAGTAACACACATGAAATCAGGCAGCATATGGGTGTTCCCAACTTAGGATCCATGGACCCCTTGCTTAATGGTATTGGTCCATGGCATAAAAAAGGTTGGGAATATCTGAACTGGGAGGAATAAAGAGTCAATGCTTCCAGGTGAACATCAGGATTCTCCAAGATGCTGCCTGACCTGCAGAGTTCCTCCAGCATTTTGCGTATGTCAATATGAACTTAATATTGCCTGATTCTTGTAGGGAATATTGAGTTTGTAGATTTACTCAAATCTCTTAGAATGAGGGGACTCTCTCTAGATGCACTCAAAGTTGGCATCTAGAGTCATAGAGTAATGTAGAATGGATACAGGCCTTTCGGCCCAACCGGTCCATGTCAGCCATGGTGCCCACCCAGCCAGTCCCAATTTCCTGTGGTTGGTCCATATCCCTCCCAACCTGCCCCAATCAACTTGATGGAGGTGTTCAAGATATTAAGAGGCATAGACAGAGTGAACAGCCAGAGACATTTCTCAGGGTGGAAATGGCTAATATGAGAGGGCATAATTTTAAGGTGATTGGAGGAAATTATAGGGGAGATGTGTATTTTGTTCAATGCTGGCATGAGAAAGAAGTGAAAGTGGGGGAGATTATTAATGGGGGGGGGGGAATAACTCACAACAGCAGCTTCCTCTGTGTTGTAAATCTATGTGTCCACACATTCTGCATGGTGCAATTTATTTATTTATTTATTTATTTATTTATTTAGAGATACAGCATGGAACCGTCTGCTTCGGCCATTCAAGCCGAACCTCCCAGCAACCTACCAATTTAGCCCTAGCCCAATGACAAGACAATTTACAATGGCTAACCTGCTAACTGGTACGTCTTTGGACCGTGGCAGGAAACCAGAGTACCCAGAGGAAACCCATGCATTCACAGGGAGAACATACAAACTCCTTACAGAGGATGCTAGGGTTGAGGCCGAACTCCGGGACGCCCTGAGCTGTAATAGCATTGCGCTAACTGCTACGCTACCGTGGCGCCCCATCTCTTACACAGTAGTAACTCGGTGTATCCATTGAAAAGTATTTGATAAATGTCAAATGAATTGAAGTGATCAGCTGAAAGCAATTTGTACAGCCCTGGGACTGCCCAGGGGCTTACGATTTTCCCTCGTACATCTATCATGGAATGCCGTTGTTAGCCAAAATACACAAAGCCCAGAAATTGCTGACATATGTAGACCAACTGCGAAAAAAAAATCTCACTCTTCTTGTGAGCGGGCAAAATAAACTTTTGTTTATTTGAAGACTGTTGAACACTTTCTTGCTGTTAACAATCTTTTCTTTTTTATTAAATAATGTGCAGTTTACTCAGAATTTTAAGATGATTGGAAGATGTCATAGGAGCGATGTCAGATATAGTTTTTTTTACACAGAGAGTGGTGGGTGTGTGGAACGTGCTGCCAGGGGTGGGGGTAGAGGCAGATACATTCAGGTCATAGATGATACAAAAATGCAGAGCCATGTGGGAGGGAAGGGCTAGGTTACAATGGGGGAGTCTAGGAACTGAGGGCACAATCTCAGAATAGAAGAACGTCCATTTAGAACAGAAATGAGGAGGAATTTCTTTAGGCAGAGTGTAGTGAATATGTGGAATTCATTGCCGCAGACAGCTGTGATGGCCAAAGGAACACACGCAAAATACTGGAGGAACTCAGCAGGTCAGGTAGCATCTATGGAAATAATTAAGCAGTTGACGTTTTAGCTGATATTTCTTCAGGACTGGAAAGGAAGGGGAAGACACCAGAATAAATAGGTGGGGGGTGGGGTGAAGGAGGCTAGCTGGAAGGTGACAGGTGAAGTCCAGTGGGTTAGAAAGGTAAAGGGCTGGAGAGGAAGGAATCTGATAGTAGAGGGGAGTGGACCATAGGATAAAGGGAAGGAGGAGGGGACCCAGAGGGAGGTGATAGGCAGGTGAGAAGAGTTAGGGCCAGAGAGGGGAATAGAAAAAGAGAGGAGGGAATTTTTTTTAACCAGAAGGAGAAATAGATTTGACGCTACCAAGAAAGAATATAATGTGTTACTCATTTACCCTGAGGGTGGCCGCACTGCAGCACACGAGAAGGCCTTGGACCAACAAGTCAGAATGGGAAGGGGAATGGGAATTAAAAGGTTTGGCTACTGGGGAATTCCGCTTTTGCCGGATGGAACATAGGTGCTTGATGAAACATTCCTTCAATTTATGCTGGGTCTCACCAATGTAGAGGAGGCTGCTTCGGGAATACCAGACGCAATAGACGACTCCAGCAGATTTGCAGGCGAGGTGTTGCCTCTTCTGGAAGGACTGTTTGGGCCATGAATGGAGGTGAGGGAGGAGGTGAATGGGCAAGTGTAGCACTTTGGCTGCTTTCAGGGATAAGTGCTAGGAGGGAGATTAGTGGGGAGGATATATTCAAATAGGAGGTTGATAGATTCTTGATTAGTCAGGGCATCAAAGGTTACGGGGAGACAAATGGAATAGGGCTGGGAGGGAAGATAAATCAGCCATGATGGAATGACAGATCAGACTTGATGGGCTGAATGGCCGAAATCTGCTCCCTCATCTTATTCCTGCTGTGTTCTGTGTTGAAGAAAGCTCAGACAAAACAAAAACCTGTTAGCTAATATCAGATCAAGCTGCACTGGTGAAGGAGGAGTCAGTGTTCTATTTTAGTGACAGCAAAGCAGCTGGATAAATACTGAGTGTCCCACTGTGTAAATGCGCCATTGAAATCACTCAGGTTTGAACAGGGGCATGTGGCAAGGCTCATGTTGAACTGATGTTAACAATAAAATACACTCAGTGGCCACTTTATTACGTACAACTGCTCATTAAGCAAATATCTAATCAGCCAATCATGTAGTAGCAACTCAATGCATAAAAGCTTGGTCAAGAGAGTCAGGGATCACAATGACGTCATTGAAACGTCAGCAGATTACTGAAATTTAACTGCAGGTCTTTGTTTCTTTACATAATATATAACGCCATCTTTAAAATAAACTTCATAAAATAGCTATCTTACAGATTGAGCTCTTAACTCTGTAATTATGGCACCAGCTTGTGGAACTGATGCCAGTTGACCTGTATATTGAAGTGAACAGTGAATTATAACCCAACAGACACAAAATGCTGAAAGAACTCATTACGATAAAGGGTCTTGGCCTGAAACGTCGACTGTTTATTCCTCTCCATAGAAGCTGTCTAACCAGCTGAGTTCCTCTAGCATTTTAAGTGTGTTGTTCTGGATTTCCAGCATCTGCAGAATCTCTTGTGCTTAAAATAGTTCACAATGTTGGATCTTACAACCATATAACAATTAATATTCTAGTCTGTGCTGAACGCTTACTCTCACCTAGTTCCACCTACCTGCACTCAGCCCATAACCCTCCATTCCTTTCCTGTCCATATAACAATCCAATTTTTTTTTAATGGTCTTAGAGCTGGAAAAGTGCACATTTTGCCATTTACAGTGCACTCTGACTTTACACCATTGCGAGTATGCAGTCTGTAAATAGCATGATTCTGCTAGTGCAGAGATTAGCTAATACCGTCATACAATACAGACAGTTTTGGCATTAATTCATTGGTAACATAATTAGAGTTTAATTATTTCATTGTGAACAGTTTTAACACTATAATTTTTTCCACACAAGCACATTCATGCAAAACTTATCATTCTCAACATTTTAAAATACTTGCTAAAACTTCAAAACAACAGCTTAAATGCAGATGGAAAGTAACATAAAAGTGGATGAAAGAGCTTTATTTGTCAGTATGAATGTAGGTGTTGAAGAAAAACAATTTCAAAATTCCATTTTTTTCATCAGAATTATAATCAGGTTTAGCATCACAGAATTATATCACTCAAAATTTGTTGTTTTGCATAAATTCATGGTAAAATAATTAAAGATTTTAATTATTTCATTGTGAACATTACTAACACTACAATGTCTTCCACACAAGCACATTCACGCAAAACTTTTCATTCTCAACATGTTTAAAATCCTTAAAATTTCAAAACAATAACTTAAATATGGATGAAAAGTCATATGAAAATGGGTTAAAGAGCTTTATTTTCAGTATGCATTGAAGAAAAACTGATTGCAAAGTTGCATTTTATTTATCAGAATCTGGTTTATATTATTACTTACTGATAAGACATGAAATTTGTTGTTTTCAGCAACAGTACAGCACTGAGAAAAAAATTACCATAAATTATAAAATAAATAACTAATGCAAAAATCCTCCCTGTTTGGTCTTAAACCAAAATATATTGTAAATCATAAAAATATCACACCCACAAATGTATTATATTTAAACAATAACTCAAACAACTCTGCCATGGACAGTCCCAAGGCTGGCTGTGAGAAAAGAAGGCTTGGACGTGTATTCCGCTAGCACCCTAACACATAAAAACCCAGAGCTACAGAATTGCCAACAGAAGCTCCAAAGATCTCATTCCTGAGAGGAATAATCTCGGAAGATGGGGTACACCTGGCACAACTTGTAAGGAAGGCCCAGGACCGAGGATTCTGGAGAGATGCTGTCAGGCCTGTGACAGGGCTGAAGGCCTTAAAAAGCAGAAGAACTCAAACTATTATTTTTTTTTATATTAAAAAAATAATTTTCAGGAACAATGCAGTTTTCAATCTGATAATAGAGAAAACTCAGCACTGCTTAATCCTGTGGTGGTGAAGCGATAACAATCAGAACAAACTCAACCCTGGCCTTCAGTCTGACAACATCGCCTTGTCCTTAACCACAGTGAAGGCTCAGTGGCAACTCAAGTCATGCTGGTTTTAAGGAATTTAATAGAACACAAGACTGAAAAGTAGTTTTGTAATTAAAAAAAATTATGAATGAAGTTTATTTTGATTTATAGAAGTACATGTCTAAGGAGATACTGTATATGATGATTTTGAGTAAGTGACTGATGAAATCAGGCTGGGTTCCCATCACAGGTAAAGCCCCCTCCACCACTGAGCACATTTGTTGGAGGAAAGCAGCATCCAGCATCAGGGACCCCCGCCAACCAGGCCATACTCTCTAGTCTCTGCTGCCATCAGTTGGAAGGTACAGGAGCCCCAGGACTCAGGCCACCAGGCTCAGGAACAGTTATAACCCCTCTACCATCAGACTCTTGAACCAAAGGGGTAACTTCACTCACCCACCACTGAACTGTTCCCACAACCTTTGGACTCACTTTCTAAGAATCTTCATCTCACGTTCTTGATACTTATTGCATTTTTTTTGTTTTTATATTTCTTTGTATTTACTGTGAATGGCCCACAAGAAAATGAATATCAGGGTTGTAGGTTTTTGCAAATAAAATGATGAGGCATTTTATGTTTAAGCAAAAAAAATCCATCTCATTTGGACGACATCCCAAGGTGAGTACTCAGGATGTGAGCAGCACAACTGGCAGGTGTGTTTACTGACACTTTTAATCTCTCCCTCTCCCAGTGTACAGTGCCCTCCTGCTTCAAATTATCCACCATTGTCCCTGTACCAAAAAAGACCAAGGTTATATGCCTGAACGACTGGTGTCCTGACGCACTCACCTCAATAATAAGCAAATGCTTTGAGAGGCAGGTCAAGGATTACATTTGCAGCTTGCTACCACCCACACTGCACCTCCTACAATTCGCCTACCGACACAACCGATCGACAGATAGCGCAATAGCCATTGCTCTACGTACTGCCCTTACACATCTGGAAAAGAAGGATGCTTATGTGAGAATGCTGTTCTTGGACTACAGTTCAGCATTCAACACCATAGTTCCATCCAGGCTCAACAAAAAGCTCAGGGAGCTTGGCCTTACACTGCCTTGTACAGCTGGATTCTGGACTTCCTGTCGGTTCTCCCTCACCTCCACCCCTCTGACTCTCAATACAGGAGCCTTTCAGGGCTGTGTACTAAGTTAATTCCTTTACTCCCTGTATACCCATGACGGTGTTGCCACCCACAGCTCCGATCTGCTAATTAAATTTGCCAATGACGCTACATTGATTGGCCTTTTCTCAAACAATAATTAGGTGACCTACAGGGAAGAAGTCATTTCTCTGACACAGTGGTATCAAGAAAACAACTTCTCCCTCAACGTCACAAAAACAAAGGAGCTGGTTGTGGACTACAGGAGGAATGGAGATGGGCTCACCCTATTGCCATCAATGGATCCGGGGTTGAGAGGGTGAACAGCTTTAAGTTCCTCGGCATCCACATCACCGAGGATCTCACGTGGTCTGTACATACCGGCTGTGTGGTGAAAAAGGCCTCTTTCACCTCAGATAATTGAGGAAGTTTGGTATGGGCCCCCAAACCCTAAGAATTTTCTACAGGGGCACAATTGAGAGCATCCTAACTGGCTGCATCACTGCCTGGCATGGGAACTGTACTTCCCTTAATCTTAAGACCCTGCAGAGAGTGATGCAGATAACCCAGCACTTCTGTAGTTGTGAATTTCCCATGATTCAGGACATTTACAAAGACAGGTGTGTAAAAAGGGTCCGAAGGACCATTGAGGGCCCAAGTCACCCCAACCACAGTCTATTCCAGCTGCTACCATCCGGGAAATGGTACCGCAACATAAAAGTCAGGACCAATAGGCTCCTGGAAAGCTTCTTCCACCAGGCCATCAGATTGATGAACTCATGCTGATTTGATTGTATTTCTATGTCACATTGACTGTTCTAATTACTATAAATTATTATAAATTACTATGATTGCACATTTAGACAGACATAACATAAAGACTTTTATTCCTCATGTATGTGAAGGGTGTAAGAAATAAAGTTAATTCAATTCAATTTAGTTCAATTTATTGAACTCCATAAAACTGTAGACAAAGTGCAGTACAAGCCTTATACATAACTGTGTCATTGCATCAGATCAGCCTCTTGCAGTGAACCCCAACTCAGTCAGTGGTTGTGAATTATGGACATTTCCACCAATTACATTACCCTATGGGGTCGTATATGGTGACAGATATGTACTTTGCTAATACATTTACTTTGACTTTGCAGTTTGTGTCTCAATTATAGTCGGTCCTGGTCAAAATTCTATCCTTACAGAAAAATAACAGAAATGTAGAAACACATCCATACTAAGTGCTGGAGGAACTCAGCAGGCTCTCACGCAGCATCTAGGTAGAGGATCAAACGGTCAACATTTTGGGCTGAGACCCTGATGAGCAGTCTTGATGAAGTGCTTAGGCTAAAATGTCTACCATTTATTCCCCTGCACAGATGCTGCCTGGCCTACTGAGTTCCTCCAGCATTTTGTGTTTCTCAGGATTTCCAGCATCTGCAGAATCTCTTGTCCAGGTGAAACATTGGTGTTATACTGTTTTGGAGCCTTTTTTGGTACACAAACACAAGAGGTTCTGCAGATGCTGGAAACCTTAAGCAACAGACACACAATGATGGAGGAACTCAGCAGGTCAAGCACCATCAATGGAAATTACTGTATTGATTCCAATACCCCTTCTGGCAATGCCTTCCAGATATCAATTACTCCAAGCACTTTCACCTTAGGTCTCCTCCTCACATTTTATTTATTTTATTTACTGAGATACAGAGCAGAACAGAACCCTTCCAGCCCAGAGTCGCATCGACCAGCAACCGAACGATTTAACCCGCCTAGCCCAATCACAGGACAGCTTACAATGACCAGATAGCCTACTAATCCATACATCTTTTGACTGTGCAAGGAAACTGGAGCACCCAGAGGAAACTCACATACTCACGGAGAGAACACACACAACTTTCTTACAGAAGGTGCTGGAACTGAACTCTGAAATCTGACATCCTGAGCTGTGATAGTGTTGTGTTACTGTGGTGCCCAAAGAACCGTATACTTTAGAATTTAAAGCCAGCTACAGTGTGCTTTGAACCCCTCACCAGATCAGAACCATTCTGCTAACATGAATTATTCTAAAATGTAGACCTTTTATTCAGAGTCTTTCACATGTTGACCATCGTTAATGAAGATCTCGGTAATTCTCCCACAAGGACGCAGTGATGTAGTCGTTAGCGTAACGCTAGTACAGTGCCAGCAACTCGAGATCAGTTCCTGTCATTTTCAGTAAGGAGTTTGTACCTTCTCCTTGTGACCATGTGTGTTTCCTCCGAATGGTCCAGATTCCTCCCACGTTCCATAGACATACAGGTTGGTAGGTTAATTGGTCACATAGGTGCATGGGCTCATTGGGTTGGATGGGCCTTTTACTATGCTGTATCACTAAGTAAATAAATCAAGCCAACTGTACAAATATTAGTGCATAAACAAGAAAAAATCTGCAGATGCTGGAAATCAAAGCAACACAAAATGCTGGAGGAATTCAGCAGGCCAGGCAGCATCTATGGAAAAGAGTACAGTCAACATTTCAAGCTGAGACCCTTCAGCAGATATTGGTTCATATCTGCAGGTGAAAGTTGATCCTGGTCCAGAGCAATGGGGGTGATTTTGTTGATCTTGTAGGTTTAAGGGATTGTAGATACTGTCAGGAAATATAGACAAACAAGCCACAAAGGGTCACAAAACAAGAGAGAACAGATACTTAACACCACAAGGCAACAAGATACCTTAAGGCTGGGAGCAACTGATTGGCTAGGTTGGCTAGATCGATGAGTAAACAAGGATTGTGGATGAGAGCTGAGTTTAAATAGGCTGCAGGTAATGAGTTGAAAACGAATGGCAGTAGACTCCTGTTAGCTGGGCAGATACTGAGAGTTACCTACCTATTCAGGCCTGACAGACGCAGAGTTACAGGGAATTTCAATTTCAATAGGTGGAATTTCAATCCTAATTTTACCTTCAGGAATTCTAAATCAGTATCTCAGAGTGACCACACACAACTCACATCACATAATTTATTAATAATGCTCAAAAATCCTGAATTTACAATTCTAAAGTAACCAGGCTGAGTTGATCCAAATAATCACACTATTTCTTTCCGACTCACATATGTTCCCATTTTATTTAGCAAGTGACCATAAAGTCAGAGTCAATTGTGAAACACAAATACACGGACTTTCCGTTTCAGTGGAGTTGGGACGTGTCTTCAGCTCCTGTTATTTCTGCTGCCGATTTTCTCCCCTTGGGGCTATTTTCAAGACCACATTGCAGGCTCTTTTGTCTCTTTAGCATTTCTTTTTGTACAACAGGCTTACTACTAGTCTTTAAAACATTCTGCTGTTTTGTGCTTGTCGCTGTATTTATCATAGAACACAGACTAGTACAGCACAGGAACGGGCCCTTCAGCCCACAATGTTGTGCAGAACCAATTACATTAGTAATTAAATGGCCAACTAAATTACTCCCTTCTGCTTACACAGTGTCCATATCCTTCCATTTTCCTCACATTCATGTCTTGTCTAAACGTCTCTTAGAAGCCCCTAATGTATTTACCTCTACAACCACCAGGCAGTGCATTCCAGGTACCCACTACTCTCTGTGTAAAAAACTTCCCCATCACATCTCCTTTGAAATTACCCCCTCTCACCTTAAGTGCATTCCCTCTGGTATTAGGCATTCCAAACCTGAGAAAAAGGTACTGTCTGTCTACGCTACCTATGCCTCTCATAATCTTATAAACCTCTATCAGATCTCTGCTCCACAGAAAACAACCCAAATTTGTCCAACCTCTTGCCCTCTAATACAGGCAGCATTTTGGTAAACTTCTTCTGCACCCTCTCCAAAGCCTCGGTATCCTTCCTGTAATGGGGTGACCAGAATTGTATGCAATATTCAAGATGTGGCCAAACTAGAATTTTATGAAGCTACAACATAACTTCTTGACTTTTGAACTCAATACCTCAAATAATAAAGGCAAACATGTCATATGTATATACGTGTAATGCCCTGGTTCACATCTTTCCTGTTATGCTGTAGGTATTTCATTTAGCCGCTGTTCTGATTTCAGCCTGTTTGGGTTATTGTTGAAGACAAGGGCTGATGTGCCATCCAATTAGTGGGAGGTTTTCTTGGTGAGGTACAATAAGGTTGGGCTTGGGGTTTTGTTTCAAGAGGAGATGAAGAAAATAGACGTGTGGAGAATCAGTCGTAGTATACGATCCGGTGGGAGATCTGTTTGCTCGAGATGGATTGCGAACGACGTTCGAATGGTGGTGTGTGGTTTCACGTTGACCGAGGGTCCAGCATGTGAGTGACAGAGAAGTTCAAGATGAGCTCCAACTTGTGCGCATTTGTTTGTTTAATTAGAATAGGCTACCTTCTTTTTGTTATTCTTTACTACCCTTCAGTTAAAATTCATGAATATAATTCCTTTAATTGTACACAGTGTAATCATGTTACTTCATGGCATTAATTTGTAACAGGGTAGGCAATGACACAGCATCCACACAAACCAAGGTTTGGGGTGGGATCAAGCACGTCTCAATCACAAGAGTTTGGTGGGGCCGTAGGTTGTCTTCCTCAGACTTACACAGCCAAGGAAACCGGGGTGTTTCACACAGTTAGTTTACTCTGTGCAAGCAAGTAATTTCATTATGCTGGTGTATATGACAATGAACTATACTGAATCTTGAAAGGTAATTTGATCACTAAGAGATTGTCACACTCACCTTAAAAAGGTCAAATAGGTTATTCCCTAGAGTGTAGGAGAATGAGGGGAGATTTTATTGAGTTATGCAAAATTATGAGGGGTATAGATAGGGTGATAGAGTGGAGATACGTCTCTACCAAACAAAGTGTAAGACTCTCCTACCCTCTGCTAGCCAGCAGGTCACCTTGGGCAAGGTACAGCACCCGGTTAGCCCCGATCAGGGTCATGTGAAGCTTTGGGAGCAGGTGGTGGATGGTCACTGGTGCACGTCACAAGTCCAGGTTATGTGACCACTGACTCCAGGCAGACCATCTCTGAAGAGTATTGATAACAGCTAGGGACATTAGTCTTGTAAAGACACTGCCCAGAAGAAGGCAATGGCAAGCTACTTCAGCAGAAAACTTTGCCAAGAACAATCATAGTCATGGAAAGACCATGATCAGCCACATCATATTACATGGCACATAATGAATAACAGATAGATTAAACGTAAGCGGGCTTTCTCCACTGAGATTAGCTGAGACTAGAGGCCATGGGTTAAAGGTGAAAGATGAAATGTTTAAGGGGAACCTGAGGGGAAATTTCTTCACTCAGAGGGTGGTGCAAGTACAGAATGAGCTGCCAGCAGAAGTGGAGGTTGTGGGTTCAAATGCAGAATTAAAGAGAAATCTGGACAGGTACATGGATGGGAGGGGTATGGTCCAGGTGCAGGCAGCTTAATAATTTGGCACAGAGGGGCCAAAGAGCCAGTATCTGTGCTGTACTGCTCTACGGATCTATCACCTCTGCAATCCTGTTTCATGCCAGTTAACTAAGAGTTCATGTGATTTGATCTCATCTTGTGTGCTCAGAGGTGGCCTGTCTTGGGGTTGGAGGACGATCTGAGTGTGTGAGTGGGTGGCTGGGAGGGAGGAGAAGGATTTGTGGTTTTTTCCCCTACCTCCTACAATTACCCACTCTGACCTCTAACCTCTTCCCCTCACCTGTCTAACACCTCTCCCTGGTGTTCCTCCTCCTTCCGTTTCTCCCATGCTCCAATCTCCTACCAGATTCCTTCATTTCCAGCCCTTTACCTCTCCCTCCCATCACCTCCCTCCCGCCTGGCTTCACCCATCACATTCTAGCTTGTCCTCCTTCCCCTCCCTCCTCCTCCTTATTCTGGCATCTTTCCCCTTCCTTTCCAGTCCTGAAGAAGGGTCTTGGCAAAAAGTTGACTGTTTATTCATTTCCACAAATGCTGCCTGAGGTGCTGAGTTCCTCCAGCACTGTGTGTGTGTTGCATTGTTCTGCTGAACATTGAGGGCTGGTGCAGTGACATTTGCGGGTGGGGACTGCCACATCCTTAGGTTGTAACGGTTGTTAACACAAATGACACATTTCACTGTATGTTTTAATGTGCATGTGAATCTGTATCCGAGTCTGATTTCACTGCCTCCACCTACAGTACGTATTAAGGGTACCTGGTGTGACCTCAGAGAGGTGAAGAGATGGACAGTCGATGACAAATCCCATGCTCGGATAACATTGCCAGCCGTGTCGCCTCCATACTCTGATTCAGGAATATTTGACTTTCAAACTGGCACCTCATAAACCCTGAAGAAAGACTGAAGATTGAGCATGTTGTGCATTGTTACACCCCTTCCAACAAAATTCTACTAACCTTTGACCATAAGACATGGGAGCAGAATTAGACCAATAGACCATTTAGCCCATCAAGTTAGCTCCACTATTCCATCATGGCTGATTTATTATTCCTCTTAACCCCATTAACCCCTTTAACCATATACAAGACTGAGGTTCGTTTCTGTAGGATTTTCCATTCGAGGGCTTTGGTGTTCCCATACCAGGTTGTGATGCAGCCAATCAATATATTCTCCAAACCCAATCAACAGAAATTCGTCGAAGTTTTAGATGTCACAAAGAATCTTCACAAACTCTTAAGGAAGTAGAGGCACTGCCATGCTTTCTTCATTGTTACACTTGTGTGCTAGGCCCAGAACAGGTTGTCTGAAATGGTAACACTGAAAAATTTAAAGTTGCTGACCTTGTCCACCTCTGATGCCCCGACAGGAACTGGCTCATGGACCACCAATACATACATCTAACTCATGACAAAATCTGCATTTCCCAGAAACTGATGCTTGAATACTGAACCAAATTAACAATGGGAAATTGAACTCTGTAAAGGCCATACTGTTCTTGACATTTTGGAAAAATTACAAACTTCTCCAAATAAAACTTTTCTACAGCCACAAATGAAAACCACAGCACTGAATTATTTATTCAGGAAAGACATGATTTTGATGCAAAACATTAAATATAGTCAGATAAAATTGTTTGTGTTTATTTCCGGAGTCACCTGTTGCAAATCAATAAGACATGAGCGATGATTTAAGAAACACATCAGCTCATATTGTTTATAGATTTCTGGAAGGGAATTTTGTGAAAAGAACAATTATTTTACAATCACCAATTTCTGTTGGTAGTATTATAAAAGAACCTCCCAATTATTATCATTGTTTGAGTGATAAAATGGTGCAGGCTTCTTCTCACATCTGTTAAATTGAATTATTCTGCTTCACTGAATGAATTTATTGAGGCACATTGGTTAGAAATGTCAATTGCATTTTCTGTATCTATTTATTTATTCATTTATTAATTTGGGATGCAATGCAGAACAAGCCCTTCCAGCACAACGAGCAGAGCTGCTCAGTAACTCACCACCTAATCACAGGACAATTTACAATGACCAATTAACCTGCTCACTGGTAACCCTTTGGATTGAGAGGGGAAACTGAAGCACCTGGAAGAAACACATATACATTCGGGAAGAATGCACAAACATTCTTACAGAGGACACCGGAATTAAACTCCAAATTCCAATGCCCCAAACTGCAACAGTGTCACACTAACTGTTACCCTACTGTGGCACTGTAGCAGCAAGTGTGTAGAATGAAGATGAATCAAGCCTCATCATTGTACAGAGTACCTTCAGTGACCATTGTGTAACGTGGTGCGATGCAGAACTAAGGATAAGGAGGAGAGGAAAACTTCCATTTATAGAAATGTTCACCTCCTCAGGAGATAACCTGTAGACCATTATTCTGAAAGTAGTCATCCGAGTCATAAAGATCAAGAATGGTGAAATTGGACGTGCACTGTCCCCAGTTAACGAGAAGTGAGGAGAATAACGGGCAGGGGTTCTGCACCCACAGCTCTGTGGATAGAATCCATGTTCCATAGTTCATTAAAGTTCACAGGCTATGTAACGTGTATTAGTGGAGTTAGATCATGAGTTCCCAACCTTTTTTATGCCGTAAACCAGTAAGTAAGGGGTCCATGGACCCCGGAGTCAGATGGTTGAGGGTACCGGTCTCACGCTGGACAGCTGAGGACGAGTTGACATTCGGGCACAGTGCTACGGGAAGGTTAAACTGTCAGAGGTGCCTTCTTTCAGGAGAGATGAGGCCGTCTGCCCTATCAGATGAAGAATCCTCCAAGATTCTGTGGGCTGAAAGATAACTGTGTTCTTGAACTTTTCAGCTGAGCCAGGCAGATCGCTGTATTTAAAGCTGACTGCTGCATTTTATCAGTGATATCACCTCAAAAGTACTTCAGAGCTTTAGACTGTGTGAAAGGAAGTAATTAAATGCAAATCTTTCTTTAGGAACATGTAGAAAATGGTGTCCGGAATAAACTCTCTGACTGCCAGTACTTACAAACAGGAGCACTAGGTTTTTGGGAATAGGGGTGGGGGAAGGGAGCAGGGAAAAGGCTTTGCTTATTCCCAGCTCATTTCGCACATTTTCCCCATCCTGATCATCCCAGCAGTTCTTTGGTTTTAGCCACAAGATGTTTGTCCATGTCAGCAGTAACATCCTCTGTCATCTGTTGAATCTACAAAGAAATACACAGCAAGTTACCAGCAAAACTTAACCCTTGCATCTCCTAACAACCCTTGTTAATCCATTTTATAAATAATCTGAATTAGCATTTCATCATTATGCATTAGACACCAGAGTAAAATGGAAAAAACATTTTACTGAGCTTTAGTTTTAAAATTGTCTAATTATAATAAATCATCATAAAATTGAGTTTTCTTTTAATTTAATGAAAGGGGAGGGGTCATAGGTTTAGGGTGTGAAGGGAAAGATTTAAAAACAACCTTGAGGGTCAACTTTTACATGCAGATGGTCGTGAGTAAAATGGAACGAGTTGTCAGATAAAGTGATTGAAGCAGATACAACAGTATCATTAAGAGGCACGTGGACAGGTACACGGAGAGATATAAGCTGAATGCTGGAAATTGGGCACCATGCAGTACCGCTCTGTGATTCGATGGAAAGATAACGAGCAAGCATGTGCCAAAGAGATTTTGATTCTCCCAACAAAGATCTTCCAACTGAAATGTTAACTGAGGCTGCCTGGCCTGCTGAGCGTTTGCAGCAGTTCATGTATTGATTTCAGAGATTTACATATTATTCAGCAACACTGAGACCTAAGTAAAGCATGATAACTGTATAAAGCTCTGCTGACTTTAATAAATTTAATTCAAATGCACCTTAAATTATCACTTACTCACTGGTGGCAAGGGTAGTGTGAAATTTGCAGATGTATGTGGGTGTCAAAGTTGGGGGCTCTACCAATGTTTTGTTTGTTGTTCCTTTCCACGCATTGTGGCACATTGGATGGCAACCTTGCTGTTTCTTTAGCATTTTTTGTCAGTTTTTTTTTACAAAGCCAAGTTGCTAGCTTGACACTCAATCCAGCACAGATAGAGAGCCGGCAAGGAGCTGGCCAGATCTGAACCCGGGACCACTTGCCTCAAAGTCTGGTGCAGATGTCACTACACCGCCAGCCAGCCAAACATAATGAGAATTACTGAAAAAGACCCTGAACAAAGGGACAAAACACTGACACATAATAATCATTTTGATATAAATGTAGGAATACATCTTTATGTAAAGGGCTGTGGAACTCATTGCTACAGATGGTTGTGCAGGCCCCATCATTGAGTATATTTAAAGCGGAGGTTTACATCCACAAGGAGTGCTGTCACTGGAAAGCAGCATCCATTAACAAGGATCTGCACCATCCAAGCCATGCTCTCTTCTCACTGCTGCCATCAGGAAGGAGGTACAGGAGACTCAGGACCCACACCACCAGGTTTGGGAACAATTATTACCCAGCTATCAGAGTCTTGAACCAGAGGGGATAACTTCACTTGGCCCATCAATGAACTGTTCCCAGAATATAAGGACTCACTTTCAAGCATAATTTATCTGATGTTCTTGATATTATTTGCTTATTTATTTATTTTCATTGTTTTCTTTTGTATTTGTAGTTTGTTGTCTTTTTTTTTGTACACTGGTTGTTTATCTGCCCTGCTGGGTACAGTCTCTCATTGATTCCATTATGGTTCTTGTTACTGAACATGCCCGCAAGAAAATGAATCTCAGGGCTGTATATGGGGCCATACATGTACTTTGATAATAAACTTACTTCGAAACTTTGATAGGTTCTTGATGAGTCAGGGTGTTATAGGTTCCAGGGAGAAGGCAGGAGAATGGGGTTCAGAGGGATAATAAATCAGCCATGATGGAATGGTGGAGCACATTTGATAGGCCAAATGGACTAATTCCACTCCTATGTGTTATGGTCTTATTGTCTACTATCTACTGAGAGAAAATGATGACATGTATGTACTTCGATATTAAGTTTATTTTGAACTTTGAATGCTGGCAAGTGGGACTAGCTTGGATGCACCTTGCTGGGCAAAGACCAGATGAGCTGAACAGCCTGTGTCTGTGCTTTATGACTCTATGAGTAGAATATCTCTCAACTTTTAGGTACATTGTGTCCCAAAGAAATCCAATAGTTTAATTGGACATCATCTTCTCCAATAAGACCCTGTGAATATAGTAACTATCCCTGGGTGGTTCATTATTCACCTCATGTCTTATGGTCTTATTATCGGCATTTCTCTGTCCCAGTACCACTGGGCAATGGAGCTGGCAAGGAGCTGAGATTCCTGAGAGCCCCAGCAAACATCATGCAAGTGGCTCACATCTTTGTCCGAATGGCTTGCTTTTCTCTGCTCCTGTCCCTCACCCTGTTCATCTGTAAGAGGCCAAATCGATGGAAGATAACTCAACGCTGACAACTGACAAATTGATGAGCTGACCTTTTGAGGGCACTGTATTGCTGGGCTTGGTAATCAGTGAACTACAAGTTAAAGTGTCAATGGAAACATGCTGGAGAAATTGCGGGGCTTTCAGATTAATTGGAGAGCCCTTTCAAAGCGTCAGGAGAGACAGGATTCGTCAAACCTGCTGGTGTACTAAACCATGCAGAGAACAGGGAAATATAGACCATTAATGGCTTAGCAGAAATCAGCTAATGCAGAAGCACTGAGAGGAGCAAAGATAGTCCAGCGTGATTTTTCTTTGTTCAATTATTCCTTGATTTGCACTGATTTGCAGCTGACCCTTGTCAGATCATTTCACATGCCCGTGCTATATGTACTGTGGTCCAGGTATAAAAATAACCGAATGTCAGCTTGAAAATTACCTCATACAGTTGACATTTTAAATGTATGTGGAAGCTATTCCCTACCTGTAACAAGCAGAATTAGTGCATACAGCTCCTGTAATTCAGTTAAACCTTTCCAGCATTCTTACAGCGAACCCTAAATTTGCTCCATTATAATACCATGTTTGAACACTTAACCCATTCGGAAGAAATTACTCTCAGCGTTACTTTATTTAAGGTGTCAAGCCACTTACAATGATTATGTGATTTCAGAGCCCATGTTTAAAAGATTTGTTTAAAGGGGGAATTCCCATGGTGTTAGAATCACTACATTTCCTTTGCTAAAGTGCAAACTATTTAAAATAATATTAAAAAATCAGCAATTGTTAAATAAATACACAGAAATCCAAATAACACCCTTCCACAATGCACAAAAAGCCTTTTTATCCCCAGCAAATCTATTTGCCTGTTTCAGGACAACATCACAAACTTCTGCAAGTGGTATCTCGATTATAGCCATTAAAGTTTAAAGAATTATAAAATGGGTCAAATCTAAACGACAGTCAGAAGGAAGTAATTACAGGAATTCATGCAAGAGGCTACAGTGATCTGCAAAGGGTTTTGGCTGCAGTATCACTTACCAGAAAATTAATGTAGCTATGCTGTATAATTACATCTTCCTTTGTTTAGCAACCATTTAATCTTTGATATACACGATATCTATAGCAACATTAATTGGCCTTCACTATTATGGTCTCTGCAGTCAGCAAGCCCAGGTGCTTCCCCACAGGAAGCAAGAAGGAAAGATCAGGGGGAAAAAATCGTTGCAGCTATTCGAGTGACCACAGTGACTCATGTCGGGAACAATGCGTTCGGAACGCTGGAGGAACTCAGCAGGTCAGCCAGCATCTATGGAGGGAAACTGAGAGTTGATGTTTCAGGCTGAGACCCTTCATTGGGGCTAGTCAGGAAGAGAGATGTGCAGACCAGCATCTGTACTCTTCCCCCTCTCGTCTTTTTCCATTTGCCATTCTAGCTCCCCCTCACCCCTTCTCTTCACCTGCACATCACCTCCCTCTGGTTCCCCCATCAACCCTTCTCCTCACGCCCATCACCTCCCTCTGATTCCCCTCTCAACCCTTCTCACTTGTCCATCACCTCCTTCTGGTTCCCCTCCTCCTTCCCTTTCTCCACTCTCCTCTCCTATCAGGTTCTTCTTATTCAGCCCTTTACCTTTTCCACATATCATCTCCCAGCTTTTCAATTCATCCATCCTTCCCCACCCACCTAACTTCCTCTTCAGCCAGTCTCATCTATAAACTGCCAGCTTTTACTCCTCCTCTCCCCCACCTTCTTATTCTGGCTTCTTCCCCCTTCCTTTCCAGTCGTGATGAAGGGTTTCAGCCTTCACATCACCGAAGACCTCACGTGGTCTGTACAACATCAGTTGTGAGGTGAAAAAGGCACATTGCGCCTCTTTCACCTCAGATGGTTGAGGAAGTTTGGTATGGGCACTCAAATCCTAAGAACTTGCTACAGGGGCACAATTGAGAGCATCCTGATTGGCTGCATCACTGCCTGGTATGAGAACTGTACTTCCCTCAATCGCAGGATTCTGCAGAGAGTGGTGCGGACAAGCCCAGCGCATCTGTAGTTGTGAACTTCACATGATTCAGGGCATTTGCAAGGACAGGTGTGTAAAAAGGGCCTGTAGAATCATTGGGGACCCAAACCATCCCAACCACAATCTATTCCAGCTGCTGCCATCCGGGAAATGGTACCACAGCATATAACCAGGACCAACAGGTTCCAGGGCAGCTTCTTCCACCAGGCCATCAGAATGATGAATTCACGCTGCTTTGAGTGTACTCTATATTACATTGACTGCTCTACTTATTATAAATTACTATGATTGCACATTGCACATTTAGATGGAGACATAACATAAAGATTTTTACTCCTCATGTATGCGAAGGATGTAAGAAATAAAGTCAATTCAATTCAATTCAAAAGGTCAGCATACCATCATGGGACAAACAGTCTGTACTGTTCTATGTTCTGTATGTTAATACCAATTTCAGTATCAAATGTTGATTAGTACTAAGGCAACATGAGTGAATCTGCAGATGCAGGAAATAAATAAAAACACAAAATGCTGGCAGAACTCAGCAGGCCAGGAGGTAGGGTTTCGACCCGAAACGTCGTCACTACCTCCTCCCATAGATGCTGTCTGGCCTGCTGAGTTCTGCCAGCATTTTGTGTTTTTTTATTGTTATTACCTCCTCCCATAGATGCTGTCTGGCCTGCTGAGTTCTACCAGCATTTTGCGTTTTTGTTGATTATTACAAAATGGGTTTGTCTTTGAAAACCAGTACCAACTCCTCCACCAAGCTAACTTGGACTTCTATTGATATGACCGAGATTTGCAGTTCAGGTTTGAAGCCACTGGACCTTTGATGGTCAGATTTGATTTGATAGGATTTTAACCTGGCTCACACAATCTGTGGAATTGTTACACAGTCAGAAAGCCTGTTTTTACCCTTATCTCTCTCCCTCCTCATGTCTGTGCAGTGCTGGACTCCATATCAGTAAAACCACAAGAGATGGAATGGATATTCTTTATAAATTCTTTATTTTCATCCAATTAATTGGGCCACCAAGTAAGAAATCTTAAATTTCAACCCCAAGCAAATTAACCATTCGACAAACTTCAAAAAATCTTTGTTTGCAGAAGCAGGGTGATTATAGGGCACGCCGCAGAGCACTGACGTTCTGGCAATTGATCAAAACGTCATGTACACACAATACTGATCCATGTAGCAATCTCTGCAAGGTTGCAGAAAAGCCAGAACTGAGTGCAACACAATGGTCAGACTTTCTTTCGTCTTTACTTCTGTTGCCCTTTTCACTTTTCCACTGCTCTACAACTTATAGATCTACTGGTATCCTGACATGGCTTCCTAAGGTTGTATTCACTGGAGGAGGAGGAGGAGTGGGATAAGCTCCCACTAACTATTAAATGCTTATAATGGCGTGCCTCTGACAACCAACTCCTGGCCCTTAGCTACTAAGCCTGACGGAACCAATTCTACTGACAGGAGAAGGGGCAAAGGCAGGATTCTGACACCATAAATCCCATCATTTCAGGCAAATGGGGCTCTCAGCCCTTGGCATCTTGTCTAGGAGGAGGAAAGCTCTGATTTCAAAGCTCTGCTGCCTTGCGGCTATATCCACTCATGGGAAAAGCTTTGGGAGTAAGCCCCGAGGGAAAAAGTCCTGAGCTGGAGCCCCCAAGGTAGTCCTACGCTGAGTTCAACGCTGACTGGCAACTTCTGCGATGCTGTTGGTGTCAAATTGTATTGATCGCTGCTGTTCCTTTAGACTCATCAGTTGTGTGGAGAGGGAGAGCCTACAGCACGGGCAAGTTTGCTATCCATATCGTTCTGCCTTGACTTGCATACTGGCTTGGGTATCACGTAAACATCTAGAACACAACATCCATGGTCAACCCCAACCAATGAAGGGCCTCAATCCTGACATGGGGCGCAAAAGCATTTGAATATTTGTTGGTCAGAATGGCAGCAAATGCCTCTGTGGGCATCATATGTTGATACTTAGCTGGAGAATTATACAATAGGGAAACAGGCCCTTCAGCCCATCTCATAAATGCCAACCAAAGGAGTCCTATCCAAACTAGTCTCATTTACCAGCATTTCAATGTTCAAAATTCAACCAAATTTATTATTAAAGTATGTATATGTCACCATATACTACTCATTTTCTTGCAGGCATTCACAGTAGAACAAAGAAGTTCAATACAATCATTGGAAAAACTCCACACAAAGATTGACAAATGACCAAGTGTACAAAAGAAGACAAACTATGCAAATACAATAGTATTAAATCAATAAATAACACAGAGTATGAGGTGCAGAATCCTTGAACATGAGTCCATAAACTGCAGTGACAAAAGAGCATGGCCTGGATAGTGGGAATCCCTGAGATGCTGATGCATTTGGTCCATACCCTTCTAGATTTTTCCAATCTATGTACCTGTCCAATTGCCTTTTAGAAGCTGTCACTGTATTTGTCCTGAAGAATGGTCTCAGCTCGAAGCATCAACTATTTATTCCCCTTGGCTAAAAACGTTGACTGTTTATTCCCCTTGGCCCAAAGCATCTACCGTTTATTCTCCTTGGCTCAAAACATCAACTGCATTTTACCCTCGGCCCAAAGCATCGACTGTTTATTCCCCTCGGCTCAAAGCATCGACTGTTTATTCCCCTCGGCCCAAAGCATCGACTGTTTATTCCCCTCGGCCCAAAGCATCGACTGTTTATTCCCCTCGGCTCAAAGCATCGACTGTTTATTCCCCTCGGCCCAAAGCATCAACTGTTTATTCCCCTCGGCTCAAAGCATCGACTGTTTATTCCCCTCGGCTCAAAGCATCGACTGTTTATTCCCCTCGGCTCAAAGCATCGACTGTTTATTCCCCTCAGCCCGAAGCATCAACTGTTTATTACCTTCAGCCCAAAGCATCGACTGTTTATTATCTTCAGCCCAAAGCATTAACTGTTTATTCTCCTTGGCTCAAAACATCAACTGCGTTTTCCCCTCGGCCCAAAGCATCGACTGTTTATTCCCCTCGGCCCAAAGCATTGACTGTTTATTCCCCTCGGCCCAAAGCATTGACTGTTTATTCCCCTCGGCCCAAAGCATGAACTGTTTATTCTCCTTGGCTCAAAACATCAACCGTTTATTCCCCTCGGCCCAAAGCATCAACTGTTCATTCCCCTCGGCCCAAAACATCGACTGTTCATTCCCCTCGGCCCAAAACATCGACTGTTTATTCCTCTCCCCTGCCTGACTTGCTGTGTTCCTCCAGTATTCTGTGTGTGTTGCTCAAGATTTCCAGTATCTGCAGAATCTCGTGTTTATGTTATTGCACCTGCCTTAACCACTTCCTCTGGCAGCTCATTCCACACCCTTTGTGTAAAAAACCTGCCCATCAAGTTCCTATTACAGTAAAACTTCCTTTTCTCCTCTTAAATCTGTGCCCTCTAGTTTTTGATTCCTCATTGTTGGGAAAAATATTGAGTGCGTTCACCCAATCTGTTCTCAGATTTTATACACCTCTATAAGATCTCCTCTTGGTCTCCCATGTCCCAAGGGATAAAGTGCAAGCCCAGCAACTCCATTTGCCATTCCTTGGCCCACTAATCAGTTAATCAATCCCCTTGTAATGTTTGATAGCTTTCTTAATTAACCACCACATCACCTACTTTGGTGTCATCTGCAAACTTACTGACCATGCCTTCTACATTCTTATCCAAATCATTGATATATCCAGCATAGCAATGTAGCAGTCAGCATAATGCTTTACAGAGCTAGCAACCGGAAGATCAGAATTCAATTCCTACTGCTGTCTATAAGGAGTTTGCATGTTCTTCCTGTCACTGTGTAGGCTTTCACCAGATGCTCCAATTTCCCCTACATTGCAGACATATGGGTTACGGTTGGTAAGCTGTTGACGCTGGAAGCCTGGCAACATTTCTCCATGCTCATGCTCCACAATGGTCACTCCTCTCTCTCTCTCTCTCTCTCTCTCTCTCTATGGTGGTAAGGCTATGAAGACTACCCTGGCTGCTATGTTCCATGCCTGCTAATGTGATGAACTGATAAGCAAATCTCTGGGCTGCTCTGGGGTTTGGATCTGAGGACTCAATTTTTGGTTCAGATTGTCATTTGCTTCAATCGTTTCCATGATTTGTGCTTTTATTTCTTTTCTCTTGCGTTTCAGGTGTTGGTCTTTTATTTATTTAATTGGGTTCTGGGCTTCTTGCCTTGTGGTACCTGTGAGCAAACAAACCTCAAGGTTGTATAATTTATACACTTTGAACTTCGGACACTTGTGGGCTGCTCCCAGCACATCCTCAGACTGTGTTGGCCAACGGCGCAATTCACCTCATGTTTTGATGTACATGTGACAATTACAGCTAATCTTTAGTCGTTATCCGTGCTCCTGAATATCACTAGCTTTCTCAATCAGTGATAATCAGTGCAGTCGACCGATAATCTCTTCTGACCACATTCATTGTGTAATGCAGCCTGTATGTTTTTTGTTCAATCTCGGTATGCAACATGAACAAAGACAGGATTCTAGGGGAGAGATTGCTCCCAGATGACCCATCCTGGGGTTAGAGGTCTGTGTATGAGTGAGTGACAGAGCTTGTTTTGCTGTTTCCCCTCCCTCTTCCTCAATTCTGGCCTCTTACCTCTTCTCCTCACTTGCCTATCACCTCCCCATGGTGTCCCTCCTCATTCCTTTCCTCCCATGGTCCACCCTTTTCTCCTATCACATTCCTTCTTCTTCAACTCTTTACCTCTTCCTCCTATCACCTCCCATCTTCTTAGTTCATGCACCCTCCCCACCCACCCACCTTTGACCTCACTTGCCAGCTCACGCTCCTTCCCCTTCCCACACCACCTTATTCTGTCATCATCCCTCCTTCCTTTCCAGCCCTGATGAAGGGTCTCAGCTGTTTATTCCACTCCATAGATGCTGCCTGACCTGCTGAGTTTCTCTAGCATTTTGTGTGTGTTGCATTTCCAGCATTTGTAGAATCTTTTATCTGTTTTGTTTTGTTGTTGTTGTTTTGTTGCTTGTTGTGTTCTGTGTTGATCTGCTGAGTTGAACGTGTGGCAACATTTGCAGGCTGCCCTCAGCACATTCTTGGACTGCGTTGGCCGCATGTCACTGTGTGTTTCAACGTACAGTGATAAATAAGCTTGTATCTTGAAATTGAATCTTGATCTGATTGAGAGAGTGAGAGCAAAAGTGTGCAGGAGGCAAGCAAACCTGATAGCACACATTTAGTGCCAGAAACCAAAGATAAATTTCTCATTTGCAATCTTATGGTGCAATTGGGAACACCAAATGCCTTTGGTTAGAAGATTATTATAGTGCTTTTAAGAAACACTTAAGAAAACATTAAAAGGAGGGGGAAGGGGGAGTGGGGGGAAAATTGCAACCATATTGTATTAAGACACTCCACTGACCTGCTTTTCCAGCAGTCTGATTGTATCTTCAGAGACAGAATCCTTTGATTTCTTAACTTGTGCAATGGCATTGGCGCGCAGTTTTCGCAGCGATTCCTTTGACTTGTTTGTTATCTGCTTTGCAAGTTTGGCTAGATGTTCCCTGTGCTCTCTGGTCACCCTGTGGGAACAGTTAACGATGTCAAAGCAAATCCCAGAAAGATAAAGCATGAATTGAAACAAAACGCCTGATGTACACATGTACACGATGCTGCCCGCTTTAGAGGACGCGTGCTATGAACAGAGGGTGAACAAGTGGGAACTGTTTTCTCCAGAGCAGCAGAGACTGAGGGGACATTTGATAGAAGGTTATAAAATTATGTGAGAATTCTAGCCTGCCCACCTTCTCAGCTGAGCAAGATCATCTGTAATTTTATTTGTAATAAAATTATAGGGCAGAGAGCTAGTTTCCATAGACCATAAGACAAAGGAGCAGAAGTCGGCCATTCGGCCCATCGAGTCTGCTCCGCCATTTCATCATGAGCTGATCCAATCTCCCCTTTAGTCCCATTCCCCCGCCTCCTCACCATAACCTTTGATGCCCTGACTACTCAGATACATATCAATCGCTGCCTTAAATACACCCAATGACTTGGCCTCCACTGCCGCCCGTGGCAACAAATTCCATAGATTCACCACCCTCTGGCTAAAAAAATCTTTTTGCATCTCTATTCTGAATGGGCGCCCTGCAATCTTCAAGTCATGTCCTCTCGTACTAGACTCCCCCACCATGGGAAACAACTTAGCCACATCCACTCTGTCCATGCATTTCAACATTCAAAATGTTTCTGTGAAGTCCCCCCTCATTCTTCTAAACTCCAAGGAATACAGTCCAAGAGCAGTCAAACGTTCCTCATATGTTAACCCTCTCATTCCTGGAATCATTCTAGTGAATCTTCTCTGAACCCTCTCCAATGTCAGCACATCCTTTCTTAAATAAGGAGCCCAAAACTGCACACAGTATTCCAAGTGATGTCTTACCAGTGCCTTTTCGAGCCTCAACATCACATCCCTGCTCCTATACTCTATTCCTCTAGAAATGAATGTCAACATTGCATTCACCTTCTTCACCACCGACTCAACCTGGAGGTTAACCTTAAGGGACTCCCAAGTCCCGTTGCATCTCAGAACTTTGAATTCTCTTCCCATTTAGATAATAGTCTGCCCGTTTATTTCTTCTACCAAAGTGCATGACCGTACACTTTCCGACATTGTAATTCATTTGCCACTTCTTTGCCCATTCCCCCAATCTATCCAAGTCTCTCTGTTTCCTCAGCACTACTGGCCCCTCCTCCTATCTTTGTATCATCAGCAAACTTAGCCACAAAGCCATCTATTCCATAATCCAAATCGTTGATATACAACGTAAAAAGAAGCGGCCCCAACACAGACCCCTGTGGAACACCACTGGTAACCAGCAGTCAACCAGAATGGGATCCCTTCATTCCCACTCTCTGTTTCCTGCCAATCAACCAACACTCTATCCACGTATGTAACTTTCCCGTAATTCCATGGGCTCCTATTTTGTTTAGCAGCCTCATGTGTGGCACCTTGTCAAAGGCCTTCTGAATATCCAAATACACAACATCCACTGCATCTCCCTTGTCTACCCTACTTGTAATTTTCATAGAACATAGAACACTGGAACAGGCACTTCAGCCCACAAATTTGTGCCAAACCAAATAAATTAGTACTGACTGAGAAAGGTTGCACTTGCCATTGAGGACTCATTAATCCTCTAGAAATTCCAGGGATAACAGACCTGCCACAGGAGATGGAGTAGACCAAGATTATACTCTCTGAGAGGAGATCACATTGAAATTTACAAAATCCTTAAACACAAGAGAGTCTGCAGATGTTGGAAATTTTAAGCAACACACAGAGTGCTGGAGGAACTCAGTAAATCAGGCAATATTTGTGGAGAGGAACAAACAGTCGATGTTTTGGGTCAAGATCCTTCATCAGGACTTTATCATGAATGGATAATTTCACTTACCCCAACACTGATCTGTTCCCACAACCTGTGGACTTACTTTCAAGGACTCTTCTTTTCGTTCTCCATATTTATGGTTTATTTATTTATTTTTTTCTTTTTTTTGTATTTGCACAGTTCATTGTCCTTTGCAAATGGGTGTTCTTCCATCTTACTGTGTTTGTTCATTGATTCTATAGTGTTTCTTTGTACCTACTGTGAATATCTGCAATAAAATGAATCTCAAAGTTGTATATGGTGGCATATATGTACAGTACTTTAATAATACATTTACTTTGAACTTTGAAGGTCTTGGTCTAAAAAGTTGACTGCTTATTCCCCTCTACAGATGCTCTCTGACTTGCTTGCCTTTGCAGTTTTGATCTCATTTATAACCCTTTTGTATCTCCAGTTTGGATACAAGTAATAGACACTTCCTAAACCTTTTCCAGAGAAAGCAAGGTTGTGTTTGGGGAACTGTGTCCATAGCATCTGCATCTTCCCTTTCTGCCTTCGAGTCCTGATGAAGGGTCTTGACCTGAATCATTCACTGTTTATTCCTCCTCATAGACTCTGCCTGACTGATTGAGTCCCTCCACCATTTTGTGTGTGTTACAAAATTCCTACAGAACTCCATCATGGACGTTCTAAGCCTGGCTGCAAAAGGAGCAGGGTTGGACCCGGGGCTAGCAAACACATCCTACAAAAACCCAGAGATACAGAAATGCCAAGGCAACTGAAAGACTGGCCCAGGACAGAGAACTCTGGCGAGCTGCTCTAAGTGGCCTATTCCTCAGTGGGCTTAAGTAGAAAAAGATGATAAGATTTTTACAGGGCTTAACAGTAAGGATTGGAACCATAGAAGACAGCAGTCACTGAAATGTGGAGCAAAAAATAAGAAACCGCTGAATGAACTCAGCAGGTCAAGCAGCATCAGTAGAAGCAGAGGGATAGTTAACATTTTGTGTTGAGAGCCTGCATCAGGGAGTAAGGATTGTTTCCAACCCCCCCCCCCCCCACCACCACAGCTAAAGCATCTAAAACCAGGGTCACAGAACAACGGTCAGCTATTTTATACTGAGAAGAACAAGATCGGAAAAAAGCTGCAGAAAGTTGTAAACTCAGCCAGCGCCATCATATGCAATAGCCTCCCTAACATCGAGGACGCCTCCATAAAGTGATGCCTCAAAAAGGTGGCATCTGTCACGAAGGACCCCCATCATCCAGGATGTGCTCTCTTTTCATTGCTACCATCAAGGAGGTGGTACAGGAACCTGCAGACAGACACTCAACACTTTCGTAACAGCTTCTTACCCTCTGCTGTTCGATTTCTGAATGGACAATGAGCCCATGAGCACTACCTCAGTATTTTTCCCTCTCTTTGCACTACTTAATTAACTAATACATACTTATTGTTACTTATGTTTTTTTTATTATGTATTGCACTGTACTGCTGCCACAAAACAACAAATCTCACAACTTAATCCAGTGATAATAAACCTGATTCTGATTCTGAGAAGTCTCTTCAGTGAGAGGGTAGTGAAAATCTGTAATTTTCTATCCCAGTGACTTGGTCACTGAGCTCATGCAGAATAGAAATATAGATTTTTGGATATTAAGGGAATAAAGGAAAATGGGGACTTAAGTCTATGAACAGCCTGGTGTCACTTTATGTATACATAATCAGTCTATGTACAGCATATAAGCTACCTTATGTACTTCTATTTATTGTGTGTTTAATCATAGCGTTTGTATATAGAACACAGAAATCTACAGCACATTACAGGCCCTTCAGCCCACAATGTTGTGCTGACCATGTAACCTACTCTAGAAACTGCCCAGAATTTCTCTCGCGAATAGCCCTCCATCTTTCTAAGCTCCATGTACCTATCTGAGAGGCTCTTAAAAGACCCTATGGTATCCGCAAACAGCTACACGGGCAACAGCTTGCTCCCCATATCACATTGCCCAGGCTGCATATCTAGACAGCAAGGAGGCAATATTCATGGTCAATTCTAACCGACAGAGGCCTCAAAAACGAAACCAGGAAATTATAGACTGGTGAGTCTGACACCAGTTGTGGGTAAGTTATTGGAAGGTATTTTAAGGGACCAAATACACAAGTATTTGGATAGACATAGACAGGTTTAAAGACCTCTCTGAGAAAAGTAAAGGTGTACGAGTATGTTTCATGGTGAAGAATGCTTGATGCGACCCAGGTAGTGCGCACACCCTCAAATCCTTTTGCTCCCCACATCTGGAATACCTTATGCTGCTATGTTGACCTTTCTGGCTGCTTAGAGAATTCATGTATGTTATTACACATCTTACCACAGGCCGATACCAGCCTGGCTTTCAATGAACTTTGTGAAACCATCAATATCCATGAACTCACACACCCTGAGGCCGCTTTCATCATCACTGGACACTTTAACCAAGTGTCGCTGGCCAGATCTTATGTAAAATTCTGCCAACATACTCGACCACTGCTACTTTCCTTACCACAATGCTTACAAAGCACTTCTCCACCCTCCGTTTGGAAAGTCTGACTACTCCTCCATCTTGCTCCTGCACGCCTACAGGCAGAAACGGAAAGAGAAAACGGCCATAATGAAAACCATCCAGAGCTGGTTGGGACAAATCCCCGTGTTGCTGTATTGCCACCTTGATGGCTCTACATAAATCACAGCGGCATCTATTGAGCTCTTGTTGGTCTCTAGAGGCGAAGGCTTTACCCCGCACTGAGAGCAATATGCACTGAACTATTTATCCGAGACTTCTGGTTTGCTGCAATGGATCAGAGTTTCTCTTGTCCTTATTTATTTCCTATTCTAGTTACCCTCTCACCCTTTCTGCTCTCTTCACCAACCTATCACTGTTTCCCCTCCTCAATGGTTCATTGCTTTCTCCTATCAGATTCCTTCTTCTTCAACCTCTTTCACCTATCCCCTCCCAGCTTCTTCATTCCTTCTTCCACACTCCCCTTCTCCCTCACCCGGTCTCTCCTATCACCTGCAAGCTTGTACTCCTTCTTCTTCTCCCAACCTTCTATTCTGGCTTCTTTCCCCTTCCTTTCCAGTCCTGATGAAGAAAGACATCAGCTCTTTATTTCCCTTTTTTGTGCTGCATCAGATTGAGAGTAACAATTATTTTGTTCTACTTTACACCACAACCTATGCCCTCCTTAGGGCTGCAAGGAAAAGAGCCATCAGGATCATCACAGAGGCTGCTGAGCAAGTCTCCAGATGGGTATGGATGAAGACGGCGTGACCCATGGACCAGTACTGCTGGGACACAATGCCACGGACTAACTTCTCTATTTATGCCCTTGCAAAATTCAAAATACACATTAAGCTAAATGTGAAAATATTCAAAAATCCAATTCACCTTTTGCTCAAGACAATTTGGATAACATGCTCCAAGTCCCAAAAGATTATTTTGAACATATACGAATTGGAATTAATTCTTGCAAGCCCATGTTACAACACGTTACTGTATGTCTGGGTAAGACCTTGACATTTCACTGTCCTTCATTACAGCAGCAGTGCAGTGAGAATTACAGGTTCATTATTAAAACAATCTCACATTGTAACAGTAGCCCAGAAAGCTATGTGGTTCGAACTGACTCCGAACTTCATCTTGCATAATTACCAAGGGCCAACTGAAATTATGAAGAAGTAATTTGAATTTAAAATACAAATTTTGCTTAATAACTATGATTAGATAGTATCTAAAGTTCCTATTCTTTTACAGCATGTGAAAACACTTGTTACATTTCTATTTACATGAATAACAAGCTTTGATTTTTACTAACAATAGACCATATTATACAGTCTACTTCATAACGCATGGATTAAAATATACTGATTGTAAATTGCTTTGCCTTTTTGCATATTAAGGCTGAAATAATGGTTTTCTATATTTAACGCCAACTTTGCATTTTGTCACTGGAGTAAGAATTTTAATTTTTTGTCAAAAGGAGGTTATAAAACAAACATTTATACACTTCCAATATCTTACATTTTATTTTATTAAAATTACAGGATTCTTTAAACTTAGAATTGATCACTGAAATTAAAAGTGCGAAACTTATAATTATTTTACAACAAATCAATCAGTCTTTGACAACCGTCATTTTGATTAGCTGTCAAAACAATATGTAGGGAAATATCACATCTACACGGAGTGTTGTCACAGGAAAGCAAAATCCAGCATCAAGAGCCCCCACCACACAGGCCATGCTCTCTTCTCACTGTCACCATCAGAGAGGAGGTACAGGAGCCTCAAGACCCACAACACCAGGTTCAGGGACAGTTATTACCCCTCATCCATCAGGCCCTTGATCCAGAGGGGATAACTTCACTTATCACAACAGTGAACTGTTCCCACAACCTATGGAATCACTTTCAAGGATATTTCATTTCATGTTCTTTCTATTATTGCTTAGTTTTTTTCATGTTTCTTTGTATTTGTTGGGAATGCCTGCAAGAAAATGAATGGCGACATATATGTACTTTGATAATCAAGGACTCATCTTATGTTTTTGATATTTATAGTTTAGAAAACAGAAAACCTACAGCACAATACAGACCCTTCGGCCCACAAAGCTGTGCCAAACATGTCCTTACATTAGAAATTACCTAGGGTTACCCAGAGCCCTCTATTTGTCTAAGCTCCAAAGAAGCTCCAAAACTCCAAAGTTTATTTTTATTGCTTTTTCTTTCTTTTTGTATTTACACAATTTGTTATCTTTTGCACACTGGTTGTTTGTCCTTCCTGTTGTGTGTAGTCTTTCATTGATTCTATTATGTTTCTTGTATTTATTGTGTATGCCCACAAGAAAATAAATCTCAGGGTTAAATATGGCAACATACATGTACTTTGATAATAAATTTACTCTGAACTTTTGTACTTTGTATATCGATATCAAATGCATCTTAATGCAATATTCCAAACCTACCAGAAGTATTTTAATCTTTAACATATGTATTGAGTATCCAAGATGCATCTGCTGACATAAATCATTGCACATTGAAAACTTATTTTAACTTTATTTAGAGATACAGCGTGGAACAGGCCCCATCAGCCATTAGAGCCACACTGCTCAGCAACCCCCGATAACCCTAACCTATTCACAGAGACTACTTAACCTACCTGGTATGTCTTTGGACTGTGGGAGGAAACCAGATCACCCAGGGATGACCCACACATCCCACAGGGAGAATGTACAGAGACTCCTTACAGAGGATGCTAGAATTGAACTCCAAACTCTGATGCCCTGAGCTGTGGTAGCACTGCGTTAACTGTGGCGCCCAAAAGTACTAAGAAGTAACACACACGAAATGCTGGTGGAACGCAGCAGGCCAGGCAGCATCTATAGGGAGAAGCGCTGTCGACGTTTCGGGCCGAGAACTACTAAGAAGAGCTTAGCGCTATTTTAATTTGATAAATAGCAGTTAGCATGATGCTATTACAGCTTGGGGTATTCCAGAGTTCAGAGTTCAATTCCAGCATCCTTTGTAAGGAGTTCATGTGTTTCTCCCAGTATGTGTGCACAGTCAAGACCTACAGGTTGGTTAATTGGTCTTTGTAAAGTATCCTGTGATTAGGTTAGGCTGAAATAGGTGGGTTGCTGAGTGGTGAAGCTCATTGGGCCAGAGGAGCTGCATCCCTAAAGAAATAAATAAATAAAACCAAGTGCCTGGTGGCATTATGTTATTTTGGAATACAACATTGTGTCATGAAATTAAAATTTCTCTTTTGCCTCCCACTTTCTCCTGGCTTTCCTGGATCCATTGTAAGTTGTAGACAAGACAAGAGGAAGTTAACGCTGATAGCATGCCTCGCTATCAAGATTTCACTTGGTACTTTAGAGCTGGCCACAGTCCAGTGGTTTTCCTAAAGCAGGAACTACTTGGGGCTGTTAACCCTCTACCGGATGTTGGAACACCCAAACAATGCATGATTATATGACAACATAATGCATTGCCTCGCCACCCCACGGTCCAGATGTTTCACAATTTGATAAACTGACGCAGCCCTCCATTGGTTATGGATGACCATGGATGCTTGCCCTAGCTGTCATAGGCAAGCCAGGGCAGTACGATATGGAGAGCAAGGTGTTGCCCAATGCAGCAAGCTTCCCCTCTCCACACAGCTGATGAATCCAAAGGAACGGTAAAGGTCAATACAGTTTGGTACCAGCAGCATTGCAGGAGTTGCCAGTCAACGTTGAACTCAATGTTGGGCTGCCTTAGGAACACCAGCTCTGGCTTTCTCTTCAGGAAGATTATTCAAGGCTCTACTAATTGGCTTCAATCATAACGATGTCCGCAAAGAGCAGGGTGAGCTTCCTCAGTGCTCATCGCCCAGTAGCACTCACTCACACCTTCCGTAATGAAATGATTTGAGAGGTCGGTCATGGCTAGAATTAACTCTTGTTTAAGTACGGACCTAGACCTGCTGCAATTTGCCTATCATCATAATAAGCATATCGTAGATACAATCTCACTGCCTCTCCACTCATCCTTGGACCAACTGGACCACAGCAATATCCCTGTCAGGCTGCTGCTTATTGATTACAGCTCAGCGTTCAACACCATCATACCACAGTACTAATCAACAAGTTCAAAACCTAGGCCTGTGTAACTCCCTATGTAACTGAAGCTTTGACTTCTTCATCAGAGCATCTGGGGGACATTGACCACCGCTCCCTGGCCTTTAGCATTATCATGGAAAAGGATAGAATCAGAGAGGGGAGGAAAATTTTTAATTGGGGAAGGGTAAATTATGAGGCTATAAGGCTAGAACTGGCAGGTGTGAATTGGGATGATGTTTTTGCAGGGAAATGTACTATGGACATGTCGATGTTTAGGGACCTCTTGCAGGATGTTAGCAATAAATTTGTCCTGGTGGAGGAAGATAAAGAATGGTAGGGTGAAGGAAAGTTGATGAGGGTAAAGCAGTGGATGCTGTCTATATGGACTTCAGTAAGGCCTTTGATAAGGTTCTGCCTGGAAGGTTAGTTAGGAAGGTTCAATCGTTACGTATTATTATTGAAGTAGTAAAATGGATTCAACAGTGGATAGATGGGAGATGCCAGAGAGTAGTGGTGGATAACTGTTTGTCAGGTTGGAGGCCGGTGACTAGCGGTGTGCCTCAGGGATCTGTACTGGGTCCAATGTTGTTTCGTCATATACATTAATGATCTGGATGATGGGGTGGTAAATTGGATTAGTAAGTATGCAGATGATACTAAGATAGGTGGTGTTGTGGATAATGAAGTAGGTTTTCGAAGCTTGCAGAGAGATTTAGGCCAGTTAAAAGAGTGAGCTGAAGGATGGCAGATGGAGATTAATGCTGATAAGTGTAAGGTGCTACATTTTGGTAGGACTAATCAAAATAGGGCATACATGGTAAATGGTAGTGCATTGAGGAATGCAGTAGAACAGAGTGATCGAGGAATAATGGTGCATAGTTCCCTGAAGGTGGACTCTCATGTGGATAGGGTGGTGAAGAAGGCTTTTGGTATGCTGGCCTTTATAAATCCAGGCATTGAGTATAGGAGCTGGGATGTAATGTTAAAATTGTACAAGGCATTGGTGAGACCAAATTTGGAGTATTGTGTACAGTTCTGGTCACCGAATTATAGGAAAGATGTCAACAAAATAGAGAGAGTGCAGAGGAGATTTACTAGAATGTTACCTAGGTTTCAGCACCTAAGTTACAGAGAAAGGTTGAACAAGTTAGGTCTTTATTCTTTGGAGCGTAGAAGGTTGAGGGGGGACTTGATAGAGGTATTTAAAATTATGACTGGGATAGATAGAGTTGACATGGATAGGCTTTTTCCATTGAGAGTAGGGGAGATTCAAATAAGAGGACATGGGTTGAGAGTTAGGGGGCAAAAGTTTAAGGGTAACATGAGGGGGAATTTCTTTACTCAGAGAGTGGTAGCTGTGTGGAACGAGCTTCCAGTAGAAGTGGTAGAGGCAGGTTCGATATTGTCATTTAAAGTAAAATTGGATAGGTATATAGACAGGAAAGGAATGGAGGGTTATGGGCTGAGTGCAGGTTGGTGGGATTAGGTGAGAGTAAGTGTTCGGCACGGTCTAGAAGGACTGAGATGGCCTGCTTCCGTGCTGTAATTGTTATATGTTATTAGGAGACCACAATCAGTGTGGATTGGAAATAAAATCTCCTCTTAGCTGACAAGGATGTGTGCTTGTCCCACTGCTCTAGTCCCTCTGCACTCATAGCTGCAATGGCAAGGCAGAGCTCAAATGTCACCTATAAATTTGCTGATGACACAACTGTTGCTGACAGATTAGCAGATGTGACAAGGAAGCATACGGGAGTGAGATGGATCATTTGGTTGAGTGGTGTCGCAATAACAACATTAAAAAAATTTATTTAGAGATAAAGAGTAGGCCCTTTCATCCCTTTCAGCTGCACCGCACAGCAGGCCGACAGCCTCGACCTCATCACAGGACAATTTACAATGACCCATTAACCTACTAACTGAACTGAGGGAGGAAACTGGAGCACTTGAAGGAGGATATACTCCCTATGTACTCTTCTCATTACTACCGTCAGTGAGGTGGTAGAGGAGCCTGAAGATGCACCTGTATGTTTTGGGAATAGCTTTTTCCCTCTACCATCAAATTTCTGAATGGTTCATGAACAGTACCTCACTACATTGTTCTCTTTTTGCACTTCTTATTTATTTTTATATACGTTGTAAATTAGTTATTTTTTATGTGTTGCACAATACTGCTGCTGCAAAACAACAAATTTCATGGCATAAAGCTGATTCTGATTTAAAGTCACACCATGTTCTGCTCTGTGTCACCCTTGCGCTTGCTGATTGACCTTGGCTCCTAGTCTAAAATCAGTTCAGCTTTGAAATTCCCATCTTCGATTTCAAACTCCTCGCCCTCCCCATCTTTATAAACCTCTTCCACCTCATCTCAACAGTGCTTCACCAATCCCAGCACTAGTCCCTTAACCTGCTGAACAACCCCTACCTTCCCATTCTGACCTACCTCAACATTTTCTCTCTCACAAGGTCAAAGGAACTTCCCTAGAAACTACTGGTATTATTTGCATTGCATTTCTCAATTACACCCTGAAACACGAGATCGCCTTCGATTTTGATATTATTACCATTCAGATTTGGAATTTTCAGCTGAATTACACACATACTGAAGATATTTCTGAAAGAAAATTCTTAAAAATTTTTATAAAGGCCATATGCAATAAGGCATGGTAGCAGACTTTAAAGGAACATTCTCTCCTGGCAATTTAATTGGAGTTTCTCGATGCACTTTCCAATTGACTTGAATTGTTAACCCCATACATTTAACATTTCCATGTTTCCACAACGTAGGAGATATAACACATAGTACTAGAGCACAGTACAGACCCTTTGACCCATGATATTGTGCTGATGTTTCAACCTACTCCAAGATCAATTTAACCCTTCCCTCCCACCTATCCATCATCCAAGCACCTACCTTAGAGTTTCTTAAATGTTCCTAATGTACCTACCTCTACCATTACCCCAAGCAGCACTCCCCATTCACTCACCATTGTGTGTAAAATACCTACCTCCGACATGCCATACTCTCCTCCAATCACCTTAAAATTACGCCCCCCTTGCACCAGCCATTTCCACCCTGGTAAAAAGTCTCTGGCTGTCCACTCAATTTATGCCTCGTATCGTCTTGTACACCTCTGTCAAGTCACCTCTCATCCTCCTTTGCTCCAAAAAAAAGTCCTAGCTTGATCAACCTATCCTCATAAGACAATGTCTTAATTTTTCTACATTATGCAAAACATTCTAAATTAGAGCAAGAGGATGGTAAAATATTTAATTCATGTTATTTTCTGAATTTTATTACAGAAATAATTAGTATTAACAAAATCCACATCACATTTTAGAAACAATTTTTTTTAGCCTTAAGTAATTTTGCCAGCAACTGCCCTATAATGACAATCAGCAGACAAGGAACAAAACCTTAGGCATAACCTTCAAATTACTTACTTAGGAATTGGCACCCTGATCAGAGTTCCATCCACTTCGGGGTTCAGGTTCATTCCACTTTCCCTTATGGCCTCGGTGACAGCCACTGTTGCCTGTGAACCAGATCAAAAGGTACAGGGCATTAGCAGAATAATTACTTGCAGCTGGCTGTTCCGTCTCCGTCCGGCTAATCTATTTGCCCAGAACATGGAAACGTTTACCTCTTTCACCAAGAATATCAGGAAGTTAGATTCAGTCCAAGCAGCTTTGATCCCACTGTGACTTGTGAGCCAAGTCCCCTCGCATACACACGGATAAACCGTGTCATGGTAAAGGAGGAGAAAGGGGGAAAAAAATTAAAAGAACAGAAGTTCTGCCTCTTTGAACAAATTTTTCAGTGGTTTGAGGCAATCTGTTTCAGAAACTTCAGATTAATGCTCTGGGGAGTTTCTGCATAACCAAGATTTTAAGAAAAAAAATTAAAGGTTTTTAAAATGCTTGAATTAGATATTACCACAAATATTTTATTGTATCTATTAAGTGAATATATTTTCTAAAATATGAATGAGAATCAGATTTAATAACACTGGCACATGTCGGCGGCAGTACATTGCAATATATAATTTCTAAACTATAAATACAAAATAAAACAAAATATAAAAAAGAAAGTAGGTAGTGCAAAAAGAGAGCAAAAAAAATACTGAGGTAGAGTTCATTGGTTCAATGTCCACTAGAAATCTGATGGTGGAGGGGAAGAAGTTGTTCCTGAAACACTAAGTGTGTGACTTCAGGCTCCTGTACCTCCTCCTTGATGGTAGCAATGAGAAGAGGGCAAGTCCTGTGCGATGGGGATCCTTAATGATGGATGTCACCTTTCTGAGGCATCGCCTTTTGAAAATGTCCTCGATACTAGGGAGGTGAGTGCCCACGATAGAGCTGGCTGAGTTTACAACTTTCTGCAGTTTTTTTCCTATCCTGTACAGTGGCCCCTCCAGTGTTCAATATAGGACAAACAAAATTGAAGGAGTTATTGTCAAAGGCACTGATCTAACATCAAGAAAAACACAGGTTAAAAAGTTATAAGAAAAATGTCTGAGCTGATGTAAAGCCAATGAACATAAAGATCTTCATAATCAAACCCAGATTCCTTCCTAATTGTGTTAAACATCTATTTTATTGTGAACTAGGCAGAGAATTACTCGCCAATCAATTGCAAATTATGTCATGATAAATCACTGGTTGCATTATGGCCTGGTATGGAAACACCATTGCCCTTGAATGGAAAGCTTACAAAATGTAGTGGATACGGCCCAGTCCATCATGGGTAAAGCCCTCAAACCATTGGGCACATGTACATGGAGCACTATTGTAGGATGGCAGCATCTCAACAGGGAACCCCACTATCCATACCATGCTCTCTTCTTGCTGTTGTCATTAGGAAGGTGGTACAGGAGCCTCAGGACACACTTCAGCAGGTTCAGAAATAGCTACTACCCCTCAGCTATAGGAGTCTTGAACCAGAGGGGATAACTTCAGTCACCCCAAAATTAAACTATTCCCACTACCTATGGACTCACTTTCAAGACCTCTTCATCTCATGCTCTCGATATTTGCTGCTTTTTTTTTTCTTTTTTGATATGCACCACTTGTTGTATTTTGCCCATTGGTTGTTTGTCTGTCCTGCTGTATATGGTCTTTCACTGATTCTATTGTGACTGCCCACAAGAAAAGGGTTGTATATGGCGACTTTATATGGATATTGATATTAAATAAATTTACTTTGAATAACAATGCATATTAAGCAGTAAAACTTGGTGTTCACAGAGTCATTTGTTGCCAATGCAATAAATCTTCCCTATCCCTATATCTTAGAGAGCCTACTGAAAACGTTTTGGCTAGTACTCTAATCCTGGGTTCAGCATTGTTTTCACTATCCTTTCCACCCTTTCAGTAGTTCCTCAAACAACCATCCCACCAGGCATGGATTTATTAAACTTCTAATTCTCCAGCAATGATTCTCAAAATCCATATGCTGACAAATGTGGAAAAAGTACTCGGTGGGGAGGCGAAATGTTTCCCCGGCATCAAGGACATCTTCAAAAGGCGAGGCCTCAAAAAGATGGCATCCATCACTAAGGAATCCATCACCCAGGACATGTCCTCTTCACATTGCAACCATCAAGGAGGTGGTACAGGAGCCTGAAGACACACACTCAACGATTCAGGAACAGCTTCTTCCCCACTGCCACCACATTTCTAAATGGATAATGAACTTATGAACACTACCTCACTATTTTTTTTCTTTTTTGTTGCACTACTTATTTAAATATTTATTTGCTTATTGCAATTAATAGTTTTAAATTATGTATTACAATGTACTGCTGCCGCAAAACCATAAAATCATAACATATAGGAGCAGAATTAAGCCATCTGGCCCATTGAATCTGCTCCGCCATTCAGTAATGGCTGACCTTTCCTCCCCCTCCTTAGCCCCACTCCCTGGCCTTCTCCCCTTAACATTTGTTGCCATGTCCAATCAAGAATCTATCAAGCTCCTCCTTAAATACACCCAACAATCTGGCTTCCATGGATGCCCATTGTTATAAATTGCACAAGTTCACCATCCCCTGGCTAAAGAAATTTCTCTGCATCTGTTTTAAATGGATGCCCCTCTATCCTGAGGCTCTGTCCTCCTGTCCTAGACTCCCCCACCACGGAAAACATCTTTTCCTCATCTACCAAGTCTCGGCCTTTCAACATTTGAAAGGTTTCAATGAGATACCCCCTCATCCTTCTAAATTCCAGCAAACACAGACCCAGAGCTATTAAACGTTCCCCATGTAACATTTTCACTCCCAGAATCATCCTTGCGAAACTCCTCTGAACCCTCTTCAATGCCAGCAGATCTCTTCTTAAATGAGGAGCCCAAAACTGTTCACAATATTCAAAGTGAGGCCTCACCAGTGCCTTATAAGCCTCAGCATCACATCCTTGCTCTTGTATTCTAGACCTCTTGAAACGAATGCTAACATTGCATTTGCCTTCCTCACCACCAATGCCTCTTGCAAATTAACCTTTAAGCTGTTCTGCAAAAGGACTCCTAAGTTCCTTTACATCTCAAATTTTTGGACTTTATCAACAACGTATTTCACATCATACGCCAAAGATACTAAACCTGATTCTGATTTCCCCTCCTTGATCATTCTCGTCACCTTCCTCGGGATTCTCTCTATTGCTAACACATCCTTTTTTAGATAAGGGGCCCAAATTGTTTGTTTTAATGCAGTTGTAACCTAGATGTCACTCAAAATATCTCAGACCTTAATTTTAAATTTAGTCATTGAGTTTATAGTAACTAAACTGCCAGTAAATTGTTTTGCATTGGATGGAATACACTATAATCTCATTGTCCTCAGCAATGTCAATGAAGTTCTAACTAACTAGCATAACTGCTCCCAATACTCCGTGCAGTCTGACCATTACCTTATAAAGTCTCAGCATTACATCTTTGCTTTTATATTCTACCTCTGGAAATGAATGCTAATATTGCATTTGCTTCCTCACCACCAACTCAACCTCTGGAAAAGGCAGCTAGCGTTGCATTTAGGAGTCCTGCTGAAGGGTCTCGGCCCAAAACGTTAACTGTACTCTTTTCCATAGATGCTGCCTGGCCTGCTGAGTTCCTCCAGCATTTTCTGTGTGTTGCTTGGTGACACTGCATTTGCCATCTCTTGTTCAAAGAGATCTGGGTCAACACAGGAATGAGGGAGCAGTTCTGCTGGGCCTGTATTATTATAGGACTCTTTGATTTCATGACATGCACTAGTCGGGAATCAATAAGCTACTGTTCTTGTAAAACAAGTTTCTAGTTAAAAAATCAGAAAAGTAACAGCTGTAAATAAAGAATAGTAATAATGCTGGTATTTTAAATAAATAAAAACCCTAGAGATGCTGAGGAAATTCCTAGAATTTCTTTCGGGAGCCTCATAAATAAGATAGAAAATACAAACCTGAAATCTCAGTATCAGTCCTACACTTTACTGATACTGTCCTGATAATTGCCTTGCCAAATGAAAATAATTAAATAAAGACTGCTTCCAAATTGGTAGCTCTCAAATAACAAACAACGACATGTTCTTTTGATGAACAGTGTTTAAGTATTTTTGTTTTATTTATTTAAAGCCACAGCCCACCACCCAACATCCTCCTATTTAATCCTAGGACAAATTACCATTACCAACTAACCGGTATGTCTTTGCAACGTGGAGGAAACCGGAGCACCCAGAGGAAACCCACACATTCACAGGGAAACATACAAACTTTCTTACAGGGGACGCTGCAGTTGAACTCTGAATTCCAATTCCTTGAGCAATAATAGTGTCCTGCTAACTGCTGTGTGTTGACTAGCATATGGAAAACTGTGCTGAAGGAACTCATAAGCAAACTTGGGAAAGAATGTGTCGATGTAGTCTTTCTTAGCTTCACTTAGTTATAGCTCCCTCACAGAAACACAGAATATTCACAACATAGGTGGGCCAAAGTTCAGAACATATGGCTGTGAAAACTGATATTAAGCCTCTTGCCTGAAGAGACAGCCGCAGCCTTTGCCTGCTTACCAGGTCCTGAGGTGGACCATTTAACACTGTGATTGTCTATTGCCTATATCTTCACTCACCCCACCACTGAAATATTCCCACAACCTATGGACTCACTTTCAAGGGCTCTTCATTTCATTTTCTCAATATTTATTATAACTTTCTTTTTCTTTGGTATTTACATAGTTTGTTGTCTTTTGCACATCAGCTGTCTGTCTGTCTTGTTAGATGCAGTCTTTCATTAATTCTCAAACACGAGGAAATCTGCAGATGCTGGAAATTCAAGCAACACACACAAAATGCTGGTGCAGCAGGCCAGGCAGCACCTATAGGAGGAAGTACAGTCGCCGTTTTGGGACGAGACCCTTCGTCAGGACAAACCGAAAGAAAGGACAGTAAGAGATTTGAAAGTAGGAGGGGGAAATCCAAAATGATAGAAGACAGGTGGGGATGGGGTGAAGCTAAGAGCTAGAAAGGTGATTGGCAAAAGGGGTACACAGCTGGAGAAGGGAAAGGATCATGAGACGGGAGGCCTAGGGAGAAAGAAAGGGGGAGGGGAGCACCAGAGGGAGATGGAGAACAGGCAAAGAGTGATGGGCAGAGAGAGAAAAAAAAGAGGGAGGAAGGGGGGAACTCCCCCTCCCCCTCCTACTTTCAAATCTCTTACTATCTTTTCTTTCAGTTAGTCCTGACAAAGGGTCTCGGCCCGAAACATCGACTGTACTTCTTCCTATAGATGCTGCCTGGCCTGCTGCGTTCCACCAGCATTTTATGTGTGTTGCTTTCATTAATTTTATTATGTTTCTTGGATTTACTGAGTATGTCCGCTAGTAAACAAATTACAGGGTTGTATGTAGTGGCGTATATGCCCTTTGATAATAAATTTACTTTGAACATTCCACTATTTTATACAAACGTTTTCTTGGTCTGGTGGAAAAAAGGGATTCATATAGTTATTCATTATGGAGACAGGTCCTTTGGCCCAACTCCATAAGACCAAAAGACATAGGAGCAGAATTAGGCCAATAAGCCCATTGAGTCTGCTCCGTCATTTCTTCATGGCTGATCCCAGACCCCTTTCAACCCCATATACTTGTCCTCTCACCATATCCCTTGATGTCCCAATCAGGAATCTATAAACCTCTGCTTTAAATATACCCACAGACTTGGCTTCCACCGCAGTCTGTGACAGAGCATTACACAGATAACTCATCAATGCCGACCAAGATTCCCATCTAAGCTACTCCTATCTGGCCACGTTTGTCCTATATCCTTTTAAAACAGGGGCTCCCAACCTAGGCTCCACGAACCCCTTGCTTAATGGCATTGGTCCAAGACATAAGAAGGTTGGGAACTCCTGTTCTAAATCTTGTAAACTCATAGGCTCCATATTGGAAGCAACCCTTTCCACGACCAAGGACATCTTCACGAGAAGGTGGCATCCGTCACTAAAGACCCTCACCATCCAGGACACATCACCTTCTTGTTAGTATAATCAGGGCAAAGGTAAAGGAGCCTTAAGATCACTTACAACAATTCAGAAAGTTTCTTCCCTTCAGCCATCAGATTTCCGAATGATCCATGAATACAACCTCATTATTCCTTTATTTATTTTGTAATTTATAGTAATGTTGTGCCTTTGCACTGCACTGCTTCCACAAAATAACAAATTTCATATCATTTAAGACAAAGATTCAAACCCTGATTCCAAAACACCTCATGATTTGGGGTGCTGGTGTGATGCTGAAGATTGAGGACTGGAGTTCAAATTGGAAGCACATAAGATGAGGGCAATTGGCCAGAGCCTCAGGTTTCAGAATCTCTGCGAGTCCGCTGGGATAGCTAAAGGCCCAGTGTCCGCATGTCCCAGGCTGGAGACCAATGGAGACAAGACTGTCTTTGGGATAGAGGAGCGTTTGTGGGTGGGAGGAAGGAAGGGGGTTTGTTTTGCTATTTTTTTGCTGCTTTTTGTGCTCTATGTTGTTCTGCCGAGCATGACATGCTTTCTGTGTTGGCGCCGGGCTGCTCGTAACACACCCTCAAGTGTGTTGGTTGTTAACACAAAAGGCACATCTCACTGCATGTTTTGATGTGCATGTGATAAATAAACTTGAATTCTAATTCTGATTCTATCCATTTACGAGTCCAAAGTTTGTTTAAAAGCTCTCATCATATCTCTGCTATTTCCTCTGGCCATTCATTCCACATTCGCACCACCCTTTGCGTGAAGTTGTTGCCCCTTCAGTTCCCTTTTTCCCCTTCGGGTCAACTCAGGAAGAACATTAACTGATTTCCTGATGTTGGATTGACCACAAACAAACCAACACAGTTACGCTTTTACACTCCAGTGTTTTTAACACTGAATAAAATACACACAAGTTATTCATAGACAAAATATTTCAGTGTTATGCTGTCATCACACATAGCCAACGCAGTACATCTTGATCTAGCTTGTTTTGACAGACCAGTTCCCTTTTATTCAAACACAAAGAGAAATCAGAATGCAATAAGTGAGCTCAGTTTGCTATGTTGGTGGTGAAAGGAGAAACACCGATGTCTTTCTATATCAATAGTTAAAGCAGACAGGGAAGTGGGTTAGAATACCAAAGATAAGCCACCTTACTCCCTGGATTAACCGTATACATTTTTGATAGTTGTCAAATTTAAATGTGTAATATCTGTAATAGAACAGCACACCTTGTTCAGAAAGACTCTTTCTTTTCAAAGTATTCCTGTCTTCATTAAAGTGTCACTCACAAACAGTGGTGCCTTAAAAAGGCAGTATTTATCAAAGAGGAATTTCACTATCTAGGATATGCCCTCTTCTCTTTACTGCCATTGGGGAGGAGGTACAGGTGCCCGAAGACACACGGCAATTTAGGAACAGCTTCTTGGTCTCCACATCAGATTTGTGAACCATCCATGAGCACCACCTCACTCTCATAAACAGAACAGATTCTGCAGATGCTGAAAATCTTAAGGAACACACAGAAAATTCTGGAGGAACTCAGCAGGTCAGGCAGCATCCATGGAGAGGAATAAACAGCTGACACTTTGGGCTGAGACCTTTCATCAGGACTGGAAAGGAAGATGGAAGGAGCCAGAAATGATTCCTTTATTATACCTCATTATTCCTTTATTGCACTATTAATTTAATTTGAGGGACACACCTGCCCTAGCATGCAAAGTCACCTCTGGTGCACTGGGTGGATAAAATCAACAATAAGATCTAACTGCCCGGAAGGTGGTTCTGCAACACTCGTGGAGGCCAAAGGGCATGACAAGGCACAGAAGACATCATGGTCATCCAATGCAACAAAGGAAGACCCCAGTTTGTGATACCTGTTTATAGTGTTGGATTGTTGGATCACACTTCTGCTGTACAAAACAACAAATTTCACGCCATACAAGATGGTGATAATAAAACAGATGATTATGAAGTTTCTTCCCCTCTCATCAGATTTCTGAACAGTCCATGAGCACTACCTTATTGTTGCTTTTTTGTGCACTAGTTTTTGTCCTTTATAGTATTTTTATGTCTTTGCTCTGTAACGCTGTGGCAAAGCAACAAATTTATGTCCAACATCAGTGATGATAAACCTGATTTTGATTCCTGTTCACCTGCTGTGTATGAACTGGACCACTCACAGCTCCTTGATGTTGATATTTTGTCAGAAAGGGTGTCTAATTAATAACAAACTTGACCTTTCGGGTATTTAAAAGGTCATTTTGACTGAGTAGGAAAGTGATCAGATCTGAGAAATCACAACCCAAGCTGTGAGGTTACTCAAAATGATTTGGGAAATATTAGACCATAATATCCTAAGACATAGGAACAGAATTAGGCTATTCAGCCCATCGAGTCTGCTCTGCCATTCCATCATGGCTGTTTATCATCCCTTTCAATCCCATTCTCCAGCCTTCTCTCCATAACTTTTGAGGCTCTGACTAATCAAGAACCTATCAACCTCCACTTTAAATATACCCAGTGACTTGGACTCCACAGCCATCTGTGACAGTGAATTCCACAGATTCACCACCCTCTGGATAAAGAAATTCCTCCTCATCTCCGTTCTAAAGAGACGTTCTTAAATTCTGAGGCTGTGCCCTCAAGATAACATTCTTTCCACTTCCACTCACTTTAAGCCTTTCAATATTTGATAGGTTTCAATGAGGTCTCCTGTCATTCTTCTAAACTCCAGTGAGCACAGGTGAAGAGCCATCACATGCTCCTTCATTCCCAGGATCATTGCTGTGAATCTTCTTCTAGATCCTCTCCAATGCCAGCACATTCTTTCTTAGGTAAGAGGCCCTAAACTGCTCACAATACTTCAAGTACACTCTGACTAATGCCTTACAAAGCCTCAACATTACAACCTTGCTTTTATACTCTAGTTCTCTAAAACAAATGCTAACATTAGACATTCAGAATGAGAATCAGTACCAGTATTAATATCGTTGACATATGTCGTGAAATTTGGTGTTTTGTGGCAGCTGTTCATTGAAATTACATAATAATAAAAACTATAAATTACAGCAAGATATGTTAAAAATTTAAATTAAATTACATCATATTGTTCAAACCTCTATACAAGTTGTTTGAACAATTTGGTACTGAAAGGGTTATTCTCCCATGTTTTGCTAAAGCATTTTCTGGCTGTTGCAAGATGATCTAAATGTTGTAACACGTTAATAGCATCAACAAAAAGTGATTCTAAAGCACTTTCCAATTGAACTGTAAATGGCTCAAAGTCTAAGCTATTTCCACATACATCACATATGGAAAACTATGGGAATACAGAGATAGACACATTGGAAAAACATAACCCTCAGTCCAAAATATGCATTTTCTGACACGGTTGACTTTAAAATATTGATGGCAAGATTTTATCTTTAATCTGATAACAAGGAAACAGTAATGCACACACGACAGATGTGCAACAAAAGAAAGCATTTTATTTCAGACTAAATATAGCTTGCTCCATGCAAGGCTTGATGGGTAAACGGCTTGGTACTGAACGGAAAAGCCCAGGGAAATCTGGATTCAAATACTAGCATATTCCAAACTAGTGAGGAATAATTTTTATTTTTTTAAATTTCGAGTTACATCATGGTTCCAGGAAGGTGGGGCTCATCAGCTATGCTTGGCAGCTTATCTAAGAGAAGGAAAACTCTGATCTCAAATCTCCGCTGCCTCGCAGCTATACTGACTCGTAGGAAAGGTTTCAGGAGTAAATCCCAAGGAAAAGTCCCGAGCTGGAGTTCCTAAGGCAGTCCTATGTTGAATTCAATGCTGACTAGCAAGTTCTATGATGTCGTTTATGCCAAGTCTGCCGTTCTTTTGGATTCATCAACTGAGTAAAGAGGGGGAGCCTGCTGCAGGAGCAACAGCTTGCTCTCCGCATCATACTGCCCAGGCTTGCACATCTATTTCAAACAGCTAGGTCACAACGTCCATGGTACAGCACAGTAAAAGGCCCTTCCACTCCAACGAGTATCAGTTGCCCAATTAACCTAGAGACCTAAACATCTTTGGAATATGGGTGGAAACTGGTACACCCAGAGGAAACTCACGCAGTCAAGGGAAGAACATACGCACTCCTTACAGACAGAGGCAGAATTGAACCCAGGTCGCTGGCACTGTACATCATCAATCTTCAACAGTATTAAAAGTAAAGCAAGATCAGTTATTAACTCCAATCACATCTGCTGCTCCTGATTCTCTTGCTGTGGGATGTGCTTGATGACATAAGGACAGAATTAAGCATGGCTACAAGGCCTTCCACAATCAAATCACCTGCTAATTCAGACTTGCACACTACAATTGATTTCTGAGACAAATTACAATGTCAGAGCAGAAACAAAGTTTGTACCACCTAAACATGTGTGCCAGCATGCTGGCAGAGATTAGAGCTCACGAAGACAGAAGGAAAAGAGGACAAACTCTCACTGTTATAATGGCAATCCTATTCACAACACTTTTGTCTTTACAACCACATTCACAACAGAAAAAGACGTTATCAGAGCAGGCAGAGCAATTCCCCACAATTGAAGTGAAAGCTGTGTTTAACAAGCAAACATGTTCCCAAAGACAACAATACAAGGTGGAAGTGTGGCTCATTTCCTTCTCATGAAAGATGCTCGGAACGGAGTGCTTAAAAGTTAAAGCAAGCTTCGAACAATCCATCATCTTGTCATACAGTAAACAACAGGCTTCACTGGAACTGAGAATTTAACTGAATGGCCCTCTGCTATCTTCCTTTTGGCAATCTTTAGAATATAGTAGTAGTACGATTACTCCAGTCGAGTACTGATGCTCCCCTAAGGGAATGTCTGAAGGTGGGTCTTCAGTGGCTGTAGAGGCCGATCCGAGACTCAAATACTCCAGTGCAATGTGGGCAAGAGTAAGTGGTGGCTATGGTTAGAGGTTGGGTCTTTTGGTCATTCAGTCTCTCCTTTCATAGCTGCCACTTGTTCTCTGCATCACAGCAGAGGTTGTTCTCACATAACACAGCTCCCTCTTGAACAGATTTCCTCCAGGTGCATCTATTGAGTGCAATGTCTTCCAAATTTTTAGATGTAAAACTGAACTTATTCCGGCTGATTTTGATGTCATCTTTGAAGTTAGTTAACATCGTGTGGAATATAACAGATCCAGTAGCATGTGCTCTTCAAAACAATCAATACAGAGACAGAACAAGGTTGAGGGCAAGACTCTTAATAGCGTCAAGGCTTTAGAGAAGCAGCAGAAGATGCTATCTGGATTAGTAGGCATGTGCTATAATGAAAGTCTGGAAAAACTTGGGCTGTTTTCTCTGGAGAGGCAGAGGCTGAGGGCAGATCTGATAGAGGGTTATAAATTATGTGAGGCATGGATACACAGCATCTTTTTCCACAAGTTTGAAATGACTAATACCAGAGAGAATGTATTTAAGGTGAGAGGGGTAAGTTCAAAGGAGATGTGAGGGGCAGGTTTTTCCACACAGAGAGTGATGGGTGCCTGAAATACACTGCCTGGGGTGGAGGTAAAGGCAGATAATTAGGGACTTGTTAAGAAACATTTTGATAGGCACATGACAGAGGAAAATGGAGGGATATGGACATTGTGTAAGCAGAGGGCATTAGTCTAGTCAGCCATTTGATTACTAGTTTAATTGCTCAGCACAACATTGTGGGCTTGTGGTGTACTGTTCTATGTTGTATTGTTCTGAAACAAGACACAGAATCAGTCAAACTGAAGCATGGAAGAAACTATACAGCCTAATTCATCAGCATCAGTACTTTAACTGCAGCTAAACACTGCAATTACAACTCTTTCAACTTTCCCCATTATCCTTTTCTATTCTCCCTATTCTAATATGTTTTCCATTCCCTATTTAGCTGATGATAAGGTTTCTGCCTTTACAATTAATGGCCATTACTCAATAATTTCATAATTTTCTACATTAAAGCAATTTCTCTTATATTCTTTTAGTTAAGATCTTGAGTTTTTTTTTCCCTCCCTGGCAACTAGAGACACCACTTTTCCCTGTTTGACATCTCAAGACTTCTTTAATGTTTCGAAATGATGAAATGCATTTCAGAGGTTCAGTGCTTTTACCGGCTGGATTGTATGACATAGTGCTTCACAGGAAACTCTAATGCATCGTAGCATGCTGGTGTACAAAGGCTCAGAGCCACAGGAATGGGATATTAATGATTCCCCACACTGTAAATTCCAAATTTTCAGCAATAGTGCATTTCCCAGTGTGAAAAGCATAATTCACAGTGGTCTGCATTGGCAGAGTGTCTGAGGCAGGATACCTCTCACCCACTTTGGCTGTTGGCACTCACCTCAGCGCTGGACTGGCTCCACTGGGCTCTTGGACTGGTGGCAATGCTGAACCGGCTCTGAGGCTGTGGACTCACTTTCAGAGACTCTGCAGGTCATGCTCTGCGTGTTATTTGTTTACTTTTTTATTGTTTGCACATTTTTTCTTTATTTTGCACGTTGGATGTTTGACTGCCTTTGTGGGGTGGAGTTTTTTAATGGGTTCTATTGTGTTTCGCTTTTTAGTGACTACTGAAAGAAGATGAATGTTAAGGTTGTATATGGTCTACATACTTTGATAATAAATATACTTTGAACTTCATCATGCATCAAAGTGGAACCGGAAAGCAAGATGCCTCTCTTTAGTTTTGTATTCTAGAAGTTTCAGAGAATTTTAGTTATGAGGAGAATGTGCTTTAGTTGCAGTTTTCTTTGGAACAAAAGTGGAGTCTAAGTCTCCGCTCGGTGTCAAAGGCCAACTACATGGGCATGTGGTGAAGGACATCCATGGATGTCCGGTTGTCCAAGATTGAATGTCCACGCAAACAAGAAGCACAAGGACTGGTGAGTCAACAAGTCTAGAGTTCAAGCCTGGAATTCAAGGTCCTGTCATCGGTCAATACTGAAGGTGGGAGCCCGAAGGTCGGTCGGAATACAGGGTCCCATCGTCGATCGACACTGAAGATGGCTGGCTGAAAGTCGATCGGAATGCAGGGTCCTGTCATTGATGGACACTGAAGATGGGAGCCCGAAGGTTGATCGGAATGCAGGGTCCTGTCACTGATGGACACTGAAGATGGGAGCCCAAAGGTTGATCGGAATACAGGGTCCCGTCGTCGATCGACACTGAAGATGGCTGGCTGAAAGTCGATCGGAATGCAGGGTCCTGTCACTGATGGACACTGAAGATGGGAGCCCAAAGGTTGATCGGAATACAGGGTCCCGTCGTCGATCGACACTGAAGATGGCTGGCTGAAAGTCGATCGGAATGCAGGGTCCTGTCATTGATGGACACTGAACATAGGAGCCCGAAGGTTGATCGGAATGCAGGGTCCTGTCATTGATGGACACTGAAGATGGGAGCCCGAAGGTCGATTGGAATGCAGGATCCTATCATTGATCGACACTGAAGATGAGTGTGGCTGAAGGTCGACTGGAATGCAGGGTCCCATCATCAATTGACACTGAAGATGAGTGGCTGAAGGTCGACTGGAATGCAGGGTCCCATCATCAATTGACACTGAAGATGAGTGGCTGAAGGTCGATTGGGATGCAGGGTCCGGTCACCGATCGACACTGAAGATGGGAGCCCGAAGTTCGATCGGAAGCCCAGAAGATGAAGCCTGATATGCGAGCCTGGAGGCTGGACGAGGACTGACCTGGATGTCCATGTGTGTGTGGTGGGACGGAGGAACGGGTCTATTTTGCTGCTGTTTGTTGTGTTGTGTTGCTCTGTTGAGAATTCTGGTAATGCTATGTATGGCGACTCTTTGGGACTTGCCCCCATCACTTCGTTAGGTAATGCTGGCTGTTAATGCAAATGACACATTTCATTGTGTTTCCATGTACATGTGAAAAGTAAATTTGAAAGTGACCGAGGAGGGTTTAATTGAGGTATGAAAGGTTTTGACTGGGTGAGTTGAGTTAGTAGACAGTTCAATAAACAAGGTACAGAATCATTGTCAAAAAGATTATAGAGTAGTTGAAGAAAAGTTAAAGGAGGGATGGGGTTCTGGAACACCGTACCTGAAAGGATAGTGAAGACACAAGTCCTTACTATATGATACAAGCATCTGAAGTGCTGTGGACCATTGGCTAAACACCAACAGGTATGGAATGAAGTTGAATATTATATTTTTACTTTCATGGTGATATTACAAAACAAATAGACTCCTTTTAGGCATTATATTTCCATAATTGTATGAAGATTATGAAAAATCAAGGTTCGCACACTGAATATTTGAAATCTTTCAGAGCTGTACTTAAACAAAAGACACACAAAATGCTGGAGGAACTCAGTAAGTCAGTCAGCATCTATGGAGGGGAATAAATAGTTGATGAAGTAAGAAGCTGGGAGGAGGTAGGTGAAAAAGGTAAAGGGATGATATTCCATCTGGGTAGCCTTGAATCTGATGGCATGAACATAGATTTCTCTAACTTCCAGTAATTTCTCCCCTTCCCTCTCTCTTTTTCAATTTCTCATCTGGTTCCCCTCTCACCACTTTTCTTCTCACCTGTCCATCACCTCCCTCTGGTTCCTCTCCTCCTTCCCTTTCTCCCATGGTCCACTCTCCTCTCGTTAAGATTCCTTCATCTTCAGCTCTTTGCCTCTTCCACATATGACCCTCCCAGCTTCTCATTTCAGCCCCCCTCCCCCACCCACCCTCCTTCTCCCTCACCTGGTCTCACCTATCACCTACCACCTTGCACTCCTTCCCCTCCCTCCCACCTTTTTCTGGCTTCTGGCTCCTTTCTTTTCAATCCTGATGAAGGGCATTAGCTTGAAACATCCACAGATGCTGCCCGGCCTGCTGAGTTCCTCCATCATTTAAAGATTAAAGACTGAAACATTGACTCATACAGCGAAGTGCATCGTTTGCGTCAATGGCCATCACAATCCAAGGATGTGCTGGGGCAGCCTGCAAATGTCACCATTCTTCTAGTGTATGCTCACAGCTCACTAACCCACACCGGTACATCTTCGGAAGGTTGGAGGAAACCAGAGCACTGTCCCTCCCCCACCTGATTTAACACTCACCTAATCACAGGACAATATACAATGACCAATTAACCTACTAACCGATATATCTTTGGACTGTGGGAGGAAACTGGAACACCCGAAAGAAATCCACACACTCCAGGGGGAGGAAGTACAAACTCCTTACAGAGGATATTGAGATTCCAGCATCCCAAGCTGATATACACCACTAAGCTTTCCAGTTTCTGCAGTATTTCTCACGCTTAAACAGAACAGCTTGTTTTTAAAAATACATATAGTTTAGAAACAAAAAAAGCAGTGCTATATTTTATCAAAGTGCTACCTCTGCTGCATTCATGGAATTATACTATTTTGGATCCACCAATAATTAAACATATATCAAAAAAAGATTAAATATACACAACATTAACTGTATCCATGATCTACTAGTGTGTAAATAATTTTACACGTTCACTCACCTCAGGGAAACTTGTCATATTTACTAAAATGAGTTGAGGTGATTTCATGGAGATTTGTCCCAAGTGGTTTAATGGGAATTTTCCACTGTTAGTTGTAACCGTTATATGATCCAAAGCACCTGAAGAAAAGAAAATGGAAGTCTTTAACAAATAAGCTCACATGCAGCATATTTGCAGTGAGATACATTCACATCCTGGAATGTAGCCTGTTGAGCTTACAAAACCTCTGTCCCAACATACACACTGAAATATGGACAGGAGCTATCTCTGGTTGCCAGTGCTACACATAAAGCACTCACTGCACTGCCTTCCTGACTGTGAGAGCCGGGCATCTATTTTCTGTCTGATGGAGCCATGTTTCAATTTGCTATCTCTATTGTTTCCACTAGTAGGTGAGACTAGAACTAGGGGACGTAGCCTCAAGATTCAGGGGAGTAGATTTAGGTTGGAGATGAGGAAAAACTGCTTTTCCCAGTGAGTGGTGAATCCGTGGAATTCTCTGCTCAATGAAGCTGTGGAGACCACCTCGGTAAATATATTTATGACAAGGTTGGATAGATTTTTGCATGGTTGGGGAATTAAGGGTTATGGGGGAAAAGGCAGGTAGATGGAGATGAGTCCGTGGCCAGATCAGCCATGATCTTATTGAATATCGGAGCAGGCTCGACAGGCCAGAAGGCCTATTCCTGCTCCTATTTTGTATGTTCTTATTGGCTTCTACCTGCCCCGACCCACGTGACAGATGACCATAATCAACGCACCACAGTATACAATAGAGATAGCAAATTGAAACATGGCTCCATCACTGTATGAAGATTATGAAAAATCAAGGTTCGCACACTGAACTCCAATTCAACAAGATTTTGATAATTTTGTTTTTCACTTTGACTGTATGCAGGAGGACATTGAAGGGAGTCCAATATCCATACACATGTCTGAACAGATTTTGTTCACTTACAGTCACTCCAAAGAACACGGCAGCGTACACTGGATGAATTCTTTCGTTAATAACTATTAGGAATTAATACAGTTTTATTCTACTGTAGTAGTATTGATAGTGTTCTAATTTGTTCTGCATTTAATTTAAATACATATACATTGTTTGTTACTCGATTAAATGGTAGCTTGTCTTTTTCATATACCTTTTTAACTATTTCCATGAAACTTTGGCTAATTGAGACAGCCACTTAATTGAGCCAAAATGTACCGATCTTTATGCGGCCTAATTAACTAGAATCCACTGTAATAATGAATAAATACTGAGAACATGAGCTGTAAAATCCTTGAAAGTAAGTCCATAAATTTGTTCAGTGATCATTTCAATGTTGAGGTGAGTGATTCAGGGATCCAGATGATTGAGGGGTAATGATTGTTCCTGAACCTGGTGGTGTGAGACCTGAGACACCTAAACCTCCTTCCCAATGACAGCAGTGAGATGGTGGTGGAGTATCAAAAGTAAAACAAGGGTCAGTTACTATACCAGCTGTTTAGCACTAGTGACCTTCCTGCCATCAGAAAGGAAGTATAGAAGCTCCAGGTCCCATACCACCAAAAGCAGGAACAGCTACTACCCCTCAACCAGATGAATAAACAGTAAACGTTTCAGACCAAGACCCTTCATCAGGACTGGAAAGGGAGGGGAAGATGCCAGAACAAAAAGGTTGGGGAGGGGGGTAAAGGAGAACTAGCTAGAGGTGATGGGTGAAACTATGTGGGTGGGAAAGGTAAAGGGCTGAAGAAGTACGAATCTGAGAGGAGAGGAGAGGGGATAATGGGAGAAAGAGAAAAAGGAGGGGAACCGGGGGAGGTGATAAGCAGGTAAGGAGAAGAGGTAAGAGTGGGGAATAGAAGAAAAGGGAAGGGGGAGGGAAAATAATTACAAGGAGAAATCAGTGTTCATGTCATCAGATTGGAGATTCTACAGGCATTGGAAATCCAGAGAAACGCACACAAAATGCTTGACGAATTCAGCAGATTAGGCAGCATTACGGAGAGGAATAAACAGTTGACTTTTCCAGCCGAGCCGCTTTATCAGGACTGACCTGCTAAGTTTCTCTAGTATTTTGTGTGTGTTAAAAGAGAAGAAATAATTTCAATAATGGGGCGACTCATTCTCACAAATTTTGCAGTAGAGTTCAACCAATAAATTTTAGGTTAGTACTTCTAAACAGTGACAAAAAAAAACAAAGGACAACACCTTAAATAATAGCAAAAAGATTTAATAAATTCCTTGATATTTAGAAGAGAATTGCACTGCTGTTTTTTGTAAATGTTTTCAGGACAACGGGATTTTTTTTTTGCCCTCAGATGCTGTTACCTGTCAACCTACATGGAGAACCAATCCATCACATCTGCAAACACTTCAGCTAGACGGTTTTGACATGTGCCTCTTACAAAAGCCATTTACAGGAAGCTATTAGCAAAAATGGATTCTTCCTGGTCAAGACCACGGTGAAGAGGGGCTACAGAAGGTCAAACAGGGCAACAGAAGTCAAATGTAGCACAGCCGAAGCATGGTGAGCCACTCAGCATAAATGTGAACTTTACAAGTCAGCAAGATATCAGAAACTGGCCATCTTTTACTTAGGAAAGATGAACAACACATTTTTTTTTAAAGTTAGTGTTTGAATGTCTACTTTTATACTTTTCCTGTTTCAGATTACTCCTCTATAAGATTGTCTGTCCGTGCTGCACTTTCTCCGTAACTGTAACACTATATTTTAAGTAACACATACAAAAAAAGATGGAGGAACTCAGCAGATCAGGCAGCATCTATGGAGGGGAATAAATGGTCAATGTTTCAGGCCAAGACCCTTCATCAAATATTGATGTTTATTCCCTTCCACAGATGCTGCCTGATTTGCTGAGGTCCTCCAGTATTTGTATGAGTTGCTCTGGATTTTTCAGCAACTGCAGAAGCTCTTGTGTTTATGAATCTGTATTCTGTTCTTGTTTTCCCTTATACTCCCTCAATGCACTGCTGTAATGAAATGATCTGTATGGACGGTATGCAAGACAAGTTTCTAGTTGTTTATTTTTATTTAGAAAATGGCACAGAGCGGGCCCTTCTGGCCCAACAAGCCGCACCACCTAGCAACCTCCAATTTAACACAAACCTAACCACAGAACAACTTACAATGACCAATTAACCTACTAATCTATGTCTTTGGAATTTGGGAGGAAACTAGAGCACCTGGAGTAAACACATGCACATCACTGGAAGAACATACAAGCTTCTTACAGATGGCATCAGAATTGAACTCTGAACTCTGACACCCCAAGCTATAAAAGAATTGCGCTAACTGCTATATGCTATCGTGGCACTGCCGTGTACCTCAGAAGACATGACTATAATAAACTAACTTTTACAATCAGGAATAAAAATATTGAAATATAGTATTGGTAATTTTTTATGATTTTAGAGAAAAGCAGAAAGGTTTTGCCCCATTTTTTCATAGAAGAATCAGTACATCTCACTCCTGCTACTGTTTTGTAAAAGGTTATATATTACAAATAGCAACCTAGGTTAAAAGTGAAAATAAATGGAACACCTTCATCACAGAAACTGAGCTATGGTCCCCAAACAAGCATTTCTGGAAACCATTAGAGTTTCACACCACAAAATCTTTTAAATATAAAGTTGTCTAATTACCCATCTTGACATTTGAGCTGCTGCCACTCAGTGAAAGAAGGTAATGAAATTTAACCAGGGGGCAGATTTCAGGAAATCTAGCAGCACTTAATTCAGGCACTTGACCGGAAAAATAGTGTTGCATCAGCAAACGACCAGCCTGACAAATGCACAGTAGTGCGAATGAAGGTCAATTTTGCCAAACAAAATGAGTGATTACTCGAGCAGTGATTTAGGTATTGGGTACATTGTGGGGAGCCCAATCAGCTTGTTGGATAATGAATAAAAATAAGTAAAATTGAGGTCAACTTACTGCAGCATTTTATGTCTCTTATGATTTTGATGAGGACATTCTGAACACATTGTAATGGGTACTTTCACCATAGCAGCAAAGAGCCGCTTAAGAATTCTCTGGTAAATGTTAAATGCACTTTGATGGACAAGCTACATCACACTGTGGGACAGAAACTACACTGCAGTGGACAGGAGAACTCTACAGTGTGTAGTTAAAACTGTCCAATGCAACAGTGGCACCTGCCTACCCGCCATCAATTGACCTATATACAGAAAGGTGCCAGAAAAAGGCCAGCAAAATATCATGAAGGATCCCACCCACCCTGATTATGGACTGTTTGTCCCACTCACAACAGGGAGAAGGCTACGTAGCATCCAAGCCAGAGTTACCAGACTCCAAAAAAGTAACTTCCCCCAAATGGTCAGGTGATCAACACCTCCACTCATTAACACACCCCACCGCCACTCATACAACAAGACCATAAGACATAGGAGCAGAATTAGACCATTTGGCCGATCACATCTGCTCTGTCTTTCTATCATGGCTGATTTATTATCCCTCTCAAGCCCATCCTCCTCGCCTTAACCCAATAACCTTTGACACACTAACTAATCAAGAACCTATCAACCTCTATTTTAAATATCCCCAATGACTTCACCTCTACAGCTGTCTATCACATGAATTCCACGGGTTCACTACACTGTGGCACTCCTTCTACGTCCTGATTAATTCGATGAGGGAAGTACTGATTGGCAAAAACAAAGCTCTGGGTGAGCTGTGGAAGGCATGAAATTATTCTGCTGAATGAAAAATTAGTCACAACTAAGAAATACAGCAGCATGCCTAAGGCCATAATGAAACATGCACCATTTCCAAAACACCTAGGTCTTCTCAATTGTTTCTTTCTGTAAAGCAGGTGCTGTACCATTATACAACATGTATAGAAGATAGAACACAGAACACTACCACACTGGACAGACCCGTCAGCCCACAGTCTTATGCCAAACCAAGAAAAGTAGTAATCAGATGGCCAACTAATCACTTCTGCCTACACAATGTCCGTATGCTTCCATTTTTCTCACCTTCATGTGCCTACCTAAACATCTCTTAAATGTCCCTAATGTTTCTGCCTCTACCACCACCCTAGGCAGTGCATTCTTGCCCCTCACATCTCTTTTGAAATTACCCCCTTCTCATCTTAAATGCATGCCCTCTGGTGTTAGACACTTCAACCCTGGGAAAAAGATACTGTCGGTCTAATCTATTTATACCTCTCATAAAACCTCTATCAGATCTCCGCTCAGTCTCCGCTGCTCCAGAAAAAAAAACCAAACTTTGTCCAGACTCTTGTTACAGCACATACAGTATATTGAGAAAGCTTACCTGGAGAGGTTCTTATGCTCAGATTCTTCCCATAATCATCTTTAAGATTCTCTACGATTTCCAACATATTTTGTTTTAATTCATTTAGGTTGATAATGTCCTCCACTAAAGCAGCATTGATGTTCACTCGAGATCCTGGGTGTCCTTTGGATTTCACTGCAATTGACAATCAGTAATTGTTAAGGTAACTTCCCGATGGCTGGTGCCAAGCCCAGCTGTGAAAGGAGGGTGAGGCATGGGTTTAGCAACCCCATTCCATAAAAACCTAGAGCTACAGAGACACCAACAGAAGCTGCAAAGACCTCTTTCCTGGGAGAGCAAGGATCTTCGCCTAGAAGATGTCCGAAGTCATATGATGATAGTGGAAGACACAGGGCTGATTAACCTTCTATCGGCCCAGGACAAGGCTCTGACAAGCTGCTGACATGGGCTGAGGAAGAAGATTTGTTACAACGGGGACTGAAGCTAATGCAGGTTCATTCACAACTTACCTGTAAAGAGTTGAAGTTGGTTTACTTTATAATTGCAGCTACATCAGAATCAGGTTTACTATCACTGACATTAGTAGTGAAATGTGTTATTTATTTAAAGATACAGCACAAAACAAGCCCTTCTGGCCTAACGAGTCATGCCACCCAACAACCAATTATTCTACTAATCTGTATGTCTTTAGACTATGGGAGGAAACCCATAAAGTTCACGAGAACATACAAACTCTTTACAGACAGCAGCAGAATTGAACTCTGACGCTCTGAGCTGTAATATCCTCACGCTAACCACTATGCTACCGCAGTAATAATACAGTGCAAAACATAAAATATACTATATTTTATATTTAATATACAATCAATTATACTAAATATAGATTATATACAGTGGTGCTAGAAAGTTTGTGAACTTTGTAGAATTTTCTCTATTTCTGCATAAATATGGCCTAAAATGTCATCAGATCTTCGAGCAAGTCCTAAAACTAGATAAAGAGAACTCAATTAAATAAATAACAAAAACATTATACTTGTTCATTTATTTATTGAGAAAAATGATCCAATATTACACGTATTTGTTGCTAAAAGAATGAGAACCTTTTCTTTCAGTAACTGGTGTGACCCCCTTGTACAGCAATAACTTCAACGAAACATTTCCGGTAACTGTTGATCAGTCCTGCAAATCGGCTTGGAGTAATTTTAGACCGTTCCTCCTTACAAAACTGCTTCAACTCTGGGATGTTGGTGGGCTTCCTTGCATGAACTGCTTGCGTCAAGTACCTTCCTCAACATCTCTATAGCATTAAGGCCAGAACTTTGACTCAGCCATTCCAAAACATGAATTCACAAACAAAAGAAAATCTGCAGATGCTGGAAATCCAAGCAACACACACAAAATGCAGGAGGTACACAGCAGGCCAGGCAGTATCAATGGAAAAGAGTACAGTCGATATTTCGAGCCAAGACCCTTCAACAGGACTGGAGAAGTTCCGCTGAAGGGTCTCAGCCCAAAACATTGACTGTACTCTTTTCTTTCCATGGATGTTGCCTGGTCTGCTGAATTATTCCAGAATTTTTGTGTGTTGCCAAAACATGATTTTTCTTCTTAAACCATTTTGTTGTTGATTTACTCTTGTCTTTCGGATCATTGTCTTGTTGCATTATCCAAATTCTATTAAGCTTCAGGTGACAGATTGGAACCCCAACATTCTCCTGTAAAATGTCTTGAAACAATTTTGAATTCATTGTTCCCTCAAAGTTTGCAAGCTAGTGCAGGCCCTGAGGCAGCAAAGCAGCCCCAAACCATGAAACTCCTTCCATCATGCTTAACTGTTGGGATGAGGTTTTGGTGTTGGTGTGCAGTGCAGTGTGCATTTCTGCCAAGTTCAACTTTTGTCTTATCTGTCTACAGAAATTTGTCCCAGAAGTGTTGTAGAATATCCGGGTGATCTTTTGCAAACTTGAGATGTTCAGCAATGTTTCTTTTTTGGACAGCAGTGGTTTCCTCCGTGAATACCATTCCCGTTCAGTGTTTTTCTCATAGTGCACTCATGAACAGAATCTTTAGCAAGTTCTAGAGATTTCTGCAAGTCTTTTACTGTCACCCTTTGTTCTTTTTCACCTCCTTCAGAATTATAATTTGTGCTCTTTGCAGGATGCCTACTTATAGGGAGCACTGTGTTTCCTCCATTTGTAGACAATTTCTTTTACTGTGGACTGATGAACAGTCAAGTCTTTAGAAATGCTTTTGTAGCATTTTCCAGCTTCATGCATCTCTACAATTCTTCTTAAGTGCCTCTGAAAGTTGTTTTGATCAAGGCATGGTGCACATAAACAGATCTTTCTTGGGAAGCACAGGTTCTGTCAGTACCTGACTTTGTGTGACTTTTTTTTATATAGGGCAGGGCACCTCTACAACCCACACCTCCAATCTCATCTCATTGATTAGAACACCAGACTCCAAATAGTTTTTGTAGAAGGCAACTGCCCCAGACTTTTTCCAACAAATACATGTAATATTGAATCAGTTTTCTCAATAAATAAGCGAACAAGAATAATGTTTTTTGTGTTGTTTACTTAATTGGGTTCTCTTTATCTAGTTTTAGGGCTTATGTGAAGATCTGATCACATTTTAGGTCATATATATGCAGAAACAGAGAAAATTCTACAGGGATCACAAGCTTTCTAGCACCACTGCAATTAAATAAGTAGTGCAAAAAAAGCAAAAAATAGTGAGTAAGTGTTTATGTGTTCATTCAGAAATCTGATGGCGGAAGGGAGTTTGGTCTTTTTCTGTTTGCACTATAAAGGAGCTGGAGTAAAGGAGATTTGAGCTGTTAATTTTTATTTAGAGAAACAATGTGTTAAGTAGCCCTTTCACCCAATGGGCCCATGCTGCCAATTAAACTACTAACGCACAGATCTTTGGAACATGGGAGGAGAGCATCCACATTCCATTCAGACAGCAGTGGGAATTGAACCATGTTACTGACACAGTAATAGCATTACACTGTTACGAACCCTGTAACTGGGTCACTTACCAGCAAAGATAGAGAGGTCCATTGAAGTCTGATGGTACTATATTTAACAGTATTTATTAGTAAAATCACACAAAAATAATATCAATGCAAACATACAGATAATATACGTCGTCAATACTAAATCTAAAAGTGCGGGTATAATAATAATCAATAAGAAATAAGCTCTATCGTTGTCTAGGGGATAATGTATTGTCCAATGGAAATATAAAAGTCACTCCGTTCATGCAGGCTGCAGCCTTTGGGGACCGCTGGGCTTTGCAATGGTTGGAGAGAGAGAGAGAGATTTGGAGAAAAACTTGCCGGCTTTCCTTTTATGGTTTCGATCCGTTGGAGTCTCATTAGTGTGGCCGTTCACTTGTGGCCTCTCCTTTAGCTAAGCCATTCTTCCGTGGTAAGCCTGCCAACCCAGGCAAGGGAGGACGCACACGGGCCCCACCGGCTTTTGCTATAAAACGCTGTCACTGGATTTCCAGCGTTTCTCCTGGTGCATCTAAAGGGGTTGTTCCCCAGACCCCTCTTTTATCCTTACTCACAGGGTCTCAGATGTCAATCAGGTTGGGATGATGCAATCCCTCAACCAGTTCACTCTGGTCGTCCCCTGAGGGCTTCAATGGATAGTACACAATTCCGTCTCCAAGAGACAATAGCCGTTATCAGGGGTTTTTGTTTCGCCAAGGCCAGGACACATTCCAAACCTTGTAGATTCTCTCTCATTTCCTGGGTCCCAGACCCGAATTAATAGCGATCTTGTGATTCTCAAAAAGGAGGGGGTGACTTTGTACCCTTCAGCCCCTCAGAGTTGTGGCACATTAGTATCAACACTAACTGCTACACTACCATCCCTCACTTAACATTTCAGTTCAGATTTTTTTTGCACTACTTCAGATTACACTATCTTTGCATAACTCTGTTGTGTAATGTCATCACTATATTTAATTATTACCACGTATACCTGCTTACGCTGTTAGCTTCACGTGAATGAGGCACTTCATTGCACCAGGTCGATTCATTCCACAATTGACCTGGATTCAATTCTGTCACTGTCTGTAAGGAGATTAAATATTCTCTCTGTCACATTGTGGATTTCCTCTGGGTGTTACGGTTTCAAAGATGTATGGCTGTGGCTTGCTATGTTAAGTGGTTATAAGGATATATTGGGCAGCAGGGGCTTATTGGGCCGGCAGGACCTGTTACCGTGTTGGTTCTCTAAATAAATAAATAAAATTAAGTATGAAGTTCTCTTACCTGCTAATTCTCAAAAGCACTCATTGAAATGTGCTTATAGTTTAAGAAATCAAAATCTTCTCTAAACTTTCTGGCTCAGACATTCACATTTGATGGTCACATCTGGCTGAACGGGTTTGCTGCTAATTTTTGTGATCAGTCATTTGCACATTAAGGATCACCTTTATTCATCATATACATTTACATGTATTCATATAAACACACACACACACACAGTCAGTTTAGTCGTAAGTGCCAAAATGGAACCCATTTGTATTATTCTTAATTAAAATAGGTCTTAGAGAATTTTCAAATCAAAACTGTTAACATTTTAAACATAATATAGAAGATTAAAACTTCACTCTAATTAGCTGATCTACAAAACTAACTCCTCCAGATAATTTTCCTTTAATAAAATTATAAACATTGCAAAAGTAGACATTACATGTGCTTTCAAGAAGCAGGCAAACATCCTTTTCACTCCTACAACAGATTAGATGAGAAAGGGAGTATTAATGCAGAATTACCTTTGGTCTTCTTGGTGGCAAGTAGTCGGCTCGTAGTTACGTACAGGGCCTCACACTGACTACAGAGAGCTGGACGGCTGACTCGATGCTGGACTGCTGATTGTATGAGGGGTGAACAACACTTGTAGACCCTTGGTCCTAGCTGACATATCCATCGCAGTGTAAACGACATTGTGCAGCGAACCGATTTTAACTGTTACCTGGAGTACAGCAGGAAAACAAGACAGAAAACCTTTCAGCAGTTTGCCAGCATGGATTACAATTGGATTTTCCACACACTCACTAATTTCTCAGACTTTAAGACTCAGTCTACTGCAAGACACATGAAAACAACTATTCTTTCAACACTTTCCAATATTCAAAGTCAAAATACGCTTCCTTATTTCATACCAGGTTTCTTTAATAACACACAATGTCAAAACCATTCTCTTTATATTTCTAACAATCTAACAGTCAGAAGAGCAAGCCACTGGGAGAAGTTAGAAAAAGTAACAGAGAAGACCACCGGGGTCTCCCTCTCCCCCACTTGTGACATTTCAACATTCAAAGTACAAAAGTATGCATGCAGTATACAACCCTGAGATTTGTCTTCTCAGACAGTCGCAAAACAAAGAAAGAAAACTATAGAATCCGTTCAAAGAGAAACATTAAATCCCCAACAAACAAAAAAAAGGAACAAATTACACAAATGGAAAAAAACAAGTGAAAGACAGAATATAAAGCAAACCACAAATCATTGAAATCATTCAGCCATATTCAGTTCAATCTAGCTGTGTCATTCGTTAACTTCAGGTCGCAGAGCCAGTCTGCCCTGTTCAAAACGCAGAAAACAGCAATAAAAAAGAGCAAGTAGACACCAGAAAAACATCGTAAGTTGACTGGCAGTGTTATAGGCGAAGGACCTTATGTATTATTGAGGATCCTTACCACCTATCCCACAATCTCTTTGACCCACTACCGTCAAGTAGGAGGTACAGTACAGGAGCATCAGGACTAGGACTGATAGACTGGGTAATAACTTCTTCCCTCAGGCTGTGAGACTAATGAATATCCTGCCACCACCCGAGGTCTTATCACCAGGATAGTGAGCTGTTTACTGTTTACCTGTACTGCTACTACATGCAATTTGAACTATATTTTAACTTAATTATGGTAATATTTTCTTTATGTACTGTGGGTGTACCATGGTCTGAAGGAACATTGTTTCATTTGGTTGTATATATGTACAGTCAGATGACAATAAATTTGAACCTGATGCTGCTAATCAATCATCACACTGAATTACATTTGACATCAGCTGTTACCTTATGCTTAACCAATAAAAGTGAGCAACTTGTATTATTCTGATAGTAAGTTTGGCCTTGTACTTTTAGGACCATTTCAGGAACAAACTCTTCCCCTCCACCATCAGATTTCTGAATGGGCAATGAACCCATGAACACTATCTCACTACTTTCGGCTCTCTTTTTACAATAAAATTATAATGACAAAAGAGATGATTGTTGACTTCAGGAAAGCACAGAGTTCTCTACTGAACATTGACGAATCCTCCATTGAGATTGTTAAGAGCATCAAATTTCTTGGTGTGGGCAGAGGGGCTGGGGTGGCCCTGTTGGTGAGGAATGAGATTCAGTCCTTTGCAAGGGGGGACATAGGGTCAGGAGAAGTAGAGTCTGTGTGGATAGAACTGAGGAACAGAAAGGGCAAAAGGACCCAAGTGGGCCACCAAACAGTAGCATGGATATTGGGTGCAAGTTGAATAGGGAGTTAACATTGGCATGTGGCAAAGGTAATGTCGCAGTAGTTATGGGAGATTTCAACATGCAGGTGAACTGGGAGAATCGGGTTGGTGCTGGACCCCAGGATAGGGAGTTTATAGAGTGCCTACGGGATGCATTCTTGGAACAGCTTGTATGAGAGCCGACCAGGGACAAGACTATTCTGGATTTAGTGTTATGTAATGAACAGGATTTGATAAGCGATCTTGCAGTAAAGGAGCCATTAGGAGGTAGTGATCATAATATGATAAGTTTTAATCTGCAATTTGAGAAGGATAAGGGCAGCCTGGAGGAGTCAGTGTTGCAGTTAAACAGGGGAAACTACGGCGCCATGAGGGAGGAGCTAGCCAAAGTTGACTGGAAGGATAGCCTAGCACAGGGGTCGGCAACGTTTACCACTGAAAGAGCCAATATGGACCCATTTCCCACAGAAAAGAAAACACTGGGAGCCACAAACCCGTTTGACATTTAAAATGAAATAACACTGCATACAACGGTTTTTTTTGCCTTTATGCTATGTATAAACAAACTACAATGTGTTGCATTTATGAAATTGATGAACTCCTGCAGAGAAAACGAAATTACATTTCTGCATGCAACAAAAACATTTTGAACTCCGAAAAAAAGACGTTGGGTTGAAGGTTACTCCATAGGTAGCCTACCTTGGATCGAACAATTAAAAGAAAGCGCACACTGGCGGGTGTCAGGCATTGGCATGTATATTAATAGCGATAAAAAACACGTTGTAGCGGTGTAGCGCTACATGCAGCGCTAAAATAAAGACACTGCAGTCAAAGGTAACTTTATTCGAACTAAACAGCCTTGATTTAAAGCCTCCCTCAACCCGTCCCCGTGGGCGCGGATGCTCCAAAAGACACGTACTCACAAACCCCCGTAGGCTATCTCCCTTAGCCGGAACGGTGGATAATTGTGAGCCGGTTCGGATGTGCCAGGAAATGCGGTCTCCACAACGTTTTTAGATTGTACAAGATCACCATAATCTTCAAACTTCGAATTACATTTCAAAAACTAACAAACTACGGGGAGCCGCAGCACAGAGATCAAAGAGCCGCATGCGGCTCCGGAGCCGCCGGTTGCCGACCCTTGGCCTCACAGAAAAGACAGTGGAACAGCAATGGCAGGTATTCTTGGGAATAATGCACAAGGTGCAAAATCAGTTCATGCCCCAGAGAAGGAAGGATTCAAAGGGAGGAAAGGGGCCACAGTGGTTGACAAAGGAAGTCAGAGATTGCATAGCATTTAAAAAAAGGAAGTATGACAGAGCTAAGGTGAGTGGGAGGACAGATGATTGGGAAGTTTTTAAGGAACAACAGAACTTAACTAAAAAGACAATACGGGGAGAAAAAATGAGCTACGAACGCAAGCTAGCCAGGAATATAAAGGAAGATAGCAAAAGCTTTTTTAGGTATGTGAAGAGAAAGAAGATAGTTACGAACAATGTTGGGTCCTTGAAGAATGAATTGGGTGAAATTGTTATGGGAAACAGAGAAATGGCAGAACAATTTAATGAGTACTTCAGATCTGTTTTCACTAAGGAAGACACAAGCAATCTCCCAGATGTATGGATGGGCCAAGGACATAGGGTAACAGAGGAAATGAAACAGATTGACATTAGGAAGGAAACGGTGATGAGAAGACTGATGGGTCTGAAGGCTGACAAATCCCCAGGTCCAGATGGTCTGCATCCTAGGGTACTAAAGGAGGTGGCCCTGGAAATTGTGGATGCATTGGTAATCATTTTCCAATGTTCCTTAGATTCAGGATCAGTTCCTGAGGATTGGAGAATGGCTAATGTTATCCCACTTTTTAAAAAAGGAGGGAGGGAGAAAACAGAGAATTATCGACCTGTCAGCCTGACGTCGGTGGTGGGGAAGATGCTAGAGTCCATTATTAAGGATGAAATAGTGGCATATCTAGATAGCAGTGATAGGATCGGGCCGAGCCAGCATGGATTTACCAAGGGTAAATCATGCTTGACTAATCTGTTGGAGTTTTTCGAGGATGTAACCAGGAAGTTAGACGGGGGAGATCCAGTGGATGTAGTGTACCTCGATTTTCAGAAGGCATTTGATAAGGTCCCACATAGAAGATTGGTGGGTAAAATCAAAGCTCAGGGCATCGGGGGAAGACATTGGCATGGATAGAAAACCGGTTGGCAGATAGAAAGCAAAGGGTAGCGGTGAATGGGTGTTTCTGGGAATGGCAGGTGGTGACTAGTGGGGTGCCACAGGGCTCGGTATTGGGACCACAGCTGTTTACAATTAACGTCAACGATTTGGATGAAGGCATTGAAAATAACATCAGCAAATTTGCTCATGATACTAAGCTGGGTGGCAGTGTGACATGTGATGAGGATGTTAGGAGAATTCAGGGTGACTTGGATAGGCTGGGTGAGTGGGCAGATACTTGGCAGATGACGTTTAATGTGAATAAGTGTGAGGTTATCCACTTTGGGAGTAAGAACAGGAAGGCAGATTATTATCTGAACAGTGTAGAGTTAGGTAAGGGAGAAATATAAAGAGATCTGGGAGTCCTTGTTCATCAGTCACTGAAGGTGAATGAGCAAGTGCAGCAGGCAGTGAAGAAGGCTAATGGAATGTTGGCCTTTATTACAAAGGGAATTGAGTACAAGAGCAAGGAAATCCTCTTGCATTTGTACAGAGCCCTGGTGAGATCACACCTGGAGTATTGTGTACAGTTTTGGTCTCCAGGGTTAAGGAAGGACATCCTGGCTGTAGAGGAAGTGCAGTGTAGATTCACGAGGTTAATTCCTGGGATGTCTGGACTGTCTTACGCAGAGAGGTTAGAGAGACTGGGCTTGCACACGCTGGAATTAAGGAGATTGAGAGGGGATCTGATTGAAACATATAAGATTATTAAGGGATTGGACAAGATAGAGGCAGGAAATATGTTCCAGATGCTGGGAGAGTCCAGTCCCAGAGGGCATGGTTTGAGAATAAGGGATAGGTCATTTAGGACAGAGTTAAGGAAAAATTTCTTCTCCCAGAGAGTTTTGGGGGTCTGGAATGCACTGCCTCGGAAGGTAGTGGAGGCCAATTCTCTGGATGCTTTCAAGAAGGAGCTAGATAGGTATCTTATGGATAGGGGAATCAAGGGATATGGGGACAAGGCAGGAACCGGGTATTGATAGTAGTTGATCAGCCATGATCTCAAAATAGTGGTGCAGGCTCGAAGGGCCGAATGGTCTACTTCTGCACCTATTGTCTATTGGTGTTCACCTGGTGGAGAATCGCACCTGGTCTATCAACACCACCTCCATAGCCAAGAAAGCCCAGCAGCATCTCTTCTTTCTGCGAAGGCTGAGAAAAGTCCATCTCCCACCCCCCCATCCTCACCACATTCTACGGAGGATACAGTGAGAGCATCCTGAGCAGCTGCAGCACTGCCTGGTTTGGAAATTGCACCGTCTCGGATCGTGAGACCTTGCAGTGAATAGTGAGGTCAGCTGAGATCATCATTGAGGTCTCTCTTTCTGCCATTGGACATTTACACCACACGCTGCACCCACAAAGCTAACAGCATTGTGAAGGACCCCACGCATGCCTCATACAAACTCTTCTCCCTCCTGCCATCTGGCAAATGGTACTGAAGCATTCAGGCTATCACGACCAGACTATGCAAGTTTCTTCCCCAAAACCATCAGACTCCTCAATACTCAGAGTCTAGACTGACATCTACATCATTTATTATTATACTGAAATTTGTTCTTTACTGTGCCTATTGTCTTGTTTATTTATTTATTAATTACTGTACTGCCCTGCACTGTTTTGTGCACTTCATGTAGTCCTGTGTAGGTCTGTAGTCTAGTGTAGTTTTTGTGTTGTTTTACGCAGTCTAGTGCAGCCTTGAGCTGTCTCACATAGTCTAGTGTAGTTACGTGTTTCATGTAGAACCATGGTCCTGGAGGAACGTTGTTTCATTTTTATTGTGTACTGTATCAGCAGTTTACGGTCGAAATGACAATAAAAAGTGACTTGACACGACACCTGCTCAGTAGGGAAGGAGTTGGTGGAAGGCAGAGGTGAAGACTGGGACAATAGCAGTTGGTATGATAGATAGATAGATAGATAGATAGATAGATAGATAGATAAATAGATAGATAGATAGATACTTGATTCATCCCCAAGGGGAAATTCAACATTTTTCCAGTGTCCCATACACTTATTGTAGCAAAACTAATTACATACAGTATTTAACTCAGTATAAATATGATATGCATCTAAAATCACCCTCCCAAAAAGCATTAATAAATAGTTTTTAAAAAGTTCTTAAATAGCTTACTAAAGTGCAATGAGTGGTAACTTAAGCTCAGTCCTAACCCCGGCACTTAACATGACTTGCCCCTTGTGGTTGAATTGTAGAGCCGAATGGTGTTGGGGAGTAATGTTCTCTTCATCCTGTCTGAGAAGCATTGCATTGACAGCAACCTGCCGCTGAAGCTGCTTCTCTGTCTCTGGATGGTGCTGTGCAGAGGATGTTCAGGGTTTTCCATGATTGACCGTAGCCTACTCAGCACCCTCCGCTCTGCCACCGATGTCATACTCTCCAGTTCTGTGCCCACAACAGAGCCCACCTTCCTTACCAGCTTATTAAGACGTGAGGCGTCCCTCTTCTTAATGCTGCCTCCCCAGCACGCCACCACAAAGAAGAGGGCGCTCTCCACAACTGACCGATAGAACATCTTCAGCATCTCACTACAAACATTGAATGACGCCAGCCTTCTGAGGAAGTACAGTCAACTCTGTGCTTTCCTGCACAGGGCATCTGTGTTGGCAGTCCAGTCTAGCTTCTCGTCTAACTGCACTCCCAGATACTTGTAGGTCTTAACCTGCTCCACACATTCTCCATTAATGATCACTGGCTCCATATGAGGCCTAGATCTCCTAAAGTCCACCACCATCTCCTTGGTCTTGGTGATATTGAAACGCAGGTTGCACCATATCACAAAATCCTGTATCAGTTTCCTATACTCTTCCTCCTGACCATTCCTGACACACCCCACTATGTGGATGGTAGGTGCAGGGCAAAGGAGGGGATGTAGACAGCGGTAGCCTGAGTTGTTCATCCACATGTTGAACTGGAGGAGGGGAAGTGTTTATGCTGAGAGAGCATTACGTGCTTCGGTACCTGGACTGGTTTGCTGAGGGATGTGAACAGGTGGGCAGTTGTCAAACCTATTGAAGAACTGGTTTAACTCATTAGCAAATTCACGGGTGCAATCGGGGGCTCTCCAGCTAGGCTGATTGAAGCCAGTGATGTTCTTCATACCTCGCCACAAGTCATGTGCTATTCTGCCCAAGCTTTTTCTCCAGCTCTCTGCTTCATTCCTCTTTAGCCACCTTGATCATTTCCTTTAGCCCCCTCTGCACATTCCAATTCCTCCCTGTCTCCTGATCTGAAGCTCTCTTTCTGAGGTTACAAAGAGCATTTAGATCACTGGTAACCCATGGTTTGTTGTTAGGGAAGCAGCAAACAGTCTTTGATGGCATCACAGTGGCCACACAGAAGCCAATGGAGCCAGTGAAGCAATCTGTAAGTCTGTTAATGTCCTCCCCATATGGTTCACAAAGCACATTGCAGTCAGTAACCCCAAAGCAACCCTTTAAAACCTTGATGGCCTCTGGAGACCACATCTTTACTATCTTGGTGGTAGCTAGCTGTTTTTGTACTTAGGACATGAGGTGAACCAGGTTGTGCTCTGATCTTCCAAATGGGGAGAGAGCTGTGGAGCTGTATGCATATTTAATATTTGCATACAAGATATCTAGCTATCCAGTAAAAGACTGTCCAGCATAGACATACTATATCCCAGATAGAATATAGTTAATTTCACTCTGTTCCATGCACCTTAAAAGCAGTTTTCACAACAGAATACACCACGTCAAGGGACTAAATGATTCCCATCTTCATACAAACCATTCCAGTGGCCTCTGAGAGACAGATTGCCACTATATTTAAGAGGATAAGAGATAAGAGCAGAATTAGGATATTCATCCCATCAAGTCTGTTCCCCCATTCCACCATGGCTGATTTATTATCCCTTTCTCCTTGTAACCTTTGATGCCTTTACTAATTAAGAACCTATTCACCTCTGCTTTAAATCTAGCCAATGACTTGACCTCACAGTCATCTGTGGCAATGAATTCCACAGATACACCAACCTCTGGCGAAATAAATTCCTCATCTCTGTTCTGAAGGGATGTCCTTCTATTCCAGGCTGTGCCCTCTAGTCTAGGACTCCCTGACCATTCTCTCCACATCCACCCTTTTTAGAACAGTTTGCACTGTATGGGGTTTTAGACATTGGATTTAAACAGCTGAAACTTCTCATTTTTTTTGTGGGACTTCTAAAGCAGAAAAGGGAAGCAATATATCCATCAGCGTGGACTTGTTTTTGATGCTAGTCTCAATATAGATGTAGGATAACAGCTAATTCAGCAAAATTGACTGTCTGATTTTCAGCAACATTTAAGGTCATGGTTATAAAACTTCCACCTACTTAAAGGACAATAACTAATATTAATTCAAAATTAGATTTATTAGTCAAATGAAGACTAATTCATAACTACCATGCTCAGTCTCAAGCCCGGCTGAGAAAGGAGGAGGGTTGACCATGTGACTAGCAACCCCATCTTGTAAACACCCAGAGCTACAGAAATGCCAACAAAAACTCCAAAGACCTCATCACTGGGAGAAGGAGGAAACACCAAGAAGCTGGGCCAATCCTGGGAAAACTTGGAAGACTAGCCCAGGACAGAGGACTCTGGCAACCTACGCCCAGTTAGGGGCAATGGGCTTAAGAAGACCACACCAGTTCATACATTGATGTTATTAGAGGACGCACACACTTCTCATTGCTACCATCACAGAGGGGTCTGAAGACACACATACAACATTTTTAGTGATAGCTGCTTCCCCTCTGCCATCAAATTTCTGAACAGTCCACAAACACTACCTCTCTTTTTACATTTCTTGCAGCTTATAGTAATTTTTATGTATCACAATGTACTGGTGCTACAAAACAACAAACTTCAAGACAAGTCAGTAATTTTAAAAAACTAATTCCGGCACCACAAACTACTTATACTCCCCTGTTAACCTGCCAATAAATCTCAGTTACTCCATTTTCTTATTCCCTAATTTGTATTCATGCTAATCTACCAAAGTTATTAATATCAAGGATCTTGATTTAATTCAGTCATGTAGTCTGGTTATCATATGGCTAATTGCAAAAAGCTACCTTTATACAAATGAGCAATTTGTATTGCTTACATTAGAGAAAATAAACAGCTTTTGAGGTGCATTCACTATTGTAGAATGCCTCCCGATGTCCTAAGATATGAAAGTTCTGTAGAAATACAGTGGATTCTGGTTAATTGGGCCATCGGTTAATACGTGTAGCCATTTATTTGGGACAGCTCTTGATGAAACAAAAACTAATTAAGAAAATAGCTGGGATTCCCTTTGCTTATTTAGGACAAAAGACTGTTGCTGAGCTGTTTCTAACTAGTGTCAGTCACGTGCACTTGTATGGCTGTTGTACACTACACTATGCTTTGATCGAAAAGTTTATAAATAGCTTCAGTTGTGTGCGTTTATGTTCAAAAGGCAGTGATTTTTGTCACTGATAGTTCATGAGAAATAAGCAGTAAGACAATTCAGAACCATTTTGCTCACAATAGTTTCAAGCATTTAAACTTGGAGATGCCATAAACAGCCAGGAGTGAAAATGAAACGTCACTACTTCAACAAATTAGGAACTACAAAGAATTATGGTATCAACAACCATCTTGGATGTTACAAAGAAAATGAAGATTGAAGATGCAATCTTCAAAAGCATTGTATGAACACAGTCTGCACTAGATGTGTGCATTGATTCTGTTCATTTACAATCAAAATAACACAGCAGTGTACACTGGATGAATTCCTCCATTTATAATAGCATTTTATAGTACTGTAGCACTATTGGTATATTTCATTTAACTACAAACTTTGTTCCTCAGTTAAGTGGTAGCATGAGTTAATAACTCATCAGGGGTGATTGATAGGTTTGTGGTCCAAGGTAGAAGGAGATGAGTTATTAACTTCAAACTTACTGCATAATCACTCAAAGAGTTGAACTGCATATGCATGTAACAAGAGCTGTATAACTCATCTCCTTTTACCTTAGGCCACAAACTTATTAATCACCCATCTGTGGACACTTTCTGGAGGTCCAAGATCCGTATGCTCCACGACCGCTGGACTAAGTGCGTAAATGCAGGAGGGGACTATGTTGAAAAATAAATGTGCTAGGTTTTCTAAAATAGACTGCTTCTCCCTTAGGACACAAACTTATCAATCACGCCTTGTATAATTTATAGTATACTCTTATGTATTGCACACTGTACAGCTGCTGCAAAACACCAAGTTTCATGAACTTGTCCAGGGGTCTCACCCGACTTCAGATTGCCCCCCTCTGGTATGGATGACACATCTGCCTTGGCTTTAGAGTCTAGGCACAACATTCCGAAAGTGCTTCCAGGGTTGGACTGAGCATGGACTTGCATTGTGATTGGCTCGGGTTACAACTTAATCACTGAGCAGATTTTTAGAGGAACAATCTGCTGTTCTGCACGCAGCTACCAGGAGGCAGATAAGAGTGACCTGGGCCACCTCCTTCATGAAAAAAGAAATCTATTTCTACTCATATCCTTCAGTATTATAGGCAATCAGAGGCCAGGAGTTCACCAGGTGGGAAATGCATTCCAACCACTGTGCTTAATAGGTTGACACACTGACGAAACAGTGTGATACAAAAACTATTTTAGAAGAACTATTTCAATTTTAATATTAACTCATTTGAATAAAAGCTTCATCTCACACAGATCACTCCCCAATCAATATCAGCTTCATTGTAACCTCTGGAACCTGATTTTAACTTACCGCACCGTAGAAAATTATATGCAAAGTTTTAACTAAAAACCTTTCTAAATACCTTCAAGTACAGAAGCAATCATGTACAGAGTGCTTGAGGAACAAATGAGATGCACATTTTAATGTTTCCTTCCCTTTATTCATAATGGTTTATTCAAATCATTTCATGTGTTTTTTTTAAACTATTTTTGTAATTCCACCTACTGTATGGTTGGACTTTTAATGCTACTTTGGAGCACATATGCTGTGTAATAGTATTTTTCAGTAAATCGCTAAAAGAATAGCCCAATTGTGGGGCATCGGCATTAAGGATTTAAGGCTCATTAACAATCTTAATTCCCAATGAAATCGGTAATTATTGTATTCGTGCAGCTGCATATTTAACCCTTTCTTCCTGAAACTGGATTCTCAAAGGCAGCCAGCACTGTTATTTATAACTTAATCATTATTCTAGTCATCTGCAATTAGAATTTGTGCAGTAACTCTGTTCTGGAAACAACTCTTTTTACATCTCTGGTCTTAATGTTACTGTGCAATTTCCTTCTGTAAATTAAAGTGTTAGGTGGTTGGTGATGAATAAGGTTACAACTTCGCTCCACAATATGTAACCGTATTTTCCAACTGTAAAATTAAGCATAGTTAGAAACTTAACTAGGTATTAGAAGACATTGGGCAAATTTTGCTCACAGATTTCCTTTTAAACAAAGACTTTTCTCAAGTCTCACCTAGTAATTCATCTTTCTTTCACCTTCTAATATCTCTCTTCTCTTTCCAAGATTGCCATCAGGCAGTCTGCCTTTTTGCTTGAGACAATCACCAGAAGACCAATCCAAGGTAATATGTTTACAGACATTCTCAGTATTCCCAAAAAAGGCTCCGGGCTCAATCGCCATGGTGACATATTCACGGATGTTGTCAATATTTCTGAAAAAGGCTCCAGTCACCAAGGTGATATGTTTATGGATGTTCTCAGTATTCCCAAGAAAAGCTCTGGGCTCCAGTCACCACCTGCCAACAATGTTGCTCTGAACAAGAATTTGTAGAGTGGCAAATCATGGCTTCACATTTTATCATTCTAAGGCAGAGATGCGAGGACTTTGTAAAACATTTATCTAACTAGCATCGTGGCCTCATACAATATTTCCAAAGCAAAAGAACACAAAAGGCTGCAGACAGCAGTAGACCATACCCAGTCCATTATGGGCACAGATATTTGTCTATTACAGGCAAAGCCTTTCCCACTATTGAGCACACTTACAAGCAGTGCTGCCACAAGAAAGCATTATCCATCAAGGATGTCCACCGTCTAAGCTATATTCTCTTCTCACTATCATCAGGAAGGAGGTACAGGAGCTTTAGGTCCAATACCACTAAGTTCAAGAACAATTATTACCCTTCAACCATCAAGCTCCTAAACTGGTGCGATAACTTCAATCACGATTACATTGTACTAATTCTAGACTTACAGACTAGCTTTCAGGGACTCTACGACTCATGCTCACAGTATTATTTTAATTTGCAGTTTGTCTTCTTTTGCACAGTCTTTGGTTTTATATATATATATATAAAATGTTGTAATATTCTATGGTATTCCTTTTTTCCTGCAAGAAAATTAATCTCAAGGTAACATATACATACGCTGATAATAAATTTATTTTGAATGCTCCCTGAATCATTAATGATCCCCATCACCCAGGACATGTTTGTTTCTCATTGCTACATCAAGGAGGTGGTACAGGAACTTGAAGACACAGACTCAAGGCTTTATAAACAAATTCTTCCCCACCACAATCAGATTTCTGAATGGACAATGAACCCATGTACTCTACCTCACTATTTCTTTTCCTCTCTTTTTGCACTACTTATTCAATATAATTTTTAAGAATTGTATTTCTTACTGTAATTTAGTTTTTTTATTATATGTACATCCATACAATATTCTACAGCGCATCATATTTGCTACATCACTGCTTGGTATAGAAGCTACACTACAGCAGAAAGAAAGGCTCTACAACACATCACTAACGCCAGACTACCTGCCATCAAGGACGTAGACAGAAAGGTGTCAGAAAACGGTCAGTAACATCATGAAGGATCCCACACACCGTGCTCATGGACTGTTCGTCCCTCTGCCTTCAAACAGAAGGCTACATAGCATCCACACCAGGACCACCAGACAGTAAGCAAGTAAGCAAGCAGTAAGCAGTAAGCTTGATTAACACTTCCACCCACCAACTCCACCACTACTTTATTTTTTCCTGTCAATCACTTCTTGTACTGCCTAGTGTCACTTTATGGACATATAATAAATCTCCTTATATAAGCTATCTTATTTATTGATATTGTGTTTTTTTATTATATTTGTTATCTTTTGTGGGATTTTATGCTTCATCAGATCTAGAGTAACAAGTATTTTGTTCTCCATCACACTTGTGTACAGGAAATGACATTAAACATTCTCGAATCTTGCAATGAACTGCAGCCACAAAATTGCAAACATCGCGACATATGCCAGAAATATTAAACCTGATTCTGGAAGTGTGCGCCTTTCAGGTAATGCCCTGTGTTCCCCTTGCATTATATTAAACCTGCAGTGAAGACAGGAAGTGCAGGCATAGGGTGCAAAACTTAGCTCTTGACTTGAAAAGTCGACTCCAATTCTCTTCCCAAGGTTGCTGCAGAATATGGAGACAACAACCAGCATTTTGTGTTTTTAATTTGGATTTCAACACCTTCAGTATTTCCGTTCCAGTTTTTTTAAACAAATTACATGGATATTTCAAGTGCTGTTTATAGTTACTTGCAGCAGGTCGACTGTCTGCCACATTTCCGACGTTGTGACAATACTTCAAAAATACTCATTCATTCTAAAGCACTTTGAGACATCCTGATAGAGAAGGACAGAAAGGAAAGTAAAATGCACCAAGTATCTTGCACCCAACATCAGGACAACCAAGGAATTGATTTTGGACTTCATGAAGGGGAAGTTGGGAAAACACACACCAATTCTTACTGAGGGATCAGCAGTGGAAAGGGTGAATACATTCAAGTTCCTGGGTGACAACATCTCTGAAGATCTGTCCTGGGAATACATAAACATGCTGGCATGACAGCAGCTAAACATCATTAGGAGTGTGAGGAGATTTGGTTTGTCACCAAAGACTCTAGCAAATTTCCACAGATATACCATGGAGAGCATTCTGTTTTTATCACCATCTGGTTTGGGGGGACCACCGCATAGGATCAGAAAAAACTGCAGAAAATTGGAAACTCATCCAGCTCCATCACGGGTACCTACAAAGGTATTAAGGACCCTCACCATCCAGGACATGCACTCTTCTCATTACATCAGGGAGGAGGTTCAGGAGCCCGAAGACTCCACACAATGTTTTAGGAACAGCTTCTTTCCCTCTGCCATCAGATTTCCACACAGCTCATGAAGCCATGAGTATCACCTCATGATTCTGCTCTCCTTTTGCACTACTTATGTATTTTTTTGTATTTCTTATTGTAACACAAGGTAATTTTCCTTTTTATGTATTGCACTGTACTGCTGCCACAAAACAACTTTCACAACATGCAGGAGGAAATCTGCAGATGCTGGAAATTCAAGCAACACACACAAAATGCTGGTGGAACGCAGCAGGTGAGGCATCATCTAGAGGGAGAAGCACTGTCGACGTTTCGTCCTGACGAAACTGTTCTGAAGTCTGACTTTGTATCATCAATAACCATACAGAACTAGAAACATTAAAAAAAAGGACTTCAAATTCTTCTTCTATCAGCAAAAGTTAGATTGCATTTCTTTCAGAAACATTAAGGCAGGAGGTCACTATACCTGTGTCATTGACAACATGAAGCACTGATTTCTCCTGTTGTGTTAGTAGAACAAACCTGAGTTCATACATCCCAAGAATAAATAATCACATTATTTAAAATGAACTCCATGCACCTCCCCAGCACTGAAGACGTCTTCGAAAGGTCATGCCTCAAAAAGGCAGAAACTATCATTAAGGAATGCCATCACTCAGCACATGCCCTATTCTCATTGCTATCATCAAGAGAGAGGTACAGTGGCATGAAAAAGATTGGGCACTCCAGTCAAAATTTCTGTGGCTGCGAATAGCTATGCGAGTAAAAGCGAGTAAACTTGATTTCCAAAAGGCACATGACATATTTCTTTAATATTTTAAGCAAGATTACTTTTTTTATTTCCATCTTTTACAGTTTCAAAATAACAAAAAAGGAAAAGGGCCCAAAGCAAAAGTTTGGGCACCCTGCATGGTCAGTACTTAGTAACACCCTCTTTAGCAAGTAGCACAGCTTGTAAACACTTTCTGTAGCCAGCTAAGAGTCTTTCAATTCTTGTTTGGGGGATTTTCGCCCATTCTTCCTTGCAAAAGGCTTCTAGTTCTGTGAGATACTTGAGCTGTCTTGCATGCACTGCTCTCTTGAGGTCTATCCATAGATTTTTGATGATCTTTAGGTTGGGGGACTGTGAGGGCCATAGCAAAGCCTTCAGCTTGCGCCTCTTGAGGTAGTCCACTGTGGATTTTGAGGTGCGTTTAGGATCATTATCCTGTTGTAGAAGCCATCCTCTTTTCATCTTCAGTTTTTTTTTACAGACGGTGTGATGTTTGCTTCCAGAATTTGCTGGTATTTAATTGAATTCATTCTTCCCTCTAGCAGTGAGATGTTCCCCGTGCCACTGGCTGCAACACAAGACCAAAGCATGAGTGATCCACTCCTGTGCTTAACAGTTGAAGAGGTGTTCTTTTCATGAAATTCTGCACCCTTTTTTCTCCAAACATACCTTTGCTCATTGCGGCCTAAAAGTTCTATTTTAACTTCATCAGTCCACAGGACTTGTTTCCAAAATGAATCAGGCTTGTTTAGATGCTCATTTGCAAACTTTGACACTGAATTTTGCGGTGAGGACGCAGGAAAGGTTTTCCTCTGATGACTCTTCCCTGAAGGTCATATTTGTGCAGGTGTCACTGCACAGTAGAACAGTGCACCACCACTCCGGAGTCTGCTAAATCTTCCCGAAGGTCTTTTGCAGTCAAACGGGGGTTTTGATTTTGCCTTTCTAGCAATCCTACGAGCAATTCTCTCAGAAAGTTTTCTTGGTCTTCCAGACCTCAACTTGACCTCCACCATTCCTGTTAACTGCCATTTCTTAATTACATTACGAACTGAGGAAACGGCTACCTAAAAAGGCTTTGCTATCTCCTGATGAAGGGTCTCGGCCCGAAACATCGACAGCGCTTCTCCCTATAGATGCTGCCTAGCCTACTGTGTTCTACCAGCATTTTGTGTGTGTTGCTATCTTCTTATAGCCTTCTCCTGCTTTGTGGGCATCATTTATTTTAATTTTCAGAGCGCTAGGCAGCTGCTTAGAGGAGCCCAAGACTGCTGATTGTTGGGACACAGTTTGAGGAGTCAGGGTATTTATAAAGCTTTGAAATTTGCATCACCTGGCCTTTCCTAACGATGACTGTGCATAAGCCATAGTCTTAACAAGCTCATTAAGGTCTGAGACCTTGGTAAAAGTTATCTGACAGCTCAAATCTCTTGGGGTGCCCAAACTTTTGCATGGTACTCCTTTCCTTTTTTCACTCTAAAATTGTACAAAACAAAAAGAATACACTAATCTTGCTTAAATGTTGAAAAGAATGTTTCACCTTTAACTTTATGACTTTTGGAGATCAGTTCATCTTAACTATTCACAGTAACAGACATTTTGACCAGGGGTACCCAAACTTCTGCATGCCACTGTATATTTCCTTTTATACCCACAACTGGGATTATATTGCAGGTATCCAATCTGCAATTAATTCATTTTCTGTATTTTTAAATTTAACTCAGCATTGTACTTAACTATTTTGTGACATTGCGCAGAATAGGCCCTTCAGGACCTTCAATCTGCACCGGCAAGCAATCCCCGACAAACCCAATGTAACACGAATCTAATCATAAGACAATTCATAATGACCACCTATACTACCTGGCACATCTTTGTACACTGAAAGGAAACCAGAGAAAATGCACGTATTCCACTGGGAAGACAAATTCTCAAAGTGTTCATGATTTTGGTTCGGGTTGCGTACAAGATAACTGCTTCCCACTTTGAATCAGCAGTTCACTGAAATCACTGAACGCATACCTACATCCCAGCACCAGACACTGGGTTACTTATAGCGGCATTATTTGCAGTGGCTAGCAGCGTTGTCCCTCAGCACCAAAGACTCGAGTTCAATCACAACCTCAGCTGCAGTCTGTGTGGACCTTTCACATTCCCTCTGCACCTGGGCGTCCTCCAGGTGGTCTGATTTCTTCCCACATGCCAGTAGGATAACTAGCCACTGTAAATGATACCCCAGTGTAGGAAAAAGCAAAATAACGCAATGCAGTTGATAAATAAACAAAGAATGTAAAGGTTGGGGAATGGAACTATTGGGATGGCACTGGCACATCAGAATAGAGCTGATAGGCTGAATGGTCCCTTTCATGTTATAATTTATTTACTTCATTATATGTAGAACAATACAGCACAGTGCAGGCCCTTCAGCCCAGTGTTGTGCCAACCGTTTAACCTACTCTTAGATCAATGTAATCTTCCCCTCCCACAAAGCCCTATTTTTCCATCATCCATGTGCCCATCTAAAAGGTCTTTAAAATATCCCTAATGTACCTGTCTCTACCACCACCCCTGGCAGCGTGATCTACAGACCCACCAGTGTCCCCCCCCTTACACTTTCCTCCCCACACCTTCAAGCCTCTCCAAGCCAAGTTGACTATTCCTAATCACTCTATACGTTTCCAAATGTTCATAAACTGTCTCAAAGGATCTTCTCCAATAATTTATACACCATTTCTTTAACAGATGACTGCTTGTAACTGAAGGTTTAAAGTTATTATTTGTTGAGACAAGTTGCATTTAAACAAAAGTTTACGGTAAATAACCCCTCACCTCAAGCTGATTGAGCAGAACTCCTGATAATTCAGCACCCAGTTCCCTTGAGGACACCGGGGCCTCAGTTCCCACACTATCTCCAGCACACTAGGCCAAATCTCCCACACTACTCCCAGCACACCAGACCCTACTCCTGTGCTCGCTCTAGCATGCTAATCCCATTTCCCGCATTGCCTCTGTCCTTAGAGACACCAAAAGTTAGGCATGAATTCAACGAGACAGCATCTGTGGAGGCAAATATATTCAACCATTTCTTTCTCAATAGATGCTGCCTGACCAGCTGAGTTCCTTCTGTAGTTTCTCCTTTTGTTCTACATATCAGCATCTGCTGTCTTCTGTAGCATCACAAAGGCATTCCCTCCAACAGTGTAGCACTCCCTCAATACTACACCATGATGCACTTCCTCAGTACCACCCCTCCTCAGTGCAAAGCTCCCTCAATACAGGCCCTCATACAGTGTAAAAAGAACTCCCTCCCTATTGCCGTAGTAAGACGCTTCTTCAGCACGATCCTTCATTAGTGTGGAGCTCCCTCACTACTGCCCCAGTACGGAACTCCCTCAATACAATCCCCTCCACAGAGATCCCCCATGATTGCATTAGTCAGCCGCTCCCTCAACACCACATTTTCCCAACTGCAGTGCTCCCACAATACAGTCCCTCCCACAGTGGAGACCTCCCTCACTACAGGCTTGGGGAGATGCTCCGTCCCCAGTGAGACACTTCCTCAGTACTGGCCCTTTATCAGTGAGGAACCCCCTTATTCAGACGCTCCATCGGCGCAGAGAGATTACCCAATGTCAGGACCTACCACTAGCTCTCCGGCTCCTGACAACCACCTTCCCGAGCATCCGGCCCAAGTAGTGATCCCGCGCATGCGCCATAGGAACTACATTTCCCAGCATACCATCGTATCGCCCTATCCGTTCGCCAGGGGAGCGCATAGCACATTGGGTAATGTAGTTCCGTTGCTCGCAGGCGGGAAGTGGTGGCGCGGGGTGAAGGGTCAGCGGTTGTCTCGGCCGGATGTGGTGGCGAGGGGGCGGAATGCGTCGGTCCGCGGGCGGGGAGGTGAGCTTTCGGGGTCGGAGTGAGGGACTGGAGGCCTCCCGGCTGGGTCAGTGTAATCTGAAGGGCGATTCTCATCACTACACCGAGTCTAAGGCTTCGGGAAGGGCGCGGAACTGAGGCTGGGCTTGGTACCATTCACTCTGCGCTTCTGTGAAGCCCAAGGCCTCCGTGGGGTCAAATTCCGCTTCATTCGGCGGCGGGAAGGTGAGGGATCGCCGAGTTATCTGCGGCGGGGAGGTGAGGGAGCTCCGCAGTGTCAGTGGAAACGGTCTTTCCTCAAATTTCTTAATTGTACTGCTTCTGCTTTCACTCTCCATCAGCTTCCCATTGATAATTTTGCATTTGGCTACACTGAGGTTTTCTTTATCATATATAATTGCCTGTTGTCCTGTCAGCAGGAGTTTAGCATTTGAGAGGAAAGCTGAACACCGGCATAAACTCACATGATCACTGAGAGAATGCACGGATTCTCCACTGACAACAGCCAGACCTGGACTCTGGAGCAGTTTTCCATGATACGCTTTCTGTTCCACTAACCTCCCTCTATCGCCATGTTTTATTAATATCCAGCTCTCAATTTACTCTATTCAGGCAGATGGGGCTTGTCAGCCGTGGGTGGCACCTCATCTAGGAGAAGGATCTTAAACCTCCACTGCCTTGCAGTGAAACACACTCGAGGAAAAATCCAGAGCTGTCGTCCACTATGGCAGTCCTACACTGAGCTGACTGGCAACTCCTGCAATACCACTGGTGCCAAACTGTATCAGTCTCTGCCTTTCCTTTGGAATCATTAGCTACATGGAGAGGGGAGAGCCTGCTTCACGGGCAACAGCTTGCTCTGTATATCATACTGCCCTGGCTTGTGTATCAATGAAGATCATCCAGGTCTCTCTTCCCACCATTACAGACATTTACACTACACGCTGCATCCGCAAAGTAAACAGCATTATGAAGGACCCCACACACCCCTCATACAAACTCTTCTCCCTCCTGCCATCTGGGAAAAGGCACCGAATCATTCAGGCTCTCACGACCAGACTATGTAACAGTTTCTTCCCCCAGCCATCAGACTCCTCAATACCCAGAGCCTGGACTGACACCAACTTACTGCCCTCTACTGTGCCTATTGTCTTGTTTATTATTTATTGTAATGCCTGCACTGTTTTGTACACTTTATGCAGTCCTGGGTAGGTCTGTAGTCTAGTGTAGTTTTTTTCTGTGTTGTTTTCACATAGTTCAGTGCAATTTTTGTATCGTTTCGTGTAGCACTATGGTCCAGAAAAACATTGTCCCGTTTTTACTGTGTACTGTGGTCGAAATGACAATAAAAGGTGTCTTGACTTGACTTCCACAACTAGGATGCAACATCCATGGTTGCCCTTGAAGATTACTCTGTCTTCATCAACTGCATATCTGGAAATAGATATGAGTCAGGGTGTCAACCCATGCTATCCACCTACCCCCTTTTAAGCCTTGTTAGATCTTGGTGCTTGGTGTTATAAATCTGTGTTACAAGAGCATTGCATTATAAATGCTGATTTTGTGTTGTTCAACTAAGCAAAATCATAATTAACATTCCTTGTTTGTTCAGCACACTCTGCTTCATCCTTTTTGAGCATATGGCTTTTGATGTGCTGACCACTGAATTCTCTCTTCCTTTGTCCAGCTGAGTGTGACACTCGTCACCCTGGTTCATCTCTGATGATAAACGAGAAAATCTGCAGGTGCTGGAAATCCAAGCAACACACTCAAAATGCTGGAGGAACTCAGCAGGCCAGGCAGCTTCTATGGAAAAAAAGTACAGTCGACATTTTGGGCCTTCGAAGGGTCTTATATTATCATAGATGCTGCCTAGCTTGCTACGTTCCGTCAGCATTTTGTGTGTATCATCTCTGATGGTTTCGGTTTCTTTTCTGACAAATGTAATGTTTGAAGAAGCCACCCTAATTCTAATTAATCTAAATCCTTCAGAAGTGCAATTATGTCAGAAGAATGAAGTTGAGAGGGATAATAAATCAGCAATGATGGAATGGCGGAGCAGATTCAGTGGGCCGAGTAATCTACTTCTGCTCCTATATCTTATGGTCGTATGTTGATGATCTCAGAATCAGGTTAAATTCCACTGAAATATCTTGTGAAATTTGTTTTGCTGCAGCAGTACATTGCAATAATAAAAGCAACTATAAATTATAATTAGAAATATATATTTAAAAAATAAAGCAGTAGTGCAAAAAGGGAATGAAAAAATGTCAGGTTCATTGTCCATTCAGAAATCCAGTGGTGGAGAGGAAGAATTTGTTCCTGAAACATTGAGTGTGTATGTACTTCCTTTGTGATTGTAGCAATGAGAAGACAGCACCCTTACCTCATTCCTTTACTTGGCAGGCTGCTTGTCAGACGTGTAGTCCTGGAGGGACCAAAGCTATGGTCTTTTTAGGTTGGCACAAACTTGTTCTCTAGCCATCGATTACTGTGCTTAGAGGCAGCCTGTCTCAGGCTGACACAGATTGTTCCAACTGTGTCTCCTCTCACTCACAAGTCAACTTCTATGACAATGCTCAACACTGAGCTCCAGATTCAGATGCGGTGTTTGCAATGTGCCTGTGCTTTATAAAATTTATTATTATTATTGTTGCCGTTCAAAGCAGTTACTATCTGACCAATGACTAAAATCCTACACATGAAATAGAATTTAAAAGTAGTGCTTGGACTGGTGAGAAAAAAAGGTAACTTTCTGTCAGCTTCGGGTATTGAGCTAGAGATAATGTGTTGGGAATGGTTACTAACTTAGTCTTAATGGTACTTGTCCTATTTTTATCCTAATATAATGCCTGTCTACTATACAGATCAGAGCATAGTGCTTAGTGGATCTCCACATAGTCCAGCTGTAAGATCAGGATTCAATTTCCACCGCTGCCTATAAGAAGTTTGCATATTTTTCCAGTGACCACATGGGATTCCTTCGGGCACTCCGGTTTGCTCACACATTCCAAAAGCATCCGGATTAGTAAGTTAATTAGTCACATGGGCATAATTGGACAGCTTGGTTCTATAGGCTGGAAGGGCCTGTTACTGTGCTGTGTCTCTAAAATAAAACTTTTTACATAGCTCTTCTGAACTGATTTTCCTGCATTAATGTGTATTGGACCTTCCTTTGAGTAAATTGACTGTTTTGCCTTAATGACAATCAATCTCAGAAGGATTTTAATGGGATTATGCTTGGGTGCTGATACATTCCTTGTTTTGTTGTAGTGACATATGGAGACTGAAAATGAATCTCTTCCGTTGGAGAACGCTTCAATTCTGTCTGAGAGCTCCTCACAGGAGGGGCATCGACTCTGGATTGGCAATCTCGATTCTAGGTTAACTGAGTGAGTACTGTGAATCAGAATCAGGTTGATTATCACTGGCATATGTTGTGAAATACGATTTTTGGCACCAATTCAGTGCAATACATAATTGAAATTGCAATAAGAAATACATAAGTAAGCAGTGCAAAAGAAGTATAAAAGGAAAAAAAAAGCTGAGTAAGTGTCACTGGTTCATTGCCCATTCAGAAGTCTGATAGCAGAGAGGCAGAAGCTATTCCTGTTTAGACTCCTATACAGTGGCATGCAAAAGTTTGGGCATCCCTGGTCAAAATTTCTGTTACTGTGAATAGTTGAGTAGAAGATGAACTGATCTCCAAAAGTCATAATGTTATAGATGAAACATTCTTTTCAACATTTTAAGCAAGATTAGTGTATTCTTTTTGTTTTGTATGATTTTAGAGTGGGAAAAAAAAGAAAGGAGCATCATGCAAAAGTTTGGGCACCCCAAGAGATTTGAGCTGTCAGATAACTTTTATCAAGGTCTCAGACCTTAATTAGCTTGTTAGGGCTATGGCTTGTTCACAGTCATCATTAGGAAAGGCCAGATGATGCAAATTTCAAAGCTTTATAAATACACTGACTCCTCAAACCTTGCCACTGGCTGCAACACAAGCACAACCCCCGTGCTTAACAGTTAGAGAGCTGTTCTTTTCATGAAATTCGTCACCCTTTTTTCTCCAAACATGCCTTTGCTCATTGCGGCCGAAAAGATCTATTTTAAATTCATCAGTCCACAGGACTCTTCCCTGAAGGTGATATTTGTGCAGCAACCCAGCAGCATTGGCTCCTCTAAGCAGCTGCCTGGCACTCTGAAAATTAAAATAAATGATGCCCAAAAAGCAGGAGAATGCTATAAGAAGATAGCAAAGCCTTTTCAGGTAGCCGTTTCCTCAGTTCATAATGTAATTAAGAAATGGCAATTAACAGGAATAGTTGAGGTCTGGAAGACCAAGAAAACTTTCCAAGAGAACTGCTCGTAGGATTGCTGGAAAGGCAAATCAAAACTCCCGTTTGACTGCAGAAGACCTTCAGGAAGATTTAGCAGACTCTGGAGTGGTGGTGCACTGTTCAACTCTTCAGCGACACCTGCACAAATATCACCTTCAGGGAAGAGTCCTGTGGACTGATGAACTTAAAATAGATCTTTTCAGCCGCAATGAGCAAAGGCATGTTTGGAGAAAAAAGAGTGAAGAATTTCATGAAAAGAACAGCTCTCTAACTGTTAAGCACGGGGGTTGTGCTTGTGTTGCAGCCAGTGGCACGGGAAACATCTCACGGTAGAGAGAAGAATGAATTCAATTAAATACCAGCAGATTCTGGAAGCAAGCATCACACCGTCTGTAAAAAAAAAACTGAAGATGAAAAGAGGATAGCTTCTACAACAGGATAATGATCCTAAACACACCTCAAGATCCACAATGGATTACCTCAAGAGGCACAAGCTGAAGGTTTTTCCGTGGCCCTCACAGTCCCCCGACCTAAACATCATCAAAAATATGTGGATCAACCTCAAAGTAGCAGTGCATGCAAGATGGCCCAAGTATCTCAGAACTAGAAGCCTTTTGCAAGGAAGAATGGGTGAAAATCTGCCCAAACAAGAATTGAAAGACTCTTAGCTGGCTACAGAAAGTGTTTACAAGTGGTGATACCTGCCAAAGGGGATGTTACTAAGTACTAACCATGCAAGGTGTCGAAACTTTTGGTTCGGGCCCTTTACCTTTTTTGTTATTTTGAAATTGTAAAAGGTGGAAATAAATAAGTAATCTTTTTTAAAATATTAAAGAAATGTGTCACCTTTAACTTTATGCCTTTTAGAAATCAGGTCATCTTTTTCTCGCTTAGCTATTCACAGCCACAGAAATTTTGACCGGGGTGCTGAAACTTCTGCATGCCACTGTAGCCCTCTCTTGATGGTAGCAATGAGAAGAGGGTATGTGCTGAGTGATGGCATTCCTTAATGATAGACTCTGCCTTTTTGAGGCATGACCTTTCGAAGACGTCTTCAGTGCTTGGGATGTGCATGGAGTTCACCACTTACTGCAGTTTGTTCCAATCTTGTGCCATAGCCTCTCAGTACCAAGCGGTGATACAACCAGTTAGAATGCTCTCCGTGGTGCATCTGTAGTAATCTGCAAGAGTCTTTGGTAACATACCAAATCTCCTTAACTCCTGTTGAAGTATAGCTACTGCCATGCCTTCCTTGTAATTACATCAGTATGTTGGACCCAGGGTACACCTTCAGAAACATTAACACCCAGGAAGTTGCGACTACTCTTCTTTCCACTGCTTATTCCTTGATGAGGACTGGTGTGTGTTCCCTTGACTCTCCTTAGTCAATTCCTTCGTCTTCCTGGCGTTGAGTGCAAGGTTGTTGTAAATATTCCCTTGGTGAAACACAAGGTTCAGATTCAAAAATTTGTCTCTCTAAATGTTGAATAACAAAACTATGTATGAATGTTGATAATCATGTCAGTTGGTAAGTTAATACCCAGTATTTGGATTAAATATGAAAGTTCGTTCATTCTGTGCCGTGTCGTATGATGTGGGCGATCGTGGTCTTTCCATGTCCGTGTTTGTTCTTGGCAAATTTTTCTATAGAAGTGGTTTGCCATTGCCTTCTGGGCAGTGTCTTTGCAAGGTGGGTGATCCCAGCCATTATCAGTACTCTTCAGAGATTGTCTGCCTGGTGTCAGTGCTCATATAACCAGTACTTGTGATATGCACCAGCTGCTCATATGTCCATCCACCACCTGCTCCCATGGCTTCACATAACCCTGATCAGGGTGGCTAAGCAGGTGCTACACCTTGCCCAGGGTGACCTGCAGGTTAGCAGTGGGAAGGAGTTCCTTTCACCTCCTTTGGTAGAGACGTATCTCCACTCTACCACCAAAACAAAATATTTGTTACTGAGATTCAGATTCAGTTTTTTGTCATTTATAAACCACAAATACAATGCAGTTAAAAAATGAGACAACGTTCTCCGGAATGATATCACGAAAAAGCACAAAACAGACCACACAAGAAAAACCACATAACGTTTGGTAATCCCCAATCCAGAGTCCGGAGAGGCTGCTGCATATCGGTATCTCGCTGCCGTCTTAGCACGTTCCCCAGAAAGGAACTACAAACCCATCAGACAAACCTAAAGCTACAAAACCTACACAAAACCACATAGTTACATATAATTATAGTTAACATATAGTTTCAACAGTGCAGACAAAACCATAATTGATCAAAGACTAACTGACAAAGACCACATAATTATAACGCATAGTTTCAACAGTGCAAAGCAATACCGTAATCTGATAAAGAGCAGTCCATGCACGGTTTAAAAGAAAGTCTCAAAGCCCCGACAGCCCATCATCTCACGCAGACGGAAAAAGGAAGAAAAACTCTTCCTGCCTTGAACCTCCAGCGCCACAGCTTGCCGATACAGCACTTTGGGAGCTCCAACCACAGCCAACTCCGAGTCCGTCCAAAAACTTCGAGCCTCCGACCAGCTCTCTGACACCGAGCACCATCTGTGCCGAGCGCTTCAACCCCAGCACCTGCCGCCAAGCAACAGGCAAAGCCAAGGATTCGGGACCTTCCTCCCAGAGATTTTTCCAATCGCACACTAGCAGCGGCAGCGAAACAGGCATTTCAAAAGTTCCACCAGATGTTCCTCCGTGCTTCGCACGTCCGTCTCCATCAAATCAGGATTGTACAAGGCCCCTACTTACAGATAACAGATATTCATTCCTGGAAGCATAGAAATATAGACATAGAAAATAAGTGCAGGAGTAGGCCATTCGGCCCTTCGAGCCTACACCACCATTCAGTATGATCATGGCTGATCATCCAACTCAGAATCCTGTACCTGCTTCCTGTCCATACCCCCTGATCCCTTTAGCCACAAGGGCCATATCTAACTTATCACTGGAGTGGCCACTGCACGCTGCGTCGCGCCGCCATCTTGAAATGTGTGTGATGCAGATCTGATGCAGCACAGAGAAAACACAATAAATATAAATATGTTGTATACATTGATTGTATGTTCATAGAATGATGCTAGGTACAGGAGTGCCTGTACATAAGGTGATAAAGTAGTGGGTGGGGTTGTGGATGGATGGTTTAATGGGTGGAAGTGTTACCAGCCTTGGGGAAAGTATCTGTTTTTGAGTCTGGTGGTCCTGGTGTGGATGCTGCATAGCCTCCTTCCTGATGGGAGTAGGACAGACAGTCCATGTGTAGGAAGTTGGAATCCCTCGTGATGTTGCTGGGCCTTTTCCAGGACCTTTCTGTATAGTGATAAATTTCAACTTGGCCTATTTTATTTTGTCTCAAAGTACCCTGAGACCTCATCCTTAATAATTGACTCCCAACAGCTTCCCAACCACTGAGGTCAGAGTAACTGGCCTATCATTTCCTTTCTTCTGCGTCTTTCCCTTCTTGAAGAGTGGAGTGACATTTGCAATTTTACAGTCTTCCGGAACCAGCCCAGAATCTAGTGATTCTTGAAAGATCATTACTAGCCTTCATGACCACTTCAGCCATCTCCAGAGTGTACACCACCTGGTCCAGTTGAGTTATCTACCTTCAGACCTCTGTTTCCCAAGAACCTACTCTCTGGTTATGGTAACTTCACACACTTCATACCCCCTGACTCCTGGAACTTCCAACATACTGCTTGTGTCTTTCACAATGGAGACATGTAAAATAATTATTCAGTTCATTGTCCCCTATTACTACATCACCTGCATCGTTTTCCAGCAGTCCGATAGCCACCATCAGCTCTCTTTTACACTTTATGTATCTGAAGAAACTTTTAGCATCCTCTTTAATATTAGTGGCTAGCTTACTTTTGTATTCCACTTTTACCTTTTTACCTTGTATTCCACTTTTTACCTTTTCCACTTTTACCTTTTTTCGCTGTTACTATCTACCACCATATTGAAGTCTCCCATGACTATTGTAACATTGCCCTTTTGGTGTACATTTTCTATCGCCTGTTGTATTTTGTGGACCACCTCCTTTTAACTATTTGGGGGTCTGTATACAACTCACATCAGTCTTTTTTACCTTTGCAGTTCCTTTGCTCTATCTACAATGATTCAACACCTTCCAACCCTATGTCACCTTTTGCTAATGATTTTATTTTATTTTGTACCAGTAGAGCAATGCTGCCTTCCTGTCTATCCTTTTTGATACAATGTGTATCCTTGGACATGAAGTTCCCAGCTATAATCTTTCAGCCAAGATTCAGTAATATCTACAGCATCATACCTGCCAATCTGCTGCTGTGCTGCAAGTTCATCTGTCTTGTTCTGTATACTTCGAGCATTCAGATACAATACCTTCTGTCCTGTATTCACTCTTTTTGATATTGTCCACCTTTTACATTGCAGCTCATCCTGGTGACTGCAATTTTGCCCTATTAACAGCTTCTCCTTGCTACACATTGCCTCTATTTGTAAACCAGCTACCTTATCTTCAGCACTATCTACCTTATCTGTCTTTCCTAGGACATTTCATGCATTGAAGTATAGGCAGCTCAAGACACCAGTCACACCATGCTGAACCTTTTGATTCGTTACTTTGTCTGAGGTCTTGCCAACATTTGCCTCCATGACCTTTCTACTAACTGTTATGACACTCTGGTTTCCATTCCCATTCCCATGCAGCTCTAGTTTAAACCCCACTGTGCAACTAAAGAGCTCGTAAGGGTATTACACTTAGCGTAAAATTAGACATAATTAAGCGTTTCAATCGTGGTGAACAAAGTAAGGGCATTGTCCGTGCGTTCGCAATATTTACATGCAGAGAGAAAGAATCTTGAAAGTTGCCGATGGTTGGTTCTGCTCATAGCAAAGTGGTCTCTCTTAGTCGGCATCCAATAATGGATAAAATGGAAAGTCTGTTGCTTGAGTGGATTGATGGGTGTACAAAGCGTGGTGTTCTGTTAAGTTATCTTATGCTTAAGGAGAAATCAGTCCAGTCTTTTTAATAAGCTGAAATAGAAAGCACTGGACGATGGTGATGAAAGTGTTGTGAAAGTGGAGTTTAAAGGTAGTCATGGGTGGTTTGATCGGATTCTGAGGCGAGGGCAGCTTCATAGTTTAACGTTTACTGGAGAGAGTGCTTCGGCTGATACTGAAAAGTTCCCAGCAGAACTGAAGAAAATAATTACAGAAGGTGGTTATTCATATAAGCAAGTGTTTAACTGTGACGAAACTGCAATTTATTGGAAAAAATTGCTGAGCAAGACATTTATTTTGATAGAAGAAACTGACAGATGAAGAGCTGATGCAATTGCAAGAGGAAAGGATAACAATCAAAACCGAACACAGTAGCAAATGAAGTTGTCCAGAAACTGAACGTGAAGCAATTGAGTGAGATTTTTGCTGCAATAATTGCAGAAGAGTATGACTTCAGTTTTGAAAGGGTACGTAGGTTTAGGGCATATTTGCAGGATGGTTTGAGTGTTTACAAAGAACTGTATGATAGAAAAATGCATGAGGCTAAGCAATCAAGCATACTGTAATTTTTCATGCCTTCCACATCAGCCACAGCAGACGATGAACTTCGACCTTCGATTTTGAGGCAGGCAGACATAGATGTTAGTGACCTGCCTGCCCTGGTGGAAACAGACAACAATGAGATGACAACCCAATCTCCTGTACCTCCCACCACCCAACCTCTGATGACTCAGCCTAACACACCATCATCAGTGTGCTCACTGTCTTCCTGATTCCAGTAAGTGAAACTACACTGTACATACATTATTTCTACTTTATATAGATGGTTGTTGTCTTCAGGAGGGCACGGGGTGACCACTCCCCACTGAACATCGACAGCTCCGCGGTAGAGTGTTCGTTAAGAGTACCAAATTTCTTGGTGTTCACCTGGCAGAGAACCTCACCTGGTCCCTCAACACCAGCTCCATAGCAAAGAAAGCTCCGCAGCGTCTCTACTTTCTGCAAAGTCTGAGGAAACTCCATCTCCCACCCCCATCCTCATCACATTCTACAGAGGTTGTATTGAGAGCGTCCTGAGCAGCCGCATCACTGCCTGGTTCGGAAATTGCACCATCTCAGATTGCAAGACCGTGCAGTGGATAGTGAGGTCAGCTGAGAAGATCATCGGGGTCTCTCTTCCCGCCATTACGGACATTTACACTACACATTTACATCTGCAAAGCAAACAGTGTTATGAAGGACCCCACATATACAAACTCTTCTCCCTTCTGCCATCTGGGAAAAGGCACCATAGCTCTCCTCTACAATCACTCTGAGCACCGGTGCCCCACAAGGCTGTGTACTCAGCTCCCTGCTGTACTCACTGTACACCCATGATTGTGTAGCCAAGTTTCCACCGAACTCAATATACAAGTTTGCTGATGACACCACAATAGGCCGTATCTTGGGTAATGATGAGTCTGAGTACAGAGAGGAAATTAAGAATCTGGTGGCATGGTGCAAGACAATAACCTATCCCTCAACGTCAGCAAGACGAAGGAATTGGTTGTTGACTTCAGAAGGAGTAGGGGACCACACGATCCCATCTACATTGGTGGTGCGCAGGTGGAACAGGTCAAGAGCTTTAAGTTCCTTGGGGTGAATATCACAAATGACCTGACTTGGTCTAACCATGCAGAGTCCACTGCCAAGAAGGCCCACCAGCACCTTTACTTCCTGAGAAAACTGAAGAAATTTGGCCTGTCCCCTAAAACCCTCACTAATTTTTATAGGTGCACCGTAGAAAGCATTCTTCTAGGGTGCATCACAACCTGGTATGGAAGTTGTCCTGTCCAAGACCGGAAGAAGCTGCAGAAGATTGTGAACGTAGCCCAGCACATCACACAAACCAATCTTCCATCCTTGGACTCACTTTACACCACATGCTGTCGGAGCAGTGCTGCCTGGATAATCAAGGACACGACCCACCCAGCCAACACACTTTTTGTCTCTCTTCCCTCTGGGAGAAGGTTCAGGAGCTTGAAGATTCGTACGGCCAGATTTGGGAACAGCTTCTTTCCAACTGTGGTAAGACTGACCCGATCTGGGCCGTACCTTCCAAATATCTGGACCTGACTTGCACTACCTTACTTCCCCTTTTCTATTTTCTAATTACGATTTATAATTTAAATTTTTATTATATATACTTCAATTTGTACTTCAGGGAGCGCAAAGCGCAGAATCAAATATAGCTGTGATGATTGTACGCTCTAGTATCAGTTGTTTGGTAACAATAAAAGTAAACTAAAAGTAGCATTCAGACTCTCATGACCAGACAGTTTCTTCCCCCAAGCTTTCAGACTGCTCAATACCCAGAGCCTGGACTGACACCAACTTACTGCCCTCTACTGTGTCTATTGTCTTGTTTATTATTTATTGTAATGCCTGCACTGTTTTGTGCACTTAATACAGTCCTGGGTAGGTCTGTAGTCTAGTGTTTTTTTTGTGTGTCGTTTTTACGTAGTTCAGTGTAGTTTTTGTACTGTTTCATGTAACACCATGATCCTGAAAAACGTTGCCTCATTTTTACTGTGTACTGTACCAGCAGTTATGATCAAAATGACAATAAAAAGTGACTTGACTTGACTTGGCCTGATGTGTTACTTGGTATGAGTTGGCAGCTTCATAGCTTAAAGGATACTGGAGAGAGTGCTTCTGCTATGCTAGTAGCACTACATAATGAGGTTATACGCTACGTTGTGAGATTATACGCTACGTTGTGAGATTTTCACTACGCTAGACAGTGCTGCAAAGATTGCAGTAAAGTATTTCTACTTTATAAAGGTTGTGTATTTATCATATGATTCCTGCTTTTACTATATGTTACTGTTATTTTAGGTTTTATGTGTTATTTGGCATGATTTTGTAGGTTATTTTTTGGGTCTGGGAACACTCACAAATTTTTCTTATACAAATAGTAATTGCTTATTCACTTTACAACATTCCAGCTTACGAACTGTTTCATAGGAGCGCTGTACCTTCAAATAGCGGGGGAAACCTGTACTGTGCATTAGCCAGGTAACACCATCCCTATTGTAAAGTGTGATGGGGATGGCATCATGCTATGGGAATGCTTTTCAGCAGCAGGGACTGGAAATCCTGTCAGGATTGATGGGAAGATGAATGCTGGTAAATACAGAGAGATCCACGGTAAAAGCCTGCTTGCATCTGCCAGAAATCTTAAAATGGGGAGTAAGTTCATCTTTTAACAGGACAATGACCCAAAGCACACTGCCAGAGCAGCCGTCAAGTGGTTTCAAATGAATAAAATAATGTACTTGAGTGATCCAGTCAGAATTTTGACCTTAACCTAATTGAACATCTCTCACAAGACCTCAAGATTGTGTCCGCTGCCACTCCCCCCAACTAACCTGGAACAGTTTGAGTAATTTTGCAAGGAGGAATGGGCAAATCTTGCCCAAAAAGACTACTGGCTGTAATTGATGCAAGGGGTGGTTCAGTTAAGTACTGAGCAAAGAGGAATGATTTCTTTTGAACTTCTGACATTTCAGTTTTTGAATTTTTAGTTTTTCAAATGCTTAAAAATTTTCCTTGCCTTTTGGGCTTTACTGTGAAAAAAGGAGCATGTGATTCACAAATAAAATTTCTCAGTTAAATTGCTCAAAATCAGTGCCCTGGCAGAGATATTTAAATCATCCTTGGTGACAGAAGAGGTACTAGGGAATTGGAGGATAGCTAACATTATTCTGCTGTTTAAGAAAGGCTCTAAACATAAATCAGGAAATTAGGCCGGTGAGTCTGAATTTAGTAGTGGGAAAGTTATTGGAAGGTATTTTAAAGGACCAGCTAGATAAGTATTTGTATAAACATGGACTGATTAGGCATAATCAGCATGGCTTAGTGTGTGGTAAGTCATGGCTCACCAATCTTGTATAGTTTTCAAGGTAATTACCAGAAAATGAGATGAAGACAAGACAGTGGATGTTATCTGCATGGACTTTAGCAAGGTTTTTGACAAGATCCAGCATGGGAGATTAGACAGGATGATTCAGTCACTCAGCATTCAAGATACCGCAGTAAATTGGTTTAGACATTGGCTTTGTGGGAGAAGCCAAAGAGTGATAGTTGAGGGTTGCCTCTCTAACTGGAGGCCTGTCACTGGTGGAGTGCCACAGGGATTGCTGATGGGTCCGTTATTGTTTATCATCTATAGCAATGATCTAAATCAGTGCTCCCCAACGTTTTTTAGCCCAACGCTTCCCATGCCAACCGCCCCACCCAAAGCACCTTCATACTTGCCAATGCCTTTCTTAGGTGCAATATACTTTCCAGCACCCCTCTAGAGTAAAAGCATGTCTGCCATATGCTAACATGAGAAAAATAATTGTGCTCTAGTTTTTTGTTTGTCTTTAAACTGAGCTTACGCAGTACCTGTGCGCTGTATAGCAGCTTCGATATCAATATGATCCTTAAGCTTGATGATTTTTAGCAAGAGTTGAAATATCTGGTTCAAGTTGTGACAGCAAAAGTCTTAAGTCCCCACGAAGGTGTGAGGGTGGAAATGCAATGAAGAGCAGTTGGGCTCTTCTCCAAAGACCAGGAAACTTCTTATGACATTGTAGCTGCATGCCACAAAAGTCAACATGTTTGAAAAGCATTTTTCTGAATTACGATAATTTCTTCTTGTAAGCTCCCTTCCTTTTCTTCCACCTTGCAAAGAAATGGGTTAATTACCCAGTCCAGAATTTCCTGATTGTTTAAATCCTTAAATTGATTCTGAAAATGCTCCTTTAATGACCGCAGGTGTAAGCAGTACTCTTGCAGATCACCATCTGGGAATTAGAATGCCATACTTTCTATTCAGGGAAACTGAGAACATTCTTCTCCCAATGTTTTGCTTATTTATTTCCAATTTTCTGATAAAAATGGACACTTCTCTTTTTGCCTGGATTAAATTAAAATTCTCACCCTGGAATTTCATACTTAGAATGTTTATTTTGTCATGCAGATTGGCTAGGCATGCCACATCTCCACGTATTTCCCAAAGCTCTTGTCCACTTTGAACAAAAATTCAACCACAGTATCGAAAAAAATCAAAGAAGCACTTTAAGCAGCAACCTTTTGACAGCCAACGCACTTCAGTGTGAAGAAGCAAGCACATTACTGTCGAAATGTTCAGCTATTTAATGGATGAGTTTTAATTTTGATGATATTACAAGAGTCATACTTGATAAAAGTCACTGGCTGATGTTTTTCACTGCAAGATGTTGATGATGAATTGCACAATGGATTGCAAACGGAATTTCTTTTTTCATAAATGCCACTAAACCAGCATAGCTACCAGTCATATATGGTGTTCCATCTATTGCACAAGAAATCATGCTTCTAATTGGAATACTTTTATTTTCAATATACATTTTGGACTCAGATTGATTCATTGATATTTGGTTTCAACTTTTTACAAAGAGAATCTCTTCATAAACTTTTCTACTTTTAATAAGCCGTACTTTGATTCTGATATGCCATCATCAATGCCTCGTCGTCTCCCACGGTTGTATCCCATCCAGTTGTATCCCAAATTTTTTTTGTAGCTCGGTGCATAGTTGATACTCAGTGTCTTCACCCATTTCGTCAATACAACGAGCTGCAGAGTTATTTCTTAGAGGAATTGATTTTAAAATACTGGTATCCGTTTTAAGAACCGTGGTGAGCACTTCTGATACAGCAGGCATTGTTAATCTTTCACCCATTGTATGAGATTTCCCACACTTTGCTATCATTTTGGAAATGTTGTAAGAAGCAATGAGACCACTATCAAGGTCATTTTTAGCTTTCTTGGCAAATGACTCAAGTGTGCAATGCTTTTCAAATGCTTCTTTCATCTTCTGGAACTGAGTAATACCATAAGTAGCCTTTTCAACGTGTCTTTTACGGAAGTGTTCCTCCAATCTTGATGGTTTCATGGCTTCATTAGGCAGTACAGTATTACAAATAAGACACATGGGGCGTCACTGATCTGACGGGAATGGAATAAATCCATACTCCAGGTTTGTGACATTGTATTGACGCACTTTCTGTAGTTTCTGTTTCTTAGCAGTTAGTATTCAGGGCTTCACTGCTTTATTTGACTAATAGAGGTTGCACTGTACATACTTATCCATTATAAACAGGGCTAAATTCATTGTAAATTGTCCCGCAATTAGTGTAGGGTTAAATCGGGGGTTGTTGGGTGGTACAGCTCGTTGGGCCTAGAGGGTCTATTCTGCACTGTATCTCTAAGTAAATAAACGCACAATTACTTTGGTAAGTTAACTGAGGATGCAACCAATTTGTGGATATTCTTTGAACTTGCGCTTTGTGGTACTAGTTTTGTCTACTATCATTGGTTTACTATGTGGTGTGTCATATGACGTGGGTGATCGTGGTCTTCCCATATGTTCATGACAAATTCTACAGAAGTGGTTTGCCATTACCACCTTCTGGGCAGTGTCTTTACAAGTCAGGTGATCCCCACCCCCAGCCATTATCAAAGCTCTTCAGAGTGTCTGCCTGGCATCTGTGGTCATACAACTAGGACTTCTGATATACACTGGCTGCTCCCATGGCCCTGATCAGGGCGGCTAAGCAGGTGCTTCACCTTGCCCAAGGGTTCATTTCATAGCTTGTCACACCAGACAGTCAGTCATTCTTGTCTGGCGCGTAGTGTCAGGATTGGTCTCCTTTCAGATTAAGCAGGTCACGGTATGAACGTTCCTGACTCGACTCTTGTTTTTTACGAGGCTGAGTGGCTAGCTCGACACTCAATCTGGCACGGATGGAAAGCGTGCTCGGGGGAGGCGACTGGGTTCAAACTCGGGAACCTTCGCTTCCTAAGTCCAGCACTGATGCCACTGCGCCATCAGCCGGGTGACCTGCACTATAGTGGAGGGAAGGAGTGCCTTACACCTCCTTTGGTAGAGATGTGTCTCCACCTGCCTCCCAGGCCTACTATGTACTGGTTATTTAATCATATTTTATTCTAAAACAATCTTTGAGAAAGAAAGCACAGAGTCAGTGAAAAAATCGTACATACAGTTGATATTCAAAGTAGAGTATATCCTTAAATTAATAGAACACTATAGCACAGAAGCAGTGCCTTTGGCCCATCTAGTCCATGCCAAACTGCCTAGCCCTATTGACCTGCAGCTGGACCATAACCTCCTGTCCAGGTACCTAGCCAAACTTAAGTGTTGCGATTAAATCCGCATTGGCCACTTCTGCTGACAGCTCATTTAATCCTCTAAGGTGAACTTTCACCATTAAGACATAACCTCTAGTTCTAGTTTCACCCAACCTCTATGGAAAATGCCTGCTTGCATTAAACTTCTGTACCCCTCAGAATTTTGTATGTACCCATCAAAACCCCACTCATAACCGATAGGGAATAAAGGTTA